>NC_088423.1:3682827-4030327 GCF_034236695.1 Oncorhynchus nerka
TGTCATTGTGAAAAATGGCATAATTTCTGAAACACGTTGATTACACTCTTAATAAATGACTTTTTCTGAACCAGAAAAACTGTTTAAAAACCAGAGAAGAATGTCATTAGGACATCCTGTGTCCCATGTTTCCTACTGGACCTCATCTTTGACACACAGACTGTTAGGCCTCAGGGTACACACACACACGCACGCACGCACGCACGCACGCACGCACGCACGCACGCACGCACGCACGCACGCACACACACACACACACACACACACACACACACACACACACAGTATCCATCAGACCTCAGTCACCATCAGCTATGCCACACAGCCATCACCAACCCTCAGGCTGTACTGGGGGGACAGTTGCTCTTTAGTGACCTATCAGGAGGAAATGTTAAATGAGGGGGAGCAGAGGGGGATTCTCATTAACATTCTTTTTCCTATTGCTCAAAATGTTCCTGAAACGCACCCGAGAGTCCTGTCCTATACAGATTTACGTGCATTGCCTCTCAGAATGGAAAATGGAGAGCTAGCTGAATGGAGAGCAGAGCTAGCTGAGCCAAGCCAAATGGCAGAGAAATAGGATGTTGCCTGCGTGCCAAAGACTCCTCCACAGCTAAGATGTAACACATGAATGGAAAAATTGCTAATCTGGTGTTCTGGGTGAAAGCCAGTGGAAAAAATAGGATTGTGAGGTTGAAGGAAGATGATGACGCAGCCATTTTACATGGAGCAGGAGTTGTGAATCATATTATACTTTACCAGCCTGATTTCCAGATTTGTGCGTGTGTGTGTGTGTGTGTGTGTGTGTGTGTGTGTGTGTGTGTGTGTGTGTGTGTGTGTGTGTGTGTGTGTGTGTGTGTGTATGTGTGTGTGTGTGTACCAGCCTGCATGCCAGATGTACAGAAGGTGAAGTTTGGCATGACAATATGAGGCTGATGATATGGTCAATTTACAGACAACTATGATGCACTATATAGTTGTAGTAGGCCTATGACAATGTTCAGGCTACAAGCCAATGGAAAAACAGGATTCTGAGCCAGATTGTGATGATGCAGTCATTTTACTGTGTAAGGAGGAGTATCATTGAGGGTCTACCAATAATATCTGGAGAAAGCATTCTGAGGCTGAGGTGGTGCAGGATCAGTGTTGATACATCCCTTTTTACAGTAGGTCTAGTAAATGATGATATAATTATAGAGTTGGTCTATTATGACAACGTCCTAAGGAAAGCCAGATGAACAATCGGAGTCTGAAGCTATCATGAGGGCTTCTGTCTCTACATATTGAGTTTTTGTCTTTTTGGACAAGACACCCCTTTCTGGGTGAGGACAACCCTCCGTGGTTCATCCCTTACGGCCACCCTTGCCATTTTAGACGTCATCATCTCTCTGTGTTTAACGGACACATGCAATGCTGAAGCCCTCTCACACATCTCACTGTTCAGCACACATACATTGTTTATGGAGATATGAAGATGGTTCCTACAAAGTCAGTGAAATCTTAAACACTGAAACTTAAAGCAATGCATTGATGCAATATGGTGGCTAACTGTACTGTAAACAAAACAGAACGATTTGGAGAACATCTGTGGACACTGTCCATGCATAGCTAATAGCAACATTAGATGTTGCATTACATTAAAACGTAAATAAAATATACATCAATCATTGAATATCTAAAGATTGGAAGAATATGTTGCCATAGTCAGTACAGCAAATTCCCGAAGAGTAGTGTGATATTGTACACACTCTCTTGTGAGCAAAGCAGGATAATGTCTACAGTTTTAGCGTATTCATTAATTCATTTAGACTGACGCTCGCATATGTTTCTTTGTTCCTCATGTTCCTCGTGCCATCACTTTGTGTCTGAATGACAGGAATGCATTACATCACTGATAAGATTGCTTCTTATACTCACCAATAGTTGACACCACAGTCCCAACAAAATAAAAAGCACCTGTAAAATCCCATCGCGGCCTGAGAGCATCAGCTCGGATGCCCGCGGCAATAGCAGTCTCATACTCCCGCAGGAAAGAGTTCAGATCCTCCAAACTGATATTGAACGTGTCGCTGAAGTTGAAAAGTGTTATGTTCCATTTGCCGTGCGCCTGCACCTCCGAAGGACGCTCTATAGCAGAAAACACCACGGCACCGCACAGCAGATACAGAACGATCAGGATGGCTAGTAGCAAGAAGCGGCCGTTGTCTTCATTTAAGTGGAGGGAGCGGCAGCCTTGCAGTCGCTGAACAGGCATCATCCAGACTTCAGCACCACTAGCTCAACGGACAGCGACCCACTCCGTGTCGGATGGCGATCCCCTCCCCGTCGGACAGCAACCCACCCCGCGACAGACGGGGCATCCAATCACTTTATGGTCCTACTTTAGAATCTTTAGAAAATCTCAACTGATATTGCAGAGCTCATTCCAAAAACGTTCTAGGACATTTACACAAGTCAATCTCCCTTCTTATTAATTGTATAGGCTAACCTGGACAACTGAGAAGAACCAACCCACTTAGCTAGAACCTTATTATTATGTCTTCGTTTGGGACCGACGACTTTTTGGGCGGTATCCAGAGCATACCACGTCAGTGCAAGGGTACTCATCAACCCCCAATCCAAAAACAATCGAATTATCTTTACATTAAGTATTGGTAATGCAACAAAACCAATCTAATCATCCGTACGGCTATTCCTGTTCCCCTTGTCCATTGTGGAATCTATAGGCGCGGATATGTGAGTCCTCCGCTGGGTAGCTGCACCAAACCGCTCATCGCGGTGGGCTATTATATCACTTTCTGTCACTACCATTTGACATGGTCGAATTACTACACATAGAAAGAAGTCTGCGGGCGCATCTCCTTCATCTCCCCCCCCCTCTTTCCCTTACCCCACTCAGCTCCTCAATCTATCTTCCCATGACAGGCTATCTGATGCTGGTCTAACGTGGAGCTGCAGTCCTAATGAGCCAGTGATAGTGGAGAACAGACACTGGCAGCACATCGCATCGGATCTGTGGACCAGTGCTGAGATCATGCTGTACTATGCTATCCCTGAGAATATAGTGTCCCATGCAGCATAGCTAACAGCAGCGTCCACGTAGGATACAGCCGATGAGAGGAGAGCCTGAAGAGGACACCACAGTTGAAAAATAATATTCACTGACGAAACATCAGCAGTCAAACTTGAGGTGATATTCTGTTATGAGACATTCGTGGGCGGTTTAGTTGATGGCAGTTGAACGGATACGTCCTTTATAGTTTAGTCTATGGCCCTATGAGCACAAACCAACTTTAGGTTTATCTTTTTTTCTTGACTATAGTTTGACTAAATCCCATGGATACATAGGGTCCCGAGACATGATTCATAGTAACTCTCAGTGGTCTTTCTCTTCAATGCATCTTCAGTACATGTGTCTATGGAGAGCGACACTGGAGAGTTCCCGATGCTTAACGCATGAATCCCCACTGGCAACAATTAGCCAGCACTCTGCAACGAGCGACACTTTTAAAGTAGGCTACTGTGTCTTTCCAAAGTCTTTGACACAGATAAATATCAGCAATCGTTCAAGAAAAACATATACTATAATATCGACTGTCAATTAAAAATGAAAATAACGTCCGATAATATAGGCTCCATGAAACACCAAATCAGATACACCCTGTCCCGGACTTGGCTTCTGCCGCGCATCATGTGCCACAGGCGTTCCCGAATGCTCAAAAAAGAAAGGATGCGGGGAGATGCATCCAATAAGCTCCAGCTCCAAACAACCTCACTGCGCGCGTCATCGTAGAGTCATGTCATGTGCGGATTGGAACATCATTATATTCCAATCCAATATTATTCTGTTCCAACTATTTTCAACTGCAGTATATTAGGACATTATTATGTGGTATTGGGTTATACATTGAATATACCAAGCAGTAAGAATACCGTCCTAATATTCAGTTGCACCCTGCCTTTTGCCCTCAGAACAGCCTCAATTTGTTGGGGCATGGACTGTACAAGGTGTGGAAAGCGTTCCACAGGGATGCTGGCTCATGTTGACTCCCAATGTTTCCTACAGTTGTATTTGATGGTATGAATCGTTCTATATCCAATAGGTCAAGTTGCCTAATGTGGCGAAACATTTCCACCTCCTGCTGCGGGCAATCCCTATAGATGTCTTTTAAAGGACTTTTAAAGGACATTACATTTACCTTTAGGTCATTGAGCAGAATCTCTGATCTAGAGCGACTTCAGCCCTCTTATTAATCTTATAGGTCTGCATTTAAAGTTACTTGTTTCCTGGTGTAACAGAGTTGAGAATGTTGTCACACCCTGACCATAGTTTGCTTTGTATGTTCTATGTTTTGTTTGGTCAGGGTGTGATCTGAGTGGGCATTCTATGTTGGATGTCTTGTTTGTCTGTTTCTGTGTTTGGGCCTGATATGGTTCTCAATCAGAGGCAGGTGTTAGTCATCGTCTCTGATTGGGAGCCATATTTAGGTAGCCTGTTTTGTGTTGGGTTTTGTGGGTGATTGTTCCTGTCTTTGTGTTTGTTACACCAGATAGGGCTGTTTTCGGTTTTTCACGATTCTTATTTTTGTATATTGTTCTATTTTCATCTTTATTAAAGATGTATCAAAATAACCACGCTGTGTTTTGGTCCGCCTCTCCTTCAACAGAAGAAAACCGCTACAGAATCACCCACCACAACTGGACCAAGCGGCGTGGTGACAGGCAGCGGAAGCAGGAGCAGCGCAAGGAGGAATGGACATGGGATGATGTATTGGACGGCAAGGGTTGCTACACATGGGAGGAGATCCTGGCGGGAAAGGATTGCCTTCCATGGGAACAGGTGGAGGCTGCTAGGAGAGCAGAGGCAGCCGGAGAGAGGAGCCGGCGATATGAGGGAACACGGCTGGCAAGGAAGCCCGAGAGTCAGCCCCAAAAATGTATTGGGGGGGGCACACAGGAAGTATGGCGAAGCCAGGTAGGAGACCTGCGCCAACTTCCTGTGCTTACCTGGGGGCGAGAGAGAACGGGCAGGCACCGTGTTATGCTGTGGAGCGCACGGTGTCCCAAGTGCGGGTGCATAGCCCGGTGCGGTACATACCAGCTCCGCGTATCGGCCGGGCTAGAGTGAGCATTGAGCCAAGTGCCATGAAGCCGGCTCTACGCATCTGGTCTCCAGTGCGTCTCCTTGGGCCGGCTTACATGGCACCAGCCTTGCGCACGGTGTCCCCGGTTCGCCTGCTGTTTCTTGTTTTTGTATATTGTTCTATTTTCATCTTTATTAAAGATGTATCAAAATAACCACGCTGCGTTTTGGTCCGCCTCTCCTTCAACAGAAGAAAACCGTGACAAATGTGCTAGCTTGAAATGTCGTCAATGGATCTATCGACTGAGATCCTTTTCTATAGCTCAATTAGTTCGCATGTTGTCAAGCGGGAAATCACGTGTGTTCTTGAGGTAGAGGACAGCCCTATATAGGGAGGCAACGTTATATGATGAGCTAGCAGTGACTCCAGTTATACTGGACTGGAGCTCATTCACCCCAGTAGGTTGCATAATAATAAGGAATATGAATGATACTATCTCTAATCCAATTAGGGAATAAAGATTGAGATAGAATGCAGAGCAAAAAACTTGAGACCAATTATCCAGTTATCTAAGCTCCCTGAATAGCTCTGTTGTTCTTCTCAGGATGCTGTCTCTGACACAGGAGGAAGGAGACATCAGTGTGATACAGGAAGAAGGGATGAGGGAGGTGAGGGATGAAAAGTAAGCCTCACAACAGATATATAGACTGAGTATACAACACATTAGGAACACCTTCCTAACATTGGGTTGGGGGGGTTGCAACCCCCTTGCTTTCCCTTAAAGGGGCCGCCTGTACGTATCAGTGCCTTTCCTTGCCCTTTCCTTTAACTACAAATCAAACTAACCAATTACTCTGAGTCTGAGTCCTACCTCTCTTATCTTCTCTCCTCTCATCTCTCCTTCCTGTGTGCAGGCGTCTCCTCCACCCTCTCATTGTCCCCTCAGCGCATGCGCCAAATCTGCCTCTCGAAATTAAAATACACAAATAAAGCCTATCTAGAAATATACTGTAAAAACATACCCTATTGTGTCTACTAAATCTACTGACATAAAATATTATTACATTCTGTTTAGAGCAGGTGAAACCACAGATTGATATGACGTCCATACACTGTTGTAGGTGAGAAAATCAATGACCTTTCCTGCTGCTGGATCAGCCAACCTGTGCATGGCAGTAATGATGGATTTTATTGGAGGTGCAGAAGAGGTGGATTTGCGCCTATGCACTTGATTAAAAATAATACTTAAATTCTTTCTAGGCATTTTTACGGTTGCAGGTAACTTTTTAATTAGAACTTTTTTGGAAGTACACACCAGCCGTAACGTTAGTAATGAGGATAGCTGCTCAGCGAAACTTCGTTCTTTGTGAAGAACCGAATGTATTTTTTATTATTAAGCTTGAAAATATGGTGAATGGCAAGTGGAATGGCTGCTTCCTGGGCTTAAAGGAGAATTGTCATATTCAACGTCTCCTGAAAGCCCAGATTCTGGTTCAGGGGATCCCCTGCTACTAAGACCTGCACCATTAGCTTAACTAATCAAAGTAAACAGAAACTGAATTATCACACACTCATGCACAGACACACACAATAATAATGACGAGGAGGAGAATGATGGTGATGGTGATGAAGAGGAGGGAGAATGTGAAGGAGAATGATGATGATGATGAGGAGGAGGAGGAGGAGGAGGAGGAGGAGGAGGGAGAATGAGAAGGAGAATAGTGATGAAGAGGAGGAGGAGGGAGAACAAGAAGAAGAATTATGTTGGTGATGAGGAAGAGGAAGAATGAAAAGGAGAATGATGATATGAATAATGATGAGAGATGTTAAATAGTGAGATCATGTGCTGCAGTGCTGTCATTACTGTAAGTGCTGTGAGAGTGTGCTAAGGTGAAAGGGCCATATACCTTACCCTGACTCACTGTCTGCACCTTTAATGGCACCCTATTCTTTAAATAGTGCACTACTTTTTACCACGGCGTATAGGGCTCTGGTCTAAAGTAATGCACTATATAGGGAATAGGGTGCCATTTGGGATGCAACCCTGACTCACTGTCACTCTGTCACCGGTCTGCCCTGCCTGTCCTGCAAGGAGGGTGGAGGAACCTGTACAGGAAGGAGAGGTGAGAGGAGAGAGGAAGGAGAGGAGAGGAAGGGAGGGGAAGGAGATGTGAGGAGAGGAAGGGAGAGGAAAGAAAGGTTTGGAGGGGAGGGGAGGGGAGGTAGAGGAGATGCGAGGCAAGAGAGGAGAGGAGAGGAAAGAGAGGAGCACACACATTACAAGACATGGAGAAAGGGAGGCAGGGGAGAGAATGAAGAAGATGGCGTCAGAGAAGAAGGTAGTTGTTGTCCGTGCCCCCAGCCGATTGTGTTTATTTGCGTTGTTTCTAACTTGTTTTTTTACTTATTTTGTACATGATGTTGCCGCAACTGTCTCTTATGACCGAAAATAACTTCTAGACATTAGGACTGTGATTACTCACCATGAACTAGCAGAATCCTTTTTTTCCTTTCACGACTCTGACGAACCTGACGTGAAGGATACACTGCTTCTTTGGGAACTGGCCCAGATCCCCTTGATCTGCGCGAAGAGGAGGTGGAGAAAGAGGGGCCGGAGGGCGGACTGTCTTCTGAGAATTCGTAGGCGAGCGATCTAATAAATCCCCACTTCCCTCCATTCTGCTAGCAAACGTGCAATCTTTGGAGAATAAAATCATCGAGTTACAGGGAAGATTAAACTACCAACGTGACATTCAAAACTGAAACATCTTATGCTTCACGCAGTCGTGGCTGAATGACGACCATATCAGCATACAGCTGGCTGGCTATACACTGTATCGGAAGGATAGAACAGCGGCGTCTGGTAAGACAAGGGGCGGCGGACTATGTATTTTTGTAAATAACAGCTGTTGCACGATATCTAAGGAAGTCTCGAGCTATTGCTCGCCTGAGGTAGAGTATCTCATGATAAGCTGAAGACCACATAACCCATCTGTATTCTTCATAGCTGTTTACATACCACCACAGTCAAAGGCTGGCACTACAACAGCATTGAATGAGCTGTATTCTGCCATAAGCAAACAAGAAAACGTTCACCCAGAGGTAGCGCTCCTAGTAGTCGGGGACTTTAATGCTGGGAAACTTAAATCCATTTTTACCAAAATTTCTATCAACATGTTAAATGTGCAACCAGAGGGGGAAAAAACTCTAGACGACCTATACTTCACAAACACAGAGACGCATACAATGCTCTCCCTCGCCCCCCATTTGGCAAATCTGACCATAATTCTATCCTCCTGATTCCTGATCACAAGCAAAAATTAAAGCAGGAAGCACCAGTGACTAGATCAATAAAAAAGTGGTCAGATGAAGCAAATGCTAAGCTACAGGACTGTTTTGCTATCACAGACTGGAATATGTTCCGGGATTCTGCCGATGGCATTGAGGAGTACACCACGTCAGTCTTTGACTTCATCAATAAGTGCATCGATGACATCATCCCCACAGTGATCTTACGTACATACCCCAACCAGAAGCCATGGATTAGAGACAGCATTCGCACTGAGCTAAAGGGTAGAGCTGCCGCTTTCAAAGAGCGGAATTCTAACCCGGAAGCTTATAAGAAATCCCGCTATGCCCTCCGACGAACAATCAAACAGGCAAAGCATCAACACAGGACTAAGATCGAATCGTACTACACCAGCTCTGACGCTTGCCGGATCTGGCAGGGCTTGCCAACCATTACAGACTACAAAGGCAAGCACAGCCAAGAGCTGCCCAGTGACACGAGCCTACCAAAAGAGCTAAACTACTTCTATGCTCGCTTCGAGGCAAATAACATTGAAACATTCATGAGATCACCAGCTGTTCCGGAGGACTGTGTGATCACACTGTGCTCAGCCGATGTGAGTAAGACCTTTAGACAGGTCATCATTCACAAAGTCGCAGGGCCAGAAGGATTACCAGGATGTGTACTGCGAGCATGTTCTGACCAACTGGTAAGTGTCTTCACTGACATTTTCATCCTCTCCCTGTCTGAGTCTGTAATACCAACATGTTTTAAGTAGACCACCATAGTGCCTGTGCCCAACAACACTAAGGTAACCTGCCTAAATGACTACCGACCCATAGCACTCACGTCTGTACCCATGAAGTGCTTTGAAAGGCTGGTCATGGCTCACATCAACACCATCATCCCAGAAAACCTAGACCCACTCCAATTTGCATAACTCCCAACAGATCCACAGATGATGCAATCTATATTGTACTCCACACTGCCCTTTCCCACCTGGACAAAAGGAATACATAGGTGAGAATGCTATTTGTTGACTACAGCTCAGCTTTCAACACAATAGTGCCCTGAAAGCTCATCAGTAAGCTAAAGTACCTGGGACTAAACACCTCCCTCTGCAACTGGATCCAGGACTTCCTGACGGGCCACCCCTAGGTGGTAAGGGTAGGTAACAGCACATCCGCCACACTGATCCTCAACACAGGGGACCCTCAGGGGTGCGTGCTCAGTCCCCTCCTGTACTCCCTGTTCACTCGTGACTGCACGGCCAGGCACGACTCCAACACCATCATTACATTTGCCAATTACACAACAGTGGTAGGCCTGATCACCGACAACGACGAGACAGGCTATAAGGCTATAAGGAGGAGGTCGTGTGATGACCTGGCCGTGTGATGCCAGGACAACAACCACTCCCTCAAAGTGATCAAGAGAAAGGAGATGATTGTGGACTACAGGAAAAAGAGGACAGAGTTTGCCCCCATTCTCATCGAAGGGGCTGCAGTGGAGAAGGTTGAGAGCTTCAAATTCCTTGGTGTCCACATCACCAACAAACTAACATGATCCAAGCACACCAAGACAGTTGTGAAGAGGGCACGACAAAACTTATTCCCCCTCAGGAGACTGAAAAGAATTGGCTTGGGTCCTCAGATCCTCAAAAGGTTCTACAGCTGCACCATCGAAAGCATCACTGCCTGGTATGGTAACTGCTCGGCCTCCGACTGCAAGACACTACAGAAGGTAGTGCGAACGGCCCAGTACATCACCGGGACCAAGCTTCCTGTCATCCAGAACCTCTATACCAGGCGGTGCCAGAGAAAGGCCCTAAACATTGTCAGACTCCAGCCACCCTAGTCATAGACTTTTCTCTATGCTATCACACGGCAAGCAGTGCCAGAGTGCCAAGTCTAGGTCCAAGAGGGGTCTAAACAGCTTCTACCCCCAAGCCTTAAGACTCCTGAACATCTAGTCAACTGCCTACACCACTGCTACTGTCTATTGTCATCTTTGCATAGCCACTTTAATAACTCTACCTCCATGTACATACTACCTCAACTAACCGGTGCCCCCGCACGTTGACTCTGTATCGGTACGCCCTTGTATATAGTCTCACTATTGTTATTTTACTGCTGATCCTTAGTTACTTGTTACTTTTATCTCTTTATTCTTATCCATATTTATTTTTAAACTGCATTGTTGGTTAGGGGCTCGTAAGTAATCATTTCACTCTAAGGTCCTGTTGTATTCGGCGCATGTGACTAATACAATTTGATTTGATGATGGGGACTGTTGCTGAGATAGTTTGTCATCCAGTGTGAGAACATATGGTGACATCAATCATCGTCTCATATTATGTCACTTTCATAATAACTTTAATTGGGCATTTACATTCCAAATTTCAATACAAAGCGTGTCCCAAGTCTTGCCCTGGAGCACATCAGTCAGGTTATAATGACTGGCGAAGCGTGGGAGGGTGGTATGAGGCTAGGATAGGAATATTCATCATGATCTAATTTGATTAGAATGATGGTGTAGAAAATGGCCCACGGAGATCATCTGGAATCACATTTGTCATTCTGGTGCTCTGAGAGCCAATTATGTGGAAAGGCAACATTTAAACATCAGGGTCAAGGGTAGATTCAGTAAAATGTGTGTCAATAATAGTCTGTTCAGCCACTGTGAAAACCAAAAACGGTGCCTAATTATCTGAATTCATAACCATTAGTAAACTGTGCCTAATTAAATTAATTCATAACCTTTCAAAAAAATGTAGCATTTTGCCCTCCTCTCTCTTTCTTCCCTCTTCCTATACCTAGTATAATTACGGAATCTGTTCAACACGTGAGATCAAGGTGTTACAAATATTGCCAGTAATAACGGCATCTTGATCCCATTTAGTTTTAGTTTAAAGTAGTATTCTCACCAGTTTAAACTGGAACGACGCAACATGTTATTCATATTCTATAACATCAAACCATGGATCATCTATGTTGAAAGGTTCTCATCAATAATCCATGTTTTAAATATCTCGTCCAGAATACAAATGGAAGAGCTTTCACGTAGTCTACTGAAAAAGTATCCTTCTTACAGGTTCCGTTCTTTACTGTGTCTTTTATCTTTACAGTCAAGTCCGGTCATGTATTTTTCCATCGAACGAAGTGCAGAGACGGTGGAAAGGGGGTTGTTTGCTGTCGCACACGGTCCGTGGTGCTGTAACCGATTATAACCGATTATAACCGATTTATTTGGGTTGGCGAAAAACTTCTTTTTTTTCTTCCACAGAAAGGAAAGGGATTTACCCTCCAATAAGTCAATTAGATTTGTAAGCTTGTTAGGGAATGAATCGTGGAACTGGTCTGATAATATTTAGGAGTTGGGAGGTAGGGAAGATTTTGGAGTTAGGAGGTAGGGAAGGTTTTGGAGTTAGGAGGTAGGGAAGGTTTTGAAGTTAGGAGGTAGGGAAGGTTTTGGAGTTAGGAGGTAGGGAAGGTTTTGGAGTTAGGAGGTAGGGAAGGTTTCCATCAGTTCTATTGTGTCAAGATGACGTCACTGCGTCCCCTAGCATCCCCATGCTTGGCCATTTCCTGGAGCCTCATCCAAAGTTTCTACCGTTAACTGTATGTGCGAGTGTGTAGAAAGGCGAAGCAAAAAATCGAAAGGTCAATTATTATCTTGTAGGCCTATATTCAGCCTATCCTGTCAAAAATACATATACTTTCTGAAATATATAGATCATGACTCTGGGTACTGTGTAATACAATAAAAATATGAATAGGCGGTAATGTACACAGTGTAACTTTGTTCAGATACGTAAATATTTATATTTTAACATAATACTTTCATTTATTTGGTCCACTGGGAAAATGAAAATGAGAAATGAAATTAGACTACATTGGTAACTAATGGCCACATCATCCACTGCACAGTTGAGCATCAGCTTGCTTATTGTATGATATGGTTAGCTAATATGTTAACTCCTATCCAGGCCTTGTGAGATCTAGAAAGAGTCTGCAACGAGTTCAGCTTGAAACATGGCCACTTCCTTGCCTGACAACAACTCACATACTGGCCTGACAACAACTCACATACTGGCCTGACAACTCACTTACTGGCCTGACAACAGCTCACATACTGGCCTGACAACAACTCACTTACTGGCCTGACAACTCACTTACTGGCCTGACAACAATTCACTTACTGGCCTGACAACTCACTTACTGGCCTGACAACTCACTTACTGGCCTGACAACAACTCACATACTGGCCTGACATCTCACTTACTTGCCTGACAACTCACTTACTGACCTGACAACTCACTTACTGGCCTGACAACTCACTTACTGGCCTGACAACAACTCACATACTGGCCTGACAACTCACTTACTTACCTGACAACTCACTTACTGGCCTGACAACTCACTTACTGGCCTGACAACAACTCACTTACTGGCCTGACAACTCACTTACTGGCCTGACAACTCACTTACTGGCCTGACAACAGCTCAACAGACAGCTGGTGGAACAGGAACTCACGGAATTCATCCAAGCAACTGATTACATTGTCTGTGTCTCAAATGGCACCCTATTCCCCGTATAGTGCAATACTTTTTGACCCACAGCACATTTCTTGCCATGGAGCAGTTCTGAAAATAGTCCAATCATAACTTGGCATCATGTCAGAGGTCCAGACTAATGAACTCTCCAAGGTGGCTGGTTTATTGCAGTTAGTGTTTGGTGATTTATAGTCTAGCTACACACATTACACACTAACGCAGGCACACACACACACACACACACACACACACACACACACACACACACACACACACACACACACACACACACACACACACACACACACACACACACACACACACACACACACACACACACACACACACACACACACACATGCCTAGCGCACCTGCCAGATTTACTTTCCTACTTCAAAACTCCCCAGCCCAGTCCCAGGGGACCCGTGTGGCCCAGCCCAGTCTCAGGGAACCCTGTGTGGCTCAGCCCAGTCCCAGGGGACCCGTGTGGCCCAGCCCAGTCTCAGGGAACCCTGTGTGGCTCAGCCCAGTCTCAGGGGACCCATGTGGCCCAGCCCAGTCTCAGGGAACCCTGTGTGGCTCAGCCCAGTCTCAGGGGACCCGTGTGGCCCAGCCCAGTCCCAGGGAACCCCATATGGCTCAACCCCAGTCCCAGGGGACCCAGTGTAGCTCAGACCAGTGCCAGGGGACCCCGTGTTTTCGCTTTCTCATTATGGGGTATTGTGTGGAGATTGATGAGGAAAAATGTATTTGATCAATTTTGGAATAAGGCTGTAATGTAACAACATGTGGAAAAAGCAAAGGGGTCAGAATATACTGTACATATAAATGAAATGAATTATAAACACACAAAGCATTTATTTCTCCAGATAAGCCACATGCTATCCACAGGACATACATACCATCAGGCTGTACACATCTCATGGGTGTTTATGTTGAAATAGAGCCAGTTCTTTAAAGTCTCACTCTCTCCTGATCAAACAATCCCGAAATGAAGGGATGAGGGATGCAAGTAAGGGGAGAGGGAGAGGCAGTGGGAGATGCAGTGGGAGAGGGGGAGAGGCAGTGGGAGAGGCAGTGGGAGAGGGAGAGGCAGTGGGAGAGGGAGAGGCAGTGGGAGAGGCAGTGGGAGATGCAGTGGGAGAGGGAGAGGCAGTGGGAGATGCAGTGGGAGAAGGAGAGGCAGTGGGAGATGCAGTGGGAGAGGGAGAGGCAGTGGGAGAGGGAGAGGCAGTGGGAGATGCAGTGGGAGAGGGAGAGGCAGTGGGAGATGGGAGAGGGAGAGGCAGTGGGAGAGGGAGAGGCAGTGGGAGATGCAGTGGGAGAGGGAGAGGCAGTGGGAGAGGGAGATGCAGTGGGAGAGGGAGAGGCAGTGGGAGATGCAGTGGGAGAGGGAGAGGCAGTGGGAGAGGCAGTGGGAGATGCAGTGGGAGAGGGAGAGGCAGTGGGAGATGCAGGGAGTGGGAGAGTGGAGAGGCAGTGGGATGCAGTGGGAGGCAGGGAGAGGGAGAGGCAGGGGAGAGGCAGTGGGAGAGGGAGAGGCAGTGGGGCAGTGGAGAGGCAGAGGAGAGGCAGTGGAGAGGCAGAGGCAGTGGGAGAGGGAGTGGGAGGGCAGTGGGAGAGGCAGTGGGAGAGGGGAGATGCAGGAGAGGCAGTGGGAGAGAGGGAGAGGCAGTGGGAGAGGGAGAGGCAGTGGGAGAGGGAGAGGCAGTGGGAGAGGCAGTGGGAGAGGCAGAGGGAGTGGGAGAGGCAGTGGGAGAGGCAGTGGGAGAGGCAGTGGAGAGGCAGTGGGAGAGGCAGTGGGAGATGGGAGAGGGAGAGGCAGAGGAGAGAGGCAGTGGGAGAGAGAGGAGGCAGTGGGAGAGGGAGAGGCAGTGGGAGAGGCAGTGGGAGGGAGTGGGAGAGGGAGAGGCAGTGGGAGAGGAGTGGGAGAGGAAGAGGCAGTGGGGAGAGGGAGTGGGGGAGAGAGGCAGTGGGAGAGGGAGAGGCAGTGGGAGAGGGAGTGGGAGAGGGAGTGAGAGAGGGAGTGGGAGAGGGAGAGGCAGTGGGAGAGGGAGAGGCAGTGAGAGAGGCAGTGGGAGAGGGAGAGGCAGTGGGAGAGGGAGAGGCAGTGGGAGAGGCAGTGGGAGAGGGAGTGTGTGTGTGTGACAGTGTGTGTGTGTACCCTGAGGCCTAACGGTCTGTTTGTCAAAGATGAGGCCCAGTAGGAAACATTTGGCACAGGATGTCCTAATGACATTGTTCTTTGGTTTTAAACAGTTTTTCTGGTTCAGAAAAAGTCATTTATTAAGAATGTAATCAACCGGTTTTCAGTAATTATGTCATTTTTCACGATGAGATAAAGGCGTCCTATTTTGGTTGTTGTTTAGGCAAGCAGTAAAACAGCTCAGATATAAATATTTATATTTTTTACGTAAGAGTTTCATCTTAAGATGCAAGATTCCTTTATTTTGTGCTTTGGGAAATGTCTAACCCTTGCCTGCTCTGTCATCTGAAATTGCAACATCAGCCTGCCTGTCAGAATTACAGTAATTGACAGTTATTATAATTAGGAGAATCTACAAAGGAAATGACAAACAAAAAACAGATAGGGTGCCTCCAAAATAGTACTTTTGGGGGGGGGAGCACTATACAGGGAACAGGGTGCCATTTGGGATGCTGACAGTCAGGAGTATAGGACTGCTCCATTCTTAATCATCTCAAATGTTTAATCAAGTCAAACATAGGAAAATATACAACACTACCTAATGTCCTCCAAAAAACGAACAAAGGTTTTGGACAGTAAAAAGGGTGCACTCAGTTAAAGCGTGAGGAGAGAGCGAGAGAGAGATGGCCCTAAACAGAGAGAGAGATGCGCCTAAACAGAGAGAGAGATGGCCCTAAACAGAGAGAGAGATGGCCCTAAACAGAGAGAGAGATGGCCCTAAACAGAGAGAGAGATGGCCCTAAACAGAGAGAGAGATGGCCCTAAACAGAGAGAGAGATGGCCCTAAACAGAGAGAGAGATGGCCCTAAACAGAGAGAGAGATGGCCCTAAACAGAGAGAGAGATGGCCCTAAACAGAGAGAGAGATGGCCCTAAACAGAGAGAGAGAGATGGCCCTAAACAGAGAGAGAGATGGTCCTAAACAGAGAGAGAGATGGCCCTAAACAGAGAGAGAGATGGCCCTAAACAGAAAGTACACCGTGGCAGAATACCTGACCACTCTGACTGACCCAAACTTAAGGAAAGCTTTGATTATGTACAGACTCAGTGAGCATAGCCTTGCTATTGAGAAAGGCCACAGTAGGCAGACATGGCTCTGAAGAGAAGACAGGCTATGTGCACAATGCCCACAAATGAGGTGGAAACTGAGCTGCACTTCCTAACCTCCTGCCCAATGTATGAACATATTAGAGACACATATTTCCCTCAGATTACACAGATCCACAAAGAATTCGAAAACAAACCCAATTTTGATAAACTCCCATATCTACTGGGTGAAACACCATAGTGTGCAGTCACAGCAGCAATATTTGTGACCTGTTGCCACAAGAAAAGGGCAACCAGTGAAGAACAAACACCATTGTAAATACAACCCATATTTATGTTTATTTATTTCCCTTTTGTACTGTAATTATTTGAACATCGTTACAACACTGTATATATACATAACATGACATTTGTAATGTCTTTATTCTTTTGGAACTTATGTGAGTAATGTTTACTGTTCATTTTTATTGTTTTTATTGTTATTTCACTTTTGTATATTATCACCTTCACTTGCTTTGGCAATGTTAACATGTGTTTCCCATGCCAATAAAGCCCCTTGAACTGAATTGAGAGAGAGAGAGAGATGGCTGTCTAGAGAGAGGGAGAAAGATGGCTAGAGAGAGAGAGATGGCTAGAGAGAGAGAAATGGCTAAAGTGAGAGAGAGATGGCTAGAGAGATGGCTAGTGAGAGAGAAATGGCTAAAGTGAGAGAGAGATGGCTGGCTAGAGAGATGGCTAGAGAGAGAGAAATGGCTAAAGTGAGAGAGAGATGGCTAGAGAGAGAGATGGCTAGAGAGATGGCTAGTGAGAGAGAAATGGCTAAACAGAGAGAGAGAGATGGCTAGAGTGAGAGAGATGGCTGTCTAGAGAGAGGGAGAAAGATGGCTAGAGAGAGAGAGATGGCTAGAGAGAGAGAAATGGCTAAAGTGAGAGAGAGATGGCTAGTGAGAGAGAAATGGCTAAACAGAGAGAGAGAGATGGCTAGAGTGAGAGAGATGGCTAGAGTGAGAGAGATGGCTAAAGAGAGAGATGGCTAGAGAGAGAGAGAGAGTGAGAGAGCGATGGCTAGAGAGAGAGATGGCTAAAGAGAGAGAGAGATGGTTAGAGAGATAGAGAGATGGCTAGAGAGAGATGGCTAGAGAGAGAGAAAGTGAGAGAGAGATGGCTAGAGAGAGAGATGGCTAGAGAGAGATGTTCTAGAGAGAGACAGATGTCTAGAAAAAGGGATTTATTAGAGAATGAATCAACCGAGAGAGAGTAAGATGGCTGGCTTTTCAGAGAGAGAGATAAGAGAGCGGGAGATGGCTGGCTTAGAGAGAAGCAGAGAAAAAGAGAGACAGAAAGACAAGAGAGAGATGGCTTTAGAGAGAAGAGAGATTGCCTCTTAAGATGCAGACTTCAGGCGATTTTGGGAGAGAGGAAAATCTAAACTCAAAACCTATAACCTGATTTTAGGCGGAATTACGGAATCATCTGGAATGTTTACACCACCAAAGATGATTATTCCAAAGCCATACAGCAAATGATCTGGAAAACAACAGAAACATGAAAACACCATCCAACCTACAACTGAGTGACTATTTTTTAGTCTGAAGCTATATTTTATGACATTACTTTATAATGACTGAATGCTAAATTAAGGCTGCCAAGCTTGATACAACTTTAATTAGATAGGACTGCCAAAGGGGGCGGAGTTGCAATCTACTGCAGAGATAGCCTGCAGAGTTCCATCTTACTATCCAGGTCTGTGTCCAAACAATTCAAGCTTCTAACTTTTAAAAATCCACCGTTCCAGAAACAAGTTTCTCATCGTTGCTTCTTGCTTATATACCACTTTCTGCCCCCAGCTGTGCCCTGGACACCATATGTGAATTGATTGCCCCCCATCTATCTTCAGAGCTCGTGCTGTTAGGTGACCTAAACTGGGACATTCGTAACACCCCAGCCATCCTACAATCTAACACGTGCACCCTCATAGACATCATCCTAACCAACCTGCCCTCCAAATACACCTCTGCTGTTTTCAACCAGGATCTCAGCGATCACTGCCTCAT
Organism: Oncorhynchus nerka; assembly: GCF_034236695.1. NCBI lineage: Eukaryota > Metazoa > Chordata > Actinopteri > Salmoniformes > Salmonidae > Oncorhynchus > Oncorhynchus nerka. Next base: position 3,701,063 of record NC_088423.1, read on the forward strand.
TGCCTGCGGCCGTAATGTATCTGCGGTCAAACGACCACCTCTCATCACTGTCAAACGCTCCCTGAAACACTTCAGTGAACAGGCCTTTCTAATAGACCTGGCCCGGGTATCCTGGAAGGATATTGACCTTATCCCTTCATTAGAGGATGCCTGGTTACTCTTTAAAAGTGCTTACCTCACCATCTTAAATAAGCACGCCCCATTCAAAAAGTTTAGAACCAGGAACAGATATATCCCTTGGTTCACTCCAGACTTGACTGCCCTTGACCAGCACAAAAACGTCCTGTGTCGTATTGCATTAGCATCGAATAGCCCCCACGATATGCAACTTTCCAGGGAAGTTAGGAATCAATATACACAGGCAGTTAGGAAAGCAAAGGCTAGCTTTTTCAAACAGAAAATTGCATCCAGTAGCACAAACTCAAAAAGTTCTGGGACACTGTAAATTCCATGGAGAATAAGAGCACCTCCTCCCAGCTGCCCACTGCACTGAGGCTAGGAAACACTGTCACCACCGATAAATCCATGACATTTGAGAATTTTAATAAACATTTTTGTATGGCTGGCCATGCTTTCCACCTGGCTACACCTACCCCGATCAACAGCCCTGCACCTCCCACAGCAACTTACCTAAACCTCCCCCATTTCTCCTTCACCCAAATACAAGATTGCGGATGTTCTGAAAGAGCTGCAAAATCTGGACCCCTACGAATCAGACGGGCTAGACGATCTGGACCCCCTCTAAAATTATCTGCCGAAATTGTTGCAACAATTACTAGCCTTTTCAACCTCTCTTTCATATCGTCTGAGATCCTCAAAGATTGGAAAACTGTCTCGGTCATCCCCCTCTTCAAAGGGGGTGACACTCTAGATCCAAACTGCTACAGACCTATATCTATCCTAACCTGTCTTTCTAAGGTCTTCGAAAGCCCAGTTAACAAACAGATCACCGACCATTTCGAATCCCATCGTACCTTCTCCGCTATGCAATCTGGTTTCCGAGCTGGTCATGGGTGCACCTCAGCCACGCTCAAGGTCCGAAACGATATCATAACCGCCATCGTTAAAAGACAATACTGTGTAGCCGTATTCATCGATCCTGACAAGGTTTTCTACTCTGTCAATCACCACATTCTTATCGGCAGTCCCAACAGCCTTGGATTCTCAAATGATTGCCTTGCCTGGTTCACCAACTACTTCTTAGACAGAGTTCAGTGTGTCAAATCGGATGGCCTGTTTTCCGGACCTCTGGCAGTCTCTATGGAGGTGCTACAGGGTTCAATTCTTGGGCCAACTATTTTGTCTGTACACATCAATGATGTTGCTCTTGCTGCTGGTGATTCTCTGATCCACCTCTACGCAGACAACACCATTCTGTATACTTCTGGACCTTTTTTGGACACTGTGTTAACTAACCTCCAAACAAGCTTCAATGCCATACAACTCTCCTTCCGTGGCCTCCAACTGCTCTTAAATGCAAGTAAAACTAAATGCATGCTTTTCAGCCGATCACTGCCCGCACCTGCCCGCACGTCCAGCATCACTACGCTGGACGGTTCTGACTTAGAATATGTGGACAACTACAAATACCTAGGTGTCTGGTTAGACTGTAAACTCTCCTTCCAGACTCACACTAAGCATCTCCAATCCAAAATTAAATCTAGAATCGGCTTCCTATTTCGCAAAAAACATCCTTCACTCATGCTGCCAAACATACCCTCATAAAACGGACTATCCTACCGATCATTGACTTCAGCGAGGTCATTTACAAAATAGCCTCCAACACTCTACTCAGCAAATTGGATGCAGTGTATCACAGTGCCATCCGTCTAGTCACCAAAGCCCCATTTACTACTTCCCACCACTGCGACCTGTATGCTCTCGTTGGCTGGCCCTAGCTTCATATTCGTTGCCAAACCCACTGGTTCCAGGTCATCTATAAGTCTTTGGTAGGTAAAGCCCTGCCTTATGTCAGCTCACTGGTCACCATAGCATCACCCACCCGTAGCACGCGCACCAGCAGGTATATTTCACTGGTCACCCCCAAGCCAGTTTTCTTCTGCTAATGACTGGAACTAATTGCTAAAATCACTGAAGCTGGAGACTCATATCTCCCTCACTAACTTCAAGCATCGGCTGTCAGAGCAGCTTACCGATCACTGCAGCTGTACACAGCCCATCTGTAAATAGCCCATCCAACCAACTACCTACTTCGTCCCCATATTTGTTTTTGTCTTTTTCTGCTCTTTCGCACTCCAATATTTCTACTTGAACATCCTCATCTGAACATCTATCACTCCAGTGTTAATTGCTAAATTGTAATTATTTTGCCACTATGGCCTATTTTTTGCCTTACCTCCCTTATATTACCTCCTTTGCACACACTGTATATAGACTTTTTCTATTGTGTTATTGACTGTATGTTTCTTTATCCCATGTGTAACTCTGTGTTGTTGTTTGTGTCGCAGTGCTTTGCTTTATCTTGGCCAGGTTGCAGTTGTAAATGTGAACTTGTTCTCAACTGGCCTACCTGGTTAAATAAAGGTCAAATAAAAAATAAACACAAAAATATGCGCTGACGTGTCAAGTGAGAGGTGTCAAAGCCCTTTAGCCCAACAATGGCAGGAGTGCTGCACTGTCTACTCCAACCAAATGGAGAGGCCTTAGAAGCTGCCTCCCGCTGTTCAGAGGTAATTAAAATACAGCACCCTGTGTGTATAAAGAATGATAAGACACGAAAATAGCACAAAATTAAGCTCCTTATGGAAAATATAGAGACACTTTTTTGCTGACTATTAAAAAATGGGAACATCAGCAACCTCATCTACCACACAGACCATGCCCCTGGCATGGCACAGTGCTTTATTAAGAGGGTGGGGGGTGTTAATGAGAGGTGGAAATTCAGGATACTAGACAATGAGGACTCTGAGTCAGCTAATATAAATCTCTGTAAGTCTGGAACAGTATTGGTACAGGGCAACCCCAAACAGTTTCAGCTGGACTTTCACCTAATCAAAGAATTAGCTCAGCAGGAGAAGCTCTCACTTGAGAAAGATACCCCCACCCCGAGCGGGTCAGACCAGACCTCTTCATTATATAACCCTACAGACGAGCAACCCCAAGCAGAAAGTCAACCTCCCAGCACAGAGTACTACTCCCTCATTGAAATGAAGAATATATTTACCCAGAGGTAAACCTTGCCGGAGGTAAGGCAGGTGGAGCTGGAACAGCAGGTGATTACACTCCAGTCAGCACAGACCCAGACAACGGTCCAGCACTACAACACCCCCTTAACCAGACCTGGAGAGCTGGAGGTGGAGAGAGACATATCTGCACTCTGGACTGTGGTGAGACAACTTCAACAGGAGAAAAAGCAGAAGCATGAGAAGAAGAGCACTAGAGGAGAGGATCAGACTGCTGGAGGAGAGGGTGAGGGGGTGGGCGTGTGACAGAGAACAACCCACTAGAGAGGTGGCCACCCCCACAGAGAAAGAAGCCAGCAGAACAGCCCACCTCAGCTCCCTACAAAAGTCTCGACACCACAGCAGCACAGTCCACCCCAGACACTGACCACTTCGACACCACAGCGGGACAGACAAGTGAAGAACCCCAAGCCCAGGGGATCTCACTCGCTCTGAGCACCCCCCTGTCTGTCACCCTGATAGCCCGCCTGACAACCCCCCACACCGACTGAGGACATACACAAGACACAGATTGGCCTCCTTATGGACTCAAATAGGAAAAATATTTTAAAAAATGTACTTTTTCACAAACATAATGTGTCTAAACACTAGTGTCCAAACACCCAACGTGCCCTAGACCTTCCGTCTGAGGACCAACTAGATTCACCCAGTCACATAATAATACACACAGGCACAAACAACCTGAGAGCACAGCAGGAAAGTGTGGCCACAGCAATCAAGGGAGTGACTGAAAATGCTTCTTCTACTTTCCCCAATGCACAAGTGGTTATGTCCACCCTGCTACCATACAATGGGTAAACACAAGTATTTCACGTGACTGTGCCTCAAAATGAAATGTTTACCTGGCCCACCACTCCACTCTGGACTTGAACAGCCTTGATGACCTGCGAGCCCCCCCCCCCCCCCCCCCCCGGACCTACACATAGAGGACCCACGCAGAGAGGACCTACATCTTGGCCACAACACCACCAGCAACATCCCCAGCCCCACCCCAACCAATCAACAGTCCTCCAAGTCAACCATGCCCACACCCCATTTAGGCCCCTTCAGATCAGACCTATGCCCCTCCTGCCCACCCCATGCACCCCACCCCCACAAAGAGGCCTCAACATGGAAGTCACACATACGCCCAGGCCGTGAGCATGCAAACAGGCCCAACCCTCACTCTTTCTAGTGCAAGCCAATGGCATGTACCAGATGCTCAACGGGTTCTGCTCACACTTACTGGCCTCATGCCAAACCACACAATCAACAACATTGGACACTTTATGGAACACAAAGCCTTAACTATCTCATCCTGGAATATCCCAGGCAGATGGCCTTTGGCCTAAAGAGCAGGAACCTGGACTTCATCAAAGAAATTGTAAATACAGACATTGTCATCCTACAAGAAACCTGGTATAGAGGAGACGGACCCACTGGTTGCCCTCTAGGTTACAGAAAGCTGGTAGTCCCATCCACCAAACTACCAGGTGTGAAACAGGGAAGGGACTCAGGGGGTATGCTAATTGGGTATAGAGCAGACCTAACTCACTCCCTTAAATTAATCAAAACAGGAACATTTTACATCTGGCTAGAAATTCAAAAGGAAATTATTTAACAGAGAAAAATGTCCTCCTGTGTGCTCCCTATATGCCCCCACTAGAATCCCCATACTTTAATGAAGACAGCTTCTCCATCCTGGAGGGGCAAATCAATCATTTCCAGGCCCAGGGACATGTTCTAGCCTGTGGCGACTTAAATGCCAGAACCGCACAAGAACCCTCAGCACACAGCGGGACAAACACCTGCCTGGAGGTGACAGCATTCCCTCCCCCATATGCCCCCATAGGCACAACTGTGACAATATAACCAACGAAAACGGATCACAACTCCTGCGGCTCTGTCACGCTGTATATGTACATTGTCAATGATAGGCTTCGAGGTGACTCCTATGGTAGGTACACCTATAGCTCATCTCTTGGCAGTAGTACTGTAGACTACTTTATCACTGACCTCTATCCAGAATCTCTTAGAGCGTTCTCTTAGAGCGTATCAGACCACAGCAAGATCACAGTCTACTTGAACAGAGCAATACGCAATCATGAGGCATCAAAGCCAAAGGAACTGAGTAATATTAAGAAATGCTATAGATGGAAGGAATATAGTGTGGAAACCTACCAAAAAACAGTTAGGCAACATCAAATTCAATCCCTTCGAGATAACTTCCTGGACAAAAAAATCCACTGTAATAGTGAAGGTGTAAATTTGGCAGTAGAAAATCTTAACAGTATATTTGACCTCTCAGCATCCCTATCTAATCTAAAAAAAATCAAACAGAAAACTGAAGAAAATTAAGAACAATGACAAATGTTTTTTTCGAAGAATGAAAAACCTAAGAAAGAATTTGAGAAACCTGTCCAACCAAAAACATAGAGACCCAGAAAACCTGAGTCTACGCTTTCACTATGGTGGATCACTAAAACAATACAGAAATACACTACGGAAAAAGAAGGAACAGCACGTCAGAAATCAGCTCAATGTAAGTGAAGAATCCATAGACTAACCACTTCTAGGAAAATTGGAAAAAACTAAACAAACAACAACACGAAGACTTATCTATCCAAAATGGAGATCATGATCAAATACAAATCTTACAATCAACCATTAAAGACTACCAGATCCCACTGGATTCTCAAATGACCTTGAATGAACTACAGGACAAAATAAAAACCCTCCAACCCAAAAAGGCCTGTGGTATTGATGGTATCCTACATGAAATGATAAAATATACAGACAACATATTCCAATTGGCAATACTAAAACTCTTTAACATTATCCTTAGCTCTGGCATCTTCCCCAATATTTGGAACCAAGGACTGATCACCACTATTCACAAAAGTGGAGGCAAATTTGACCCCAATAACTACCGTGGGATTTTCCCCAGCAACCTTGGGAAAATCCTCTGCATTATCATTAACAGCAGACTCATACATTTCCTCAGAGAAAACAATTTACTGAGCAAAAGTCTTAATTGTTTTTTTACCAAATTATCGTACGACAGACCACGTATTCACCCTGCACTCCCTAATTGACAAACAAACAAAACAAAACAAATGCAAGGTGTTCTCATGCTTTGTTGATTTCAAAAAAGCCTTCGACTCAATTTGGCATGAGGGTCTGCTATACAAATTGATGGAAAGTAATATTGGGGGAAAAACATATGACATTATAAAATCCATGTACACAAATAAAAAGTGTGCGGTTAAAATAGGTAAAAACAAACGTTTTTTCACATAGGGCCATGGGATGAGACAGGGAAGCAGTTTAAACACCACCCTCTTCAACATATATATATATCAACGAATTGACGAGGGCACTGTTTTTTTTAATAATATATATTTTTTTAAATCACCTTTATTTAACCAGGTAGGCAAGTTGAGAACAAGTTCTCATTTACAATTGCGACCTGGCCAAGATAAAGCAAAGCAGTTCGACTCATACAACAACACAGAGTTACACATGGAGGGGGATGACCGCAGCTGCTTTCCAAAAACTATAACAGTCTGCAGTAGAAGAAGCTGAAGTCAAATGTCTACTGTTTGCTGATGATTGATGGAAAGTGTCTGGTGATCTGATCTGGTGCTTCTGTCCCCAACCAAGGAGGGCCTACAGCAGCACCTAGATCTTCTGCACAGATTCTGTCAGACCTGGGACCAAAATAATGTTTTTCCAAGAAAGGTCCAGTCACCAGGACCACAAATACAAATTCCATCTAAACGTCAACGCCACAGGTGACTAACACAACGCTGTGAACGATCTGAGAGACAAGGCATGAAGGGCTTTCTATGCCATCAAAAGGAACATAACATTTGACCAATTTGGATCTGGCTAAAAATACTTCAATCAGTTATAAAAACCCATTTGAAATATATATATTTCACCTGTATTTAACCAGGAGGGCCAGTTGAGAACAAGTTCTCATTTACAACTGCGACCTGGCAAAGATAATGCAAAGCAGTGCGACAAACACAACACACAGAGTTACACATGGGATAAAGAAACGTACAGTCAGTAACGCAACATAAAATCTGTAAACAGTGTATGCAAATTAATTAAGGAGGTAAGGCAATAAACAGAATAATGACAATTTAGCAATTAACACTGGAGTGATAGATGTTCAGATGAGGATGTTCAAGTAGAAATACTGGAGTGCAAAAGAGCAGAAAAAGACAAAAACAAATATCGGGACAAGGTAGGTAGTTGGTTGCATGGGCTATTTACAGATGGGCTGTGTACAGGTGCAGTGATCGGTATGCTGCTCTGACAGCCGATGCTTGAAGTTAGTGAGGAAGATATAAGTCTCCAACTTCAGTGATTTTTGCAATTTGTTCCAGTCATTGGCTGCAGAGAACTGGAAGGAAAGGCGGCCAAAGCAGGTGTTAGCTTTGGGGATGACCAGTGAATGACCAGTGAAATATACCTGGTGGAGCGCGTGCTACGGGTGGGTGTTGCTATGGTGACCAGTGAGCTGAGTTAAGGCGGAGCTTTACCTAGCAAAGACTTACAGATAACCTGAGCCAATGTATTTGACAACGAATATGTAGCGAGGACCAGCCAACGAGAGCATACAGGTCGCAATGTTGGGTAGTATATGGGGCTTTGGTGACAAAACGGATGGCACTGTGATAGAATGCATACAATTTGCTGAGTAGAGTGTTGGAGGCTATTTTGTAAATTACATCACCAAAGTCAATGATCGGCATTGCCCTTTATGGTTCCACTCACCAATCAAGAATTCACAAAATGGGACCATCACCAAATTGAGACTCTGCATGCAGAATTCTGCAAAAATATCCTCTGAGTACAAGGTAAAACACCAAATAATGCACACAGAGCAGAATTAGGCCGATACCCGCTAATCATCAAAATCCAGAAAAGAGATGTTAAATTCTAGAACCACATCAAAGGAAACAATTCCCAAACCTTCCTTAACAAAGCCATCACCTACAGAGAGATGAGCCCGGAGAAGAGTCCCCTAAGCAAGCTGGTCCTGGGGCTCAGTTCACAAACACAAACAGACCCCACAGAGCCCCAAGACAGCAACACAATTAGACCAAACCAAATCATGAGAAAACAAAAAGATAATTACTTGACACATTGGAAAGAATTCACAAAACAACAGAGCAAACTAGAATGCTATTTGGCCCTTAATAGAGAGTACCCAGTGGCAGAATACCTGACCACTGTGACTGACCCAAACTTAAGGAAAGCTTTGATTATGTACAGACTTATTTTCCACCATCATTTGCATATAAATTCATCAAAAATCCTACAATGTGATTTTCTGGATTTTTTTCTCTCATTTCGTCTGTCATAGTTGAAGTGTCCCTATGATGAAAATTACAGGCCTCATCTTTTTAAGTGGGAGAACTTGCACAATTGGTGGCTGACTAAATACTTTTTTGCCCCACTGTATAGAGAGATATGTGATTGTATACAAATATAAGCAAGGTTTGAAATTGTGTTTTTATCCTTCGCGCCTGACTCATTAAAGAAAAAATCTTCGTCCAGTTCAAAGTAAGTAATCTCTGTTCTGATATCCAGAAGCTCTTTTCGGTCATAGCAGCAACATTATGTACAAAATGCAAAAAAATTACTAAAATAGCACAGTTGGTTAGAAGCCCGTAAAACGGAAGCCATCCCATCGGGCGCAATTATATCACTCTACAGTCTGAAGCAGTGTGCATATAGACCCCATGTAAAACAAATATCAAAATACAGTCTGATTCACGACAGGAACCTAATTTCACATAAGGGGAGAAATGCAACTTTTCCCATTGAGTAAGTAACTTAGTGGCCTATATGACTGTATTTAGTATATACTAACATTCTTGTGAGTGCTTATCCAGGGATATTTAGATCTCAAGCTGACAGTATTTTCTGTTGGTTATGTTATTACAGGAGCAGGCCTGAGACTCTGGATAGGCTACACACACTCAGACACCGACATCGCCTTTTTTTATGTAAATGATTGTTTTATGTAGGATGCTACATTTTTGGCCAGTTGCAATTGTAAGTAGGCCTAATAAAAAAAATCCCACGTCTATTAGGCCATATATTTTTGTATTGTGAAAAATGCTGCTAAGCCTCATAGCCTACCTCGGCCCGTTAACCTGTTTTATATAGGCCTAGGCTCAGAAGAAATAGAGTCTCCTCGTGAATGAAGTTAAAATGTAACTTTTGAATTATTTAAGTAGAGTAACTTCCTTCTTGTGACATTGCATCTCAGACCCAAGATGCTTCTTTAAATAGTACCTGCAGAACACCATTCTCAACATCAACAGTGAAGAGGCAACTCCGGGATGGTGGCCTTCTAGGCAGAGTTGCAAAGAAAAAGCCATATCTCAGACTGGCCAATAAAAATAATAGATTAAGATGGGCAAAAGAACACAGACACTGGACAGAGGAACTCTGCCTAGAAGGCCAGCATCCTGGAGTCATCTCTTCATTGTTGACGTTCAGAGCAGTGTTTTGTGTGTACTATTTAATGAAGCTGCCAGTTGAGGACTTGTGAGGTATCTGTTTCTCAAACTAAACACTCTAATGTACTTGTCCCCTTGCTCAGTTGGGCACCGGGGCCTCCCACTCTTTCTATTCTGGTTAGGGGCAGTTTGCGCTGTTCTGTGAGGGTTATTTTTAAAGGAATATCTACATAGGCGTACACAACATTGTACCAGATCTTCAGTCTCTTGGCAATATCTTGCCTTAATTTCTCAGAACAAGAATAGACTGATGAGTTTCAGAAGAAAGTGGAGTGGCAGTGTAGCCTAGTGGTGAGAGCGTTGGACTAGTAACCGAAAGGAATCCGTGAATCCCCGAGTTGACAAATCTGTCGTTCTGCCCCTGAACAAGACAGTTAACCCACTGTTCCTAGGCTGTCATTGAAATTAAGAATTTCTTCTTAATTAACTGACTTGCCTAGTTAAGTAAAGGTACAATTTTAAAAAAGTGCTTTGTTTCTGGCCATTTTGAACCTGTAATCGAAACCACAAATGCTGATGCTCCAGATATTCAACTAGTCTAAAGAAGGACAGTTTTATTGCTTCTTTAATCAAAACAACAGTTTTCAGCTGTTCTAACATAATAACAAAATAGTTTTCTAATGATCAATTAGCCTTTTAAAATTATAAACTTGTATTAGCTAACATAACGTGCCATTGGAACACAGGAGTGATGGTTGCTGATAATGGGCCTCTACGCCTATGTAGATATTCCTTTAAAAATCTGCCGTTTCCAGCAACAGTAGTAATTTACAACATTAACAATGTCTACACTGTATTTCTGATCAATTTGATGTTATTTACAGGACAAGATTTCGGTTTTCTTTAAAAAACAAGGACATTTCTAAGTGACCAAAACTTTTGAAAGTTAGTGTATTTTTTGTTTCATTTAACCTATATTTAACTAGGCAAGTCAGTGTAATATATAGCAGGGTTTTGCAACCTCTTACCCTGACAATTTGACTGTTAATCTTATGGGTACACTAGCAGTGGATGCCAGTCCTGACTTGAATTGGAATGACCATCTATTGATTATATTTCTATGGTTGGTTGCTGCTGTCGGTTTGATCTAAAAATACAATTACGGAAAACACATACAGTTTGGAAACCAAATGCCTACTGCTGAAAAGAGAAGACTAATCTGTCTGTAGAACCAATATAAAAACAATATTCTCAACAGCTCCCAATTTGTCCATAACAGCAGCACTGTTTTACAAAGTAGCTCATGTTGAGATAGGCTATTGTCATGACGAGAGCATCGGCCATCACTGTGAGTAGCCTATGGCTTCATCTTGTGCCACTGGAAATTGTATTTTGTAGCCTACGAGATTATACATACTGTATATATATATATATTACCTCCTAATATTGTACAGTCTGTGTCGCTTTTTTTCACCTTTATTTAACCAGGTAGGCCAGTTGAGAACAAGTTCTCATTTACAACTGCGACCTGGCCAAGATAAAGCAAAGCAGTGTGATAAAAACAACAACAGAGTTACACATGGGATAAAGAAACGTATAGTCAATAACACCATAGAAAAATCTGTATACAGTGTGTGCAAATTAATTAAGGAGGTAAGGCAATAAATAGGCCATAGTGGCGAAGTAATTACAATTTAGCAATTAACACTGGAGTGAAAATTGTGCAGATGAGGATGTGCAAGTAGAAATATTGGAGTGCGAAAGAGCAGAAAAACAAAAACAAATATGAGGATGAAGTAGGTACTTGGATGGGCTATTTACAGATGGGCTGTGTACAGCTGCAGTGATCGGTAAGCTGCTCTGACAGCCGATGCTTGAAGTTAGTGAGGGAGATATAAGTCTCCAACTTCAGCGATTTTTTTTTGCAATTCATTCGAGTCATTGGCCAGAGAGAACTGGAAGGAAAGGCGGCCAAAGGAGGTGTTGGCTTTGGGGATGACTAGTGAAATATACCTGCTGGAGCGCATGCTACGTGTGGGTGTTGCTAAAGTGACCAGTGAGCTGAGATAAGGCGGAGCTTTATCTAGCTTCATTGGCTTGGGCTACTGTTTGTTTGAATTCAAGTCCAGATTCATCTCAGTTTGTCAGAGTAGCCAGTCATTCTTGTCATTTGAGGGTGGAGCTATAATTAAAAAAGCAAGCCCGGGCTGTAACGGTTTTCCTCCTCTTCTGAGGAGAGAAATAAATTAAAACCAAAACAGTTCTGTATGGTAAAACACAGACACAGAAAACAACTACCCACAACCCAGCTGCCTCTGATTGGGAACCATACCAGGCCAAACACAGAAATACAAAACCTAGAATACACATCATGAAATGCCCACCCCAACTCACGCCCTGACCAAACTAAAACAGAGACATAAAAAATGAACTAAGGTCAGGACGTGACACGGGCCCCTATGTTATTATTTTATTTTTTAATTCAAGAGCACATAAATAACATGTACCTTTCATACACAACATATTATTGTTGTATTTACAAAGTAGGTAATTACGTTCACATGTTAAGGTTACATTTCGGCTGTATAGTGCAAATATTTCAAGAGTCTGAATAAGAATACAATTTGGATGAAGCCACAGAAAAACAACAGAAAAAAAAACGAAATTACAGAATAAGACCAGTACGATATGTCAGGAACTCTGACCAGACACCTTCATAACTATACTGTCTATAATGCAAGATTGATGTACAGTACCAGTCAACAGTTTGGACACACCTACTGCAATGAGTAGCTTTTGACTTGTACTGTAATTCTCCCCATGTCAGCAAGTTCCCCGAACAGACCTAACCACATATCTTTTGAGGGTACATGTTCATTTTCCAGCATTTAGTTACACATTTCCTTGCTGCTGCTAAAAGATAATCTATCCATTTAAGTGGAGAGGAGTGAAGTGTATCCACAGGAACAATACCTAGGAGGAGATGACATGGGTCTGGTTTAATAATAATAGCTGTGATGTCCTGTTTAACATGGAGAACTTCAGACCAAAAAGTTTGGATTTTCGGACATTGCCAAAGTATATGTGATAAAGTACCTATTTGACCACATTGCCTCCAACGTGGCGGATATTCATTTTTTCATTTGATTATGTTTATCAGGGCTCATAAAAAAACAATGTAGTACTTTGAATTGAAACTCCCTTGTTCAGTTACATGTACGGGCTTTATATAGTGTTATAACTCTCCCCTGATATCTGCACATGTAAATCAACCTGCCATGAGTTCTTAAAATTATCTAAAGAGAATATTTGCATGTTAAGGATATTAAATAAAAATGTGAAACGGTTCCAATGTTTTCCCCTTGATAAAGTAATTCAATCATCTTGTTAATAGGCGTAATTGGCTCAGACATTATTTGTAACAATCCCTTTTTTAACCATGAATTGCCTTACTTGAAGGTACCTATAAAAATTTGTCTGGGATATAATGAAGTCCTCCTGGATTTCTTGAAATTATAAAAAAAAATGTAGCCTTTGAATTAGTTGAGAGACTCTCCAAAGCCCCCTCTCTTCCCATTCCCTAAATCATTGGGACATTGTCACGCCCTGACCTTAGAGAGCCTCTTTATTTCTCTATTTGGTTAGGTCGTGGTGTGATTTGGGTGGGCATTCTAGTTTTTCTATTTCTTTGTTGGCCGGGTATGGTTCCCAATCAGAGGCAGCTGTCTATCGTTGTCTCTGAATGGGGATCATACTTAGGCAGCCTTTTTTCCCACCTTAGATTGTGGGATCTTGTTTTTTGCATAGTTGCTGTCTAGCCCTGCATAATTTTACGTTCGGTTTGGTATTTTGTTGTTTTGTCGGAGTTCAGTATTAAAAATCATGAACACTTTCCACGCTGCGCTTTGGTCTCATTCATCTAACGACGGACGTAACAGACATAGTAGCAGGAAGAAAGTCTGGGTTGTGGAATATAGGCCAGTGTCATTGCTCAGTTTATATTGGTGTTGAACCTCCATCCATGTCTTCAATGGAAGAGTAATGATTGTTTTTGTTTAACCCTGTCACTAGAAATAGGGTCTGCTATATAGAGAAGACAATGTAAAGGCATATCACAATATTGACTCTCAATTTCAAGCCATGACAAATCCTTCGTTGTTGAATCCATCAGGCTATGTGATTAAGTTGCGCCACCCAGCAATATGATTTAATATGGTTTGGGTTGCGAAGCCCACCCAATTCTTTGTACAGCTGTAGTTTTTTTATAACTAATACAAGTCCTATTTTGCCATAAAAATGTGTCTATTGCTGCATTTAGGCGAGTAAAGGATTTAGCAGGGATTTTAACAGGAAGCGTTGAAAACAGATAAAGCAGTCTTGGTAATACATTCATTTTCACTGAAGCAACCAGAAATGCTGGAGATATAGGGAGGGGCATCCAACGGTCTAGTTCTTCAGTGATTTTACTAATCACTGGAGTAGTTCAAAACATATAGTTTCCCATAGCCTGACAAAATATTAACACCCAAGTAATGCACGCGTGTATCAGTCCACTAATGCGTAGTTGCCTTTGATACTTGAGGGTGAATCACCAAATGTCATCATTGCAATAGTTTAACCAACGTAAATTTTATAGCCTTATGTAGCACCATATTCACCTATTAATTTGAATATATTTGGAATCATTGTCTCTGCCGTTGTTATGTACAGGATGACATCGTCTGCATATAGAGATATCTTGTGTTCATTTTGCCCCACCTGCAGACCATGAATGTTTATGGCACTTGGAATAGCTTCCGCCAGAGGTTCTATACTAAGGGCAAATAACAGTGGTGAGAGACAACCCCCTGAACCATTTCCTTGTTGTAGTGAAAAGGAATGCCACATATTCCCATTCCTTCTAACAGATGATTTTGGACTTGAATATATCAACTCTATCCATTTCAAAAAGTGCTCCCCAAAACCAAACTTCTTTATTGTTGTGATGGGTTCTGACATAAAAACTTAAAATATCTTTAATCAAGTCACTAAGGGAGAGAGGAGAATTCAGAACATTTACATTCTGTCAGAACATATTATTGTTAGACATCAGGTAACCTATGGAAAGGAGACAAGTCAACAGGACAGCCGGGAGTTGGGGAGGAGTGAGGAATTCGGGCTGAGGTCAGGTCAGATGAAGTTAGAAGAACAGGCATCACTAAGGTTCTGTCAACCAACAGAGATGAGTTGGGGAGGAGTGAGGAATTAGGGCTGAGGTCAGGTCAGATGAAGTTAGAAGAACAGGCATCACTAAGGTTCTGTCAACCAACAGAGATGAGTTGGGGAGGAGTGAGGAATTAGGGTCAACCAACAGAGATGAGTTGGGGAGGAGTGAGGAATTAGGGCTGAGGTCAGGTCAGATGAAGTTAGAAGAACAGGCATCACTAAGGTTCAGTCAACCAACAGAGATGAGTTGGCTGTCCAGATGTGTAAGGAGGAGACTCAGTATAGGAGAAAGGTTTGAATGCTTGTGTAAATGTGTTTTTGTCTGTTCAGCTGTCTGACCCATTGGGTGAATAAACTTGGCTTGAGCTTTTCTTAGTTGTCCGCTGGGTTCTAAATAAACAGAGTAAAAACTTAGTTGCTAAAAGAAAGACCCAGTCGACGCGGTCAAATGCCTTTTCAGCATCGAGAGATAGTATAACTGCTTGTTTGAGTTGGGTCTTAGAGTAATTGATAATATTCAGAACTTGTCTTATATTCAATGTTGAGTGACATCCTTTAATTAACCCAGTTTGATCTGAACTTAAACATTTTGTTACTACCTCTTCAAATAGTTTTGTTTAAGTCTTAGAAAGGATTTTAGAGTCACAATTTAATAAACTTACTGGTCTATGGGAACCACAGTCTAGTGGGTCCTTACTTGGCTTCTTTAACAGGGTGACGGTTGCTTCACGCCAAGTATCTGGGTATTTATTGCGCTCTATAACCTCATGAAGAACACTTCAGATCAGCGGTATTAATTCTTTACTGAAAGTTTTATAGAACTCACAGGGGAACCCATTGGGACTCGGACACTTGCCATTTTGCATGCTTCTGATGGCTGCTTCTATCTCTGAGTCAGTAATGAGGGCATCTATAATTTCCTTATCATCACGTGACTCTGGCAGCTTCAAAAGTGTGAGAAAGTCCTCCAGAGAAGAAACATATTTAGGATTCTTATATAGGTGTCACGATCGCTAGAATAAATGTCGGACCAAGGCGCAGTGGATGTTGAGTTCCACATTATTTCATAGAAAGTGAAGAAAAAAAAACAAATAAACTATAAACTAACAACGAACCGTGACTACAGAGATGCTACGTGCACTAACTCAAAACAATATCCCATAAACACAGGTGGGAAAAACAGCTATTTAAATATGATCCCCAATTAGAGACAACGATTACCAGCTGCCTCTAATTGGGAATCATACACAATCACCAACATAGAAAAACAAACCTAGAACCCCACATAGAAATAATAAACTAGACTAAACCCCCAGTCACGCCCTGACCTACTCTACCATAGAAAATAAGGACTCTCTATAGTCAGGATGTGACAATAGGGTCTCTTAGTACCCAGCAAATGTTTTCTTTCTTTTTTTGGGACAAGAAGTAACTTTTCCCTGCACAGATCTGATATTTGGAATACATCGTTCAGCTGCATCCTTTTTAAGTTGCAATGCAAGAAGTTTCCCAGCTTTATAAGTACGAAAGAAGCGTATCAAGCCCCCTTTTCGCTGCAGTCAACTGAATTAGTGTCCCCATCCCCTTGTTTCTTATGTTTTTCCTTCAATTGGGAGATTTCTCTCTCAATCTTCTCTTGTTATTGTATACATACTTTTTTGAGCAGAGATGAATAGGCTATGATTTGACACCTAAGATGAGCCTGTCACACCCTGACCTTAGTATTCTTTGTTTTCTTTATTATTTTGGTTAGGTCAGGGTGTGACATGGGTGATATGTGTGTTTTTGTCTTATTCTAGGGTGTTTGTACTGTCTAGGGTTTTTTGAAGATTTATGGGGTTGTTTTCATCTAGGTGTTTATGTTGGTCTATGGTTGCCTAGATTGGTTCTCAATTAGAGGCAGGTGTTTATCGTTGTCTCTGATTGGGAACCATATTTAGGCAGCCATCTTTTTTTGGGGTATTTCGTGGGTTATTGTCTATGTTATGTTGCACGTTAGCACATTGTTTATATAGAGGTCACGTTCGTCTTATTCATTTTGTTGTTTTTGTTTAAGTGTTCTTCATGTTCTTCATTAATAAAGAAGAATGTATTCTAACCACGCTGCGCTTTGGTCTACTCCATACGACGATCGTGACAGAATAACCCACCAACAATGGACCAAGCAGCGTGGTAACGGACAGCAGCAGAAATCAGAGGACTTCTGGACTTGGGAAGAGATTCTGGACGGCAAAGGACCCTAGACACAGCCAGGAGAATATCGTTGTCCTAAAGCAAAGCTGGAGGCAGCGAAAGCAGAGAAGCATCGGTATGAGGATGCAGCACGGCGGCGCGGCTGGAAGCCCGAGTGGCAGCGCCAAACATTTCTTGGGGGAGGGCACACGGGGAGTGTGGTGAAGTCAGGTAGGAAACCTGCGCCAGCTCCCCATGCTTACCGTGGAGAGAGAGGGCGTTGTACCGGGCAGGCACCGTGTTATGCGGTGGAGCGCACGGTGTCCCCGGTGCGTGTGCATAGCCCGATGCGGTACATTCCAGCTCCTCGTATCGGCCGGGCTAGAGTGGGCATCGAGCCAGGTGCCATGAAGCCGGCTCTACGCATCTGGTCTCCAGTACGTCTCCTCGGGCCGGCATACATGGCACCAGCCTTATGCATGGTGTCCCCGGTTCGCCTGCACAGCCCAGTACGGGCTATTCCACCTCGCCGCACTGGCCTGGCTACGGGGAGCATTCAACCAGATAAAGTTGGGCAGGCTCGGTGCTCCAGATCTCCAGTGCGCCTTCTCAGTCCGGTCTATCTGGTGCCATCTCCACGCACCAGCCCTCCGGTGGCAGCCCCCCGCACCGTGCTTCCTGTGTGTCGCCAGAGCCCAGTTCTCCCTGTTCCTCCTCCCCGCACTCGTCCTGAGGTGCGTGTCCTCGGCCCAGTACCACCAGTGCCGGCACCACGCACCAGGCCTACAGTGCACCTCGTCTGTCCTGAGCCGCCAGTCTCCCGTCTGTCCTGAGCCGCCAGAGTCTCCCGTCTGTCCTGAGCCGCCAGAGTCTCCCGTCTGTCCTGAGCCGCCAGAGTCTCCCGTCTGTCCTGAGCCGCCAGAGTCTCCCGTCTGTCCTGACCTTAGATTCTTTGTTTTCTGTATTATTTTGGTTAGGTCAGGGTGTGACATGGGTGATATGTGTGTTTTTGTCCCATTCTAGGGTGTTTGTACTGTCTAGAGGTTTTGTAGATTTATGGGGTTGTTTTCATCTAGGTGTTTATGTTGGTCTATGGTTGCCTAGATTGGTTCTCAATTAGAGGCAGGTGTTTATTGTTGTCTCTGATTGGGAACCATATTTAGGCAGCCATCTTCTTTGGGTATTTTGTGGGTTATTGTCTGTTATGTTGCACGTTAGCACATTGTTTATATAGCGGTCAAGTTCGTCTTATTCGTTTTGTTGTTTTTGTTTAAGTGTTTTTCGTGTCCTTCATTAATAAAGAAGAATGTATTCTAACCACGCTGCGCTTTGGTCTACTCCATACGACGATCGTGACAGAGCCTTAGCACTCTCCCGTAAAAGGGTTGGGATGATACCTTCAGTTAAATTGCAAAAACATTGTAAGGTCAGATTGAATAATCAATCAATCACTGAAATGTATTTATAAAGCACGTTTTACATTCGCCGATGTCATACAGTGCTGTACAGAAACCCAGCCTAAAACCCCAAACAGCAAGCAATGCAGGTGTAGAAGCACGGTGGCTAAGAAAAACTCCCTAGAAAGGCCAGAATCTAGGAAGAAACCAAGAGATATACCAGGCTATGTGGTGTGGCCAGTCCTCTTCTGGCTGTGACGGTGGAGATTATAATAGAACTTGGCCAAGATGTTCAAATGTTCATAGATGATCAGCAGGTTAAAAAAAAATAATCACAGTGGTTGTCGAGGGTGCAGCAGGTCAGTACCTCAGGAGTAGGCAGCAGGAAGAACAGTTGAAACTGGAGCAGCAGCACGACCAGGTGGACTGGGGACAGCAAGGAGTCATCAGGCCAGGTAGTCCTGAGGACCTAGGGCTCAGGTCCTCCGAGAGAAAGAAAGAGAGAAAAAGAGAGAATTAGAGAGCGCATACTTAAATTCACACAGGACACCGGATAAGACAGGAGAAATACTCCAGATATAATTTCGTTGATAATCGTTTTTTTGTCGATTTGAAATCGATTTGAATATCGTGAATGTTAGTAACACTTCCGCCTTTGCGGGATGCACGGGGGATACGGTAACTAGTATAACCAGGTGGTGAGGCATCATTTAACATAGTAAATTCATCAGGCTTAAGCCAACTTTCTGTCAGGCCAATCACATCAATATTATGATCTGTGATTAGTTAATTGACTATAACTGCCTTGGAAGTGAGGGATCTAACATTAAGTAGCACTATTTTGAGATGTGAGATATCACAATCTCTTTCAATAATGACAGGAATGGAGGAGGTCTTTATTCCAGTGAGATTGCTAAGGTGAACACAGCCATGTAAAGTTTTGCCCAACCTAGATCGAGGCACAGACACCGTCTCAATGGGGATAGCTGAGCTGACTACACTGACTGTGCTAGTGGCAGACTCCACTAAGCTGGCAGGCTGGCTAACAGCCTGCTGCCTGGCCTGCACCCTATTTCATTGTGGAGCTAGGGGAGATAGAGCCCTGTCTATGTTCGTAGATAAGATGAGAGCACCCCTCCAGCTAGGATGGAGTCCGTCACTCCTCAGCAGGCCAGGCTTGGTCCTGTTTGTGGGTGAGTCCCAGAAAGAGGGTCAATTATCTACAAATTCTATCTTTTGGGAGGGGCAGAAAACAGTTTTCAACCAGCGATTGAGTTGTGAGACTCTGCTGTAGAGCTCATCATTCCCCCTAACTGGGAGGGGGCCAGAGAAAATTACTCAATGCCGATATCTTTCTAGCTGATTTACACGCTGAAGCTGTTGCGCTTGGTGACCTCTGACTGTTTCATCCTAACATCGTTGGTGCTGACATGGATAACAATATCCCTATACTCTCCACACTCACCAGTTTTAGCCTTAGCCAGCACCATCTTCAGATTAGCTTTAACGTCAGTAGCCCTACTCTCTGTAATATCACTAGTCTCTGTAATATCACTAGTCTCTGTAATATCACTAGTCTCTGTAATATCACTAGTCTCTGTAATATAACTAGTCTCTGTAATATAACTAGTCTCTGTAATATAACTAGTCTGTAATATCACTAGTCTCTGTAATATAACTAGTCTCTGTAATATAACTAGTCTCTGTAATATCACTAGTCTCTGTAATATCACTAGTCTCTGTAATATCACTAGTCTCTGTAATATAACTAGTCTCTGTAATATCACTAGTCTCTGTAATATCACTAGTCTCTGTAATATCACTAGTCTCTGTAATATAACTAGTCTGTAATATCACTAGTCTCTGTAATATAACTAGTCTCTGTAATATAACTAGTCTGTAATATCACTAGTCTCTGTAATATCACTAGTCTCTGTAATATAACTAGTCTCTAATATCACTAGTCTCTGTAATATCACTAGTCTCTGTAATATTACTAGTCTCTGTAATATCACTCGTCTCTGTAACCACTCCTCCCCACTGTCTATCCTTGTGTGTTGCTGGTCAGCACTAGGCAAGCACACACACACACACACACACACACACACACACACACACACACACACACACACACACACACACACACACACACACACACACACACACACACACACACACACACACACACACACACACACACACACACACACACACACACACACACACACACACACACACACAGAAAGTCCTTCCATTTCCAGCATCCCAGACAGAGGCCGGTATTCAGCACTTTGTCCTTGAAGCCGAAATACACAGCGTTTACCATGAATGCGATTCCCATTAATATCTGAGAGGGTGCCTTTTTAAAAGGCACATTATGCCTAGTGGAGTGGTGGATGGTGGTTGTTGTAGTGGAGGGTAGCGGTGTAAAGGAGGGTAGCAGGGTAGTAGTGGAGTGGTGGAGGGTAGAGGTGTAGTGGTATATTTTAGGGTAGTGGTGTGGTGGAGGGCTGTGGTGTAGAGGAGGGTAGTGGAGTGCTGGAGGGTAGAGGAGTGGTGTAGAGGAGGGTATTGGAGTGGTGGAGGGTAGAGGAGGGGAGATGTGGAGTGGTGGAGGGTAGTGGAGTGGTGGAGGGTTGTAGAGGGGGTGTAGTGGTGTAGTGGTGTAGTGGAGGGTGTTGTTGTAGTGGAGTGGAGGGTAGTGGTGTGGTGGAGGGTAGCGGTGTAGTGGAGGGTAGTGAATGGTTGTGGTTGGGGAGTGGTGGGTTGTGGTGTAGAGGAGGGTAGCAGGGTAGTGGTGTGGTGGAGGGTAGCGGTGTAGTGGAGGGTAGCGAATGGTTGTGGTTGGGGAGTGGTGGGTTGTGGTGTAGAGGAGGGTAGCATGGTAGTGGAGTAGCTTAGGGTAGTGGTGTGGTGGAGGGCTGTGGTGTAATGATTGCAGTGGTAGTGGAGGGTAGTGGTGGAGTAAAGATAGCAGTGGTAGTGGAGGGTAGTGGTGTAATGATTGCAGTAGTAGTGGAGGGTAGTGGTGGAGGGTAGTGGTGTAATGATTGCAGTAGTAGTGGAGGGTAGTGGCGGAGGGTAGTGGTGTAAAGATAGCAGTGGTAGTGGAGGGTAGTGGAGGGTAGTGGTGGAAGGTAGTGTTGTAATGATAGCAGTGGTAGTGGAGGGTAGTGGTGTAATGATTGCAGTGGTAGTGGAGGGTAGTGGTGGAGGGTAGTGGTGTAACGATTGCAGTGGTAGTGGAGGGTAGTGGCGGAGGGTAGTGGTGGAGGGTAGTGGTGTAGTTGTGTTGTGGTGGTTAGCGGAGAGTAGTGGAGGGTAGTGGCGGAGGGTAGTGGTGTAAAGATAGCAGTGGTAGTGGAGGGTAGTGGTGGAGGGTAGTGGTGTAGTTGTGTTGTGGTGGTTAGCGGAGAGTAGTGGAGGGTAGTGGCGGAGGGTAGTGGTGTAAAGATAGCAGTGGTAGTGGAGGGTAGTGGAGGGTAGTGGTGGAGGGTAGTGGTGGAGGGTAGTGGTGTAGTTGTGTTGTGGTGGTTAGCGGAGAGTAGTGGAGGGTAGTGGCGGAGGGTAGTGGTGTAAAGATAGCAGTGGTAGTGGAGGGTAGTGGAGGGTAGTGGTGTAGTTGTGTTGTGGTGGTTAGCGGAGAGTAGTGGAGGGTAGTGGAGCAGTGGAGGGTTGTGGTGTAGTGGACGGTAGAGGTGTAGTGGAGTAGCTTAGGGTAGTGGTGTGGTGGAGGGCTGTGGTGTCATGATTGCAGTGGTAGTGGAGGGTAGTGGTGGAGTAAAGATAGCAGTGGTAGTGGAGGGTAGTGGCGGAGGGTAGTGGTGTAAAGATAGCAGTGGTAGTGGAGGGTAGTGGAGGGTAGTGGTGGAGGGTAGTGGTGTAGTTGTGTTGTGGTGGTTAGCGGAGAGTAGTGGAGGGTAGTGGAGCAGTGGAGGGTTGTGGTGTTGTGGAAGGTAGTGGTGTTGTGGAGGGTAGTGGTGTTGTGGAGGGTAGTGGTGTTGTGGAGGGTAGTGGAGTACTGTATGTGACAGTTTAGTCAACATTATATTTCTGGAATCATATTTTACAAGTGACCGGGCCTCAATCGAAGACAAGGATAATGTTTTTTTCGTGGAGGGCAACTTTGGATGCTCAATATTATCTTGACACAATATGTCTGCCAGCTCAGTCAACACTGCCGCTGTTGATTGGTTTGCGTGTTTTAAATGTAAACATCGACAGAATACCCTGATGTTTTTCTTCCCTTCCGTGTGCCTCTTCCTCCCTCTTCCCAATTCAACTCCAGCAATAATCTGTCATCCAGCATCATCAGAGTTCATTTCCCTTGGTGACTCTTCATCTTAAAGTATCTGTGACTGTCAGACAGACGTGTCTTAGGGAGAAGGGAGGAAACATTCATTTGTGTTCTCAATAGTTTTGCTATCATGTCTACAGGGATCGTTATTGTGGTGGGGGAAAACACGTCAGTACATCAGCCTGTCTGTCTCACACTTCAATTGAGATCCAAATATAGGGCTCTGGTCTGTCTCCCAACAAACTGACTGACATTGCATCTCTGTAAACCAAGAGATCAACGTACAGCAGAGTTTAATCAGCAGCTGAATTATTTTCCAGCTACATGTACTGACACAGCATCTTTAATCCTCGCTATGACAAGTACAACACACACACACACATACACACACACACACACATATGCAGGAGTGCATACAGGGTGTTAAGTGAGCAGCTGAATTATTGTTTAGCTACACATACAGAGCCTTGCAATTCATCCCCTTGGCATTTTTCCTATTATGTTGCATTACAACCTGTAATTTAAATGGATTTTTATTTGGATTTCATGTAATGAACATACACAAAATATTCAACATTGGTGAAGTGAAATGAAACTTGTTTGTTACTTGTTAGTTGTTTTAAAAATTTAAAAAAATAAAAACCCGGAATAGTGGTGCGTGCATATATATTCATCATCTTTGCTATGAGGCCCCTAAATAAGATCACGCTGGCCTGTTGGGGGAGGTTTAAGACCCCCATAAATACCTTTCCCCTTTTCTCTCTCTCTACTTTATAGAGTTGACACTTGTAAAGCCTTTGTAACATTGAGAGTCTGGTAACATCAAAAGGTGGGAAACGGAACCATATTTCAGTAATCCAACCAGTTGTATTACTAATGATAGTATGACATAAACTGTATCTTGGAAAGTCTACACATTATAGTTATCAGATTCACATGGAATTGTTGTGCAATTTAAATGTTTAAATATGAAACTATCTGTGAAAAGATTAAATGTAATTTTAGCTTCTAAATAAGAGAATTGGTTGTCATAGAGTAAACTCTGCTCACTCAGAGGCCCTGTCCAAGTGAACAGACATTGGTTGAAACTATGAAACACGCCCTTCTTTCACCACAATATAAACCTGTTGACGAAAATACAACTTTCTGTTCCAAGGATGTGAGGACTTGCGGTCCTTGCGTTAAAAGAACAAGATCACCTAAGCCAACCTCAGCGTGAGTTCTGATTGAACGACAAGAACCTAACGAAATTAGCATCGAATTTCAACATGAAGATGACGATCAACACTCCGAAAGGATGAGTTTGGACTATACCAGCCAGAATATAGCATGAGCTTAAAGTATGGCAACTTGGTATGAACTTTGAACTCTTATTCACTAAATAAGTGATACCTCCTAGCCGATTGAGTTAGCCGCAGCAACTGTAAACGTGGGCTAGGAGAAGACGGACAGAGTATCCGTCTACCACGATCCAGTTCAGCACTAGACATTCTTCAGAGGACAAGAGATCCAAGCTGGACAACCCGGCCTTCTATATATGATCAATCTAAATATTTATTGCATTTTTCTTTTTCAAATGGCCGGTTATTTAGAATGCATAAGATACTGTAGTTACGATAGCATAGCTGCCTATGGCCCGATAGAGACACAAAATATTTTTGTTCCACAGTCTTCCCACTCTTTCATTCAAAACCCAACCCCCTTTCTTTGTGTAACCAGCCATCATATCTGTTCCGTCCACTAGGGACGTTTTCCTTTACGACGCCATTTGTAATCAATGTATGATCCATTCTGTGTAGATGTAATTCTGTGTGATTATTTAGATATTTAGTAAATAAATAATTAAACCAAATTTTATATTGCTGATTCTACTTGTTAGTTAACTTTCAGATGAGACTGAATAAGGTTATGATTAAATATTGACTGCTATTGAGGTAAAAGATTACCAGGTCTTTAAGAGTTTATTCGGAAGATAACAGCTCTATAAACATTCTTTTGTGGTGCCCCGACTTTCTAGTTAATTACATTTACACGATTAGTTCATTCAGGTAATATTAATTACAGATTTTAAAAAATTATAGAATAGCATGTCATATCACTTAATCCGGCATAGCCAAAGACACGACAATCTGGTGCAAACAATTACCATCAGAAGTCACATTATTAGTTAGATTGCACACAGGTGGACATTATTTAAGTGTCACATGATCTCAGTATATATACACCTGCTCTGAAAGGCCCCAGAGTCTGCAACACCACTAAGCAAGAGGCACCACCAAGCAAGAGACACCATGAATACCAAAGAGCTCTCTAAACAATTCTGGGATAAGATTGTGGAGAAGTACAGATCAGGGTTGGGTTCTAAAAATATATCAGAAACTTTGAACAGCCCATGGAGCACCATTAAGTCCGTTATTAAAAAAATTGAAAAAATATGGCACCACAACAGACCTGCCAAGAGAGCACCACCACCAAATCACACGGACCAGGCAAGGGGGGCATTAATCAAAAAGGCAACAAAGAGACCAAAGATAACCCTGAAGGAGCTGCAAAGCTCCACAGCGGAGATTGGAGCATCTGTCCATAGGACCACTTTAAGCCATACATTCCACCAAGCTGGGCTTTACGAAAGAGAGGCCTGAAAAAAAAAACATTGATTGAAGAAAAAAATAAGCAAACACGTTTGGTGTTCACCAAAAGGCATGTGGGAGACTCCCCAAACATATGGAAGAAGGTACTCTGGTCACATGAGACTAAAATTGAGCTTTTTGGCCATCAAGGAAAATGCTATGTCTGGCACAAACACAACACCTCTCATCACCCCAAGAACCACATCCCCACAGTGAAGCATGGTAGTGGCAGCATCATGCTGTGAGGATGTTTTTCATCGGTAGGGACTGGGAAACTGGTCAGAATTGAAGGAATGATGGCGCTAAATACAGGGAATTTCTTAAGGGAAACCTGTTTCAGTCTTCCAGAGATTTGACACTGGGTCGGAGGTTCACCTTCCAGCAGGACAATGAACCTCAGCATAATGCTAAAGCAACCCTTGGGTGGTAAGGGGAAACATTTAAATGTATTGGAATGGCCTAGTCAAAGCCCAGACCTCAATCCAATTGAGAATCTGTGGTATGACTTAAAGATTGCTGTACACCAGCGGAACCCATCCATCTTGACGGAGATGGAGCAGTTTTGCCTTGAAGAATGGGAAAAAGTCGCAGTGGCTAGATGTGCCAAGCTTATAGATACATACCCCAAGAGACTTGCAGCTGTAATTGCTGCAAAAGGTGGCTCTACAAAGTATTGACTTGGGGGGTGAATGGTTATACACGCTCAAGTTTTCTGTTTGTTTCACAATAAAAAATATTTTATATCTAAGTGGTAGGCATGTTGTGAAAATTACATGATATACAACCCCTATTTTAATTCCAGGTTCCAAGGCAACAAATTAGGAAAAATGCCAAGGTGGGTGAATACTTTAGCTACAACAAACACAATTACAATGCAAGACCACACCATCACAACCCCACCCAAAAAATAAAATCCACTTTACTTTTGATAGGATTTTCATGTCACTTGTTAATAATATCAAATCAAAACAGCAGATGTCACAAAGTGCTTATACAGAAACTAAGTCTACAACCCCAAACAGCAAGCAATGCATATGTAGCTAGGAAAAACTCCTAGAAAGGCAGGAACTAGGCTTATGTTTGCTGCAGCATAGCCTATACTACTATAATATAAAGACCGGCAAACTTAAATCCGCTTTACTTAATGTCTACCAGCATGTCACATGTGCAACCAGATGAAAAACACTCTAGACCACCAACTATCATGGTCCAAACACAACAAGACAGTCGTGAAAAGGGCACAACAATGACTTTTCACTCTCAGGAGACTGAGAAGATTTGGCGTGGGTCCCCAGATCCTCAAAAAGTTCTACAGCTGCACCATCGAGAGCATCCTAATCAGTTGCATCACCGCCTGGTATGGTAACTGCTCGGCATCTTGACCATAAGGTGCTAGGGTAGTGCGTACGGCTCAGTACATCAATGGGGCCAAGCTTCCTGTCATCCAGGACCTATATACTAGGCGGTTTCAGAGGAATGCCCCACAAATTGTCAAAGACTCCTAGCAAGTCATAGACTATTCTCTCCTCTACCGCAAGGCAAGCAGTGCCGGAATGCCAAGTCTATGTCCAAAAGGCTCCTTAACAGCTTCTACCCCCAAGTCATAAGACTGCTGAACAAGTAATCAAATTGCCATCTGGACCATTTAAATTGGATTTATGGTGCTTTCAAGACAACTGGGAACTTGGAAAAAACAAAGTTGAGATTTCCCAGTTCCGAGTTTCCAGTTGATTTGAGCGCGGCAGAAGTCATGCTGGATTGACAGCATGACCAATGTTGAATGTTTATCCTTTTAAACTTGGAAAAGAGACCCTTAAACCTAGACTTGGATCACACACCCACTCCACTGAATAGCAGGGTAGGATTGTTTTGCAATGCATGCAGTTAGCCACTGATTCCTTCTAAACCACTCATTGTTGAATTTGCGATTTTCAACTTGTTGTGTAATGTTTGTGTTCAATCGGCGATGAGCACCGATACATTTTATCTATAATTTCTCTCCATTATTTCTCTTCATATCACAAGGTTTGAAAAGGATTTGCCAGTAGATTGTCGACTTGATTCATGATGATAACTGCTAGCTTGCTAGCTAAGATTTTGAAAGTATAATGTTGACATGATCAGTCCAATCAAAGTTACTGTAGCTATACCGCGATTTGACACAATTGTATCTGTGGCCAATGACTTTGAGCCTTCTTGGATGGGTAATTGTAATGTAAATCTATGGCAGCACCCAAGGGGATTACATTTTTTTTAGCTCTACCCATAGATTTTGTGGTGATGTAGTGCCCCCATGAGTGACAGAACTCTGAGCCACTGATAATGTTCACTAGAGAACATCTGGACCGTAATTTCTGCTGGCTGCCCCACGACCACAGAACGCACTGAGCTAGGCTTCCTTACTCAAAAAAGGAAGAAAGAAAGGAAGAAAGAGACCAAGTTTGTATGCAGCTTTATTAACTCAATGAATGACGGCCCTGAATGATGAGTCGACACTGGTTATGCATAATAAGCTTCTAACTTGTAGCCTCTGTCTCTTGCTCAATATGCAAGCACCTGTGCTCCGCTGGCCTCTCTCCTTAAAAAATGTGTCTTAGATCTTGGTGTCCCATGCAGGAAAAGCTAGACTAGAAGAACTTGATTGTCATACATTTTTTTTGAATATCTTATACCAATTGACTATTTGAAGAGGGACACAAGTTATTTTTTGCTGAATGTTACATATAGCAGCAAATAGAACTAGTTAGACAGAAAAGCGAACTCGTGATGTAGGCTATAGCAGTTATTTATTCAGACCCATAATTAACCATTCAGTCTTTGTGAAGGAAAGTGAAAGCCTTCTGCATCTAATTCTAATAATATATTATTCAAGGACGTCGTTAGAATGATGAAGATAAGGAACGTAATTTCATTTAACTGTTGAAAGCAAGGAAGGAATGAAGCAACAATAGAGAGAGGAGGAAGGCTAATAACATTAGGTTAAATATTATGAAACATATGTAGGGATGCGTCAGCCTACGAATTATGCATATTGGCTCTATTATATTTCAAAATTAAATCAAATTCACTTGCCTATACTTGTAACTTTGTAGGCTGGATATGCTGCACCAGAATCGCATGTTCTCTCCTGCTTTATCATGTCTAGAATGGTGTGTGTAATTCCAGTCCATATAATACTAAGACAATACAGTACAGTAATACAGTTCACACTCAAAAAGATTGGCCTACCAAAGCTAGTTTTATGTATTTATGCAAGACTGCATACAGCTAGCTACATCTATGGGCTTTTATGCTATGTAATGCTTTTGAATGACACTTATCCAGGAGAAAAGTGATTTATTCTCGGGATGGAACATTTGTAAAATATTAAGACAATATTTAACTCCAGCAGGAACCTGGCTGTGCAGGGTGGAGATTATAAGAGTACCTGGCCATTAAGGCCAGATAGTTCGTCAAGATGTTCAAACATTCATAGATGATCAGCAGGATCAAATAATAATCACAGTGGTCGTAGAGGGTGCAACAGGTCAGCACCTCAGGAGTAAATGTCAGTTGGCTTTTCATAGCCCAGCATTCTGAGGTCGAGACAGCAGATGCGGTAGAGAGAGAGGGAAAGAGAGAGAGAGAGAGAGAGAGAGAGAGAGAGCGAGGAAGAGGGAGAGGGAGAGAGAGGCTCAACAACAGCAGGTCCGGGACAAGGTAGCATGTCCGGTGAACAGGTCAGGGTTCCATAGCCACAGTTAGACGAGCAGAAACTGGATCAACAGAACAACCAGGTGGACTGGGGACCGCGACAGCCAGGAGTCATCGGGTAGTCCTGAGACATGGTCCTAAGACTCAGGTCTTCCGGGAGGGGAGAGAGAGAGAAACAGAAAAAAACAGATAAGAAAGGATCATTTCACCAGATAGAATAGACTGCTAGGCCCCCTGCACATAGACTCTGCAGCATAGACACAGAGGACTGAGACAAGGGGGGTCGGTGGACACTGTGGCGCTGTCCGACCTGGACAGGGCCAACCAGGCAGGATAAAACCCTACCCACTTTGCCAAAGCACAGTCACCACACCACTAGAGGCATATCAACAGACCACCAACTTACTGAGACAAGGCTGAGTATTGCCAGCCCACAAAGATCTCCTCCACCGCATGAGCCCGAGGGGATGCAAAACTGGACAGGAAGATCACATCAGTGACTCAATTCACTCAAGTTGAGTATAGCAAAAAAAGACTGGCATGACCTGATGCACCCCTCCTAGGGCCAGCATGGAAGAGCACTAGTAAGCCAGTGACTCAGCCCCCGTAGTAGGGTCAGAGGCAGAAAATCCCAGTGGGGAGAGAGGAGCCAGCCAGGCAGAGACAGCAAGTGTGGTTCGTCACTCCAGTGCCTTGCTGTTCACCTTCACACCCCTGGGCCAGACTACACTCAATCATAGGACCTACAGAAAAGATGAGTCTTCAATAAAGACTTAAAAGGTTGAGACCGAGTCTGCGTCTCTCACATTGATAGGCAGACCATTCCAACAAAAAAATGGAGCACAATTGGAGAAAACCCTGCCTCCAGCTGTTTGCTTAGAAATTCTAGGGACAATAAGTGGGCCTGTGTCTTGTGACCGCACTATCACTTAATCAAACTGCTCAAAACTGATAACTACTTGGTCAGAGAGGTGACCAAGAACCAGATGGTCACTCTGACAGAGCTCCAGAGTTCCTCTGTGGAGATGGGAGAGTCTTCCAGAAGGACAACCATCTCTGCAGCACTCCACCAATCAGGCCTTTATGGTAGAGTGGCCAGACTGAAGCCAATCCTCAGTAAAAGGCACAATACAGCCCGCTTGGAGTTTGCCAAAAGGCACCTAAAGACTCTCAGACCATGAGAAACAAGATTCTCTGGTCTGATGAAATCAAATCAATCAAAGAAATCTTTGGCCTGAATGCCAAGCTTCACGTCTGGAGGAAATCTGGCACCATCCCTACGGTGAAGCAAGGTGGTGGCAGTTAAAGCGATAGTTTCCTAAAATGACAAAAACACGATATCCTATGGATAATGAGCAACATTGCTAAAGCTTAGCTCTGGATGAGTAAACTTTATATATTTTTTCTGGTCATTAAGGTAATCGATAAAATTGTCACGTATACTCCCTGTCCGGCCTCTGCTGATTATCCCGCACACCTGTCACCATCTTCTCGCTCAACTGCGCCTCATAACACTCACCTGGACTCCATCACCTCCTTGATTATCTTCCCTTTATCTGTCACTCCCCTTGGTTCTTTCCTCAGGTGTTATTGACTCTGTTTTCATGTTGGTGCGTTGTTGTAAAGGACCACCTAAAGAGCAACTCTATGTGAGTAACTGACTATGATGAAAATGCAAGATAAATGTATAAGCCACAAACTACAGTGATCTCCTCTTACCTGTAGTATCACTTCTCCAAATCTCTACCTGAATTTGACAAACAATGAGGGGATTAGAATTATTTTCAAAAGTCAATCATAAGCATTGGTAATGATTTAAATGTCTACAGTTTACTATAATGGTGGACCTTTGCATTTACACCGAGTGGACAAAACATTAAGAACACCTGCTCTTTCCATGACATAGACCGACCAGGTGAATCCAGGTGAAAGCTATGATCCCTTATTGAATCCACTTCAGTTAGTGTAGATTAAGGCGATGAGACAGGTTAAAGAAGGATTTTTAAGCCTTGGATTTGGATTGTGTATGTGGATTGTGCCATGGATTGACTTGGATTGTGTATGTGCTTTTCAGAGGGTGAGGATTTAAGTGCCTTTGAACAGGGTATGGTAGTAGGTGCCAGTCACACTGGTTTGTGTCAAGAGCTGCAATGCTGCGGCATTTTCCATGCTCAACAGTTAACGATGTGTATCAAGAATGGTCCACCCAAAAGACATCCAGGCAACTTGACATTGGAGTCAAGATGGGCTAGCACCCCTGTGGAAAGCTTTCGACACCTTGTAGAGTCCATTCCTTGACAAATTGATGTTGTTCTGGGGGCAAAAGGGGTTCAACTCAATATTATTAAGGTATTCCTAATGTTTTGTACACTCAGTGTATGATGACATGCTGCTTTGGACACACAGTATATGTATAACATTTCAATCACCTGTGCTATGGCTTTGTGATTCATGCAGAGACGCTCAATGCATGCACATGCCTCTGTCTGTCTGTCTGTCTGTCTGTCTGTCTGTCTGTCTGTCTGTCTGTCTGTCTGTCTGTCTGTCTGTCTGTCTGTCTGTCTGTATTCGAACGTGCATGCATGTACCTACATGGCAGTGCCCACTGGGCACAGACATCAGATCAACG
The DNA here is from genome assembly GCF_034236695.1 of Oncorhynchus nerka. Lineage (NCBI taxonomy): Eukaryota > Metazoa > Chordata > Actinopteri > Salmoniformes > Salmonidae > Oncorhynchus > Oncorhynchus nerka. Next base: position 3,732,753 of record NC_088423.1, read on the forward strand.
TCGAGTTATGACTTACATTTGGTTGACTTGTCAGCTAACGTGAATTCAAAGTGAAATCAACAAAAAAGGTTGCCACATCATTGGATTTAGGTTCAAGTTTGACTTTTTTCAATTCCAGTTTCAGTTTTCCACATTGATTCAACGTCATCACATTGAATGGTCTGATACTGTATGTTAATTCTCATCATTCTGATCCTTATACACTCTACAAGTCCATGCTAGGTAAAGCTCCGCCTTATCTCAGTTCACTGGTCACGATGGCAACACCCATCCGTAGCACGCGCTCCAGCAGGTGTATCTCACTGATCATCCCTAAAGCCAACACCTCATTTGGCCGCCTTTCGTTCCAGTACTCTGCTGCCTGTGACTGGAACGAACTGCAAAAATCGCTGAAGTTGGAGACTTTTATCTCCCTCACCAACTTCAAACATCAGCTATCCGAGCAGCTAACCGATCGCTGCAGCTGTACATAGTCTATTGGTAAATAGCCCACCCATTTTCACCTACCTCATTCCCATACTGTTTTTATACTGTTTTTTATTTATTTACTTTTCTGCTCTTTTGCACACCAATATCTCTACCTGTACATGACCATCTGATCATTTATCACTCCAGTGTTAATCTGCAAAATTGTATTATACGCCTACCTCCTCATGCCTTTTGCACACATTGTATATAGACTGCCCATTTTTTTCTACTGTGTTATTGACTTGTTAATTGTTTACTCCATGTGTAACTCTGTGTTGTCTGTTCACACTGCTATGCTTTATCTTGGCCAGGTCGCAGTTGCAAATGAGAACTTGTTCTCAACTAGCCTACCTGGTTAAATAAAGGTGAAATAAAAAAATAAAAAAATAAAAAAGGGGACGTTTCCGTCATGCTGATAAGCTCTCTGAGCTCCCTCGGGCGTGGCTACTTACTGGGCAAAGTATCATCAAAACTATGATCTCGTAAGAAAAGATAGGAATGTGATTTTAGTTAACACAAATATTCTCTTCATCCTTGATCCTACACAACGTAAAGGATGTAAACCTGACATACATATTGTGAAAGCTCTTCACGTTACAATATTTTCGTTATATCACTTTTATTTAAAAAATATATGACATCACAAAATAGACAGAGTATTTACCCAATTACACATGGAGTGTTTCAACTTTCTTTATTTTGATAGCTTATAGTGTATTTGCTGTTAGTCAGCTCCTCCACACAAACTATTATTATGGGTGTGCGCCAGCTCATGTTTTTTATATCGCAAAATATATATTCATTTCCCATATTCCATCTCTCATCATTCCCCATATTCGGATGTTAAAAATATTGTCCCAATGTTCACTTTTGGGTGGCAAAACCTCTCTGTAACAAAGAGATTACAATCACCACTACTGAAGACTAAAAAGAGTCCCCTGCTGCATACAATTTCCGATTGGCATGAGCTGTCATAAAACCCCCACATCAATCCCTCCTTCCCTCTGCGGGTGTGAGGGGTCTGGTAGATGTTGATCCATTGTAACCTGATCTTTGGATTCTCACAGGAGAGTCATGACACACTTTACAATTCAGGGTTACTCCAAGCAGTTTAGTCACCTCAACATGCTCAATTTATTTATTTATGACAAGATATAGTTGAGGTTTAGGGTTGGTGAATGATATGTCCCAAATACAATACTTATAGTTGTAGAAATATTTAGGACTAACTTATTGCTTGTGGCCCACTCTGAAACTTACTGCAGCTCTTTGTTAAGTGTTGCAGTTATTTCAGTCACTGCAGTAGCTGATTTGTATAGTATTGAGTCATCCACATACATAGACACACTAGCTTTACTCAAAGCCAGTGGCATGTCATTAATAAAGTTTGAAAGAAGTAAGGTGCCTAGGAAGCTGCCCTGGGCAATTCCTGATTCTACCTGGATTATGTTGGAGAGGCTTCCATTAAAGAACACCCTCTGTTAGACAGGTAACTCTTTATCCACAATATAGCAGGGGTTGTAAAGCAATAAAAACATGTTTTTTTTTCCAGCAGCAGACCATGATTGACAGTCCTTTTCTTAATGGGTGCATGCTTATTGGTAACTGGAATAAGCAATTTCATAAATGTGTCAAGTGCTCCCCATTACACACCACGGACCAACAAATGATCTTTACATCAACATAAGAATCACTACAAAACGTATTGTATGACCTCTTATATACTATTTTAGGCCCAGCCTTTGGACTTTATTTTTTCTAGATATGGCTACTATATTGTGATCACAACATGCGATGAATCTGGATACTGCTTTCAAGCAAATTTCTGCAGCATTAGTAAATATTTGATCAATACATGTTGATGATTTCATTCCTGTTGCAACTACCCTGGTAGGTTGACTGATCACCTGAACCAGGTTGCAAGCACTGGTTACAGTTTGAAGCTTTAATTTTTTTTTTTTTTACATTTATTTAACTAGGCAAGTCAGTTAAGAACAAATTATTATTTTCAATGATGGCTTAGGAACAGTGGGTTAACTGCCTCTTCAGGGGCAGAACAACAGATTTGGAATTTACAACTTGCAACCTTTCGGATACTAGTCCAACACTCTAACCACGAGGCCACCCTGAGTGGGTAGCTTGATGAAAGCCAGTCAATATTCAAATCACCCATAAAATACACCTCTCTGTTGATATCACATACATTATCAAGCATTTCACACATGTTATCCAGATACTGACTGTTAGCACTTAGTGGTCTATGGCAGCTTCCCACAAGAAGGGGCTTTGGGTAAGGCAGATGAACCTGTAGCCATATTACTTCAACAGTATTTAACATGAGATCCTCTCTAAGCATTACAGGAATGTGTTTCTGAATATAAACAGCAACACCTCCACCATTAGCTCCATTTCTGTAAATGTTATAACTTTGATGATACAGTGGTAGAAATACAAAGGTATTCACTAAGTGAGTTTCAGAGAAAATGAATGTCATCTGTTACTAGCAAATGATTGATTTAATGAACTTTGTTTCTTAAGCTACGTACAGTTGAAGTCGGACGTTTACATACACTTAGGTTGGAGTCATTAAAACTTGTTTTTAAACCACTCCACAAATTTCTTGTTTAGCAACTCGGTTAGGACATCTACTTTGTGCATGAAACAACACATTTTTCCAACAATTGTTTACAGACAGATTATTTCACTTATAATTCACTGTATCACAATTCCAGTGGGTCAGAAGTTTACATACACCAGGTTGTACCTTTAAACAGCTTGCAAAATTCCAGAAAATGATATCATGGCTTTAGAAGCCTCTGCTAATTGACATAATTTGAGTCAATTGGAGGTGTACCTGTGGATGTATTTAAAGTCATACCTTCAAACTCAGTGCCTCTTTGCTTGACATAATGGGAAAATCTAAAGAAATCAGCCAAGACTTCAGAAAAACAATTGTAGACCTCCACAAGTCTGGTTCATCCTTGGGAGCAATTTACAAACGCCTGAAGGTACCATGTTCATCTGTACAAACAATAGTACGCAAGTATAAACACCATGGGACCACGCAGCCATCATACCTGGTTAAATAAAGGTGAAATAAAATAAATAAAAAATAAATTACCGCTCAGGAAGGAGACGCGTTCCGTCTCCTAAAGATGAACGTACTTTGGTGTGAAAAGTGCAAATCCATCCCAGAACAACAGCAAAGGACCTTGTGAAGATGCTGGAGGAAACAGGTATAAAAATATCTATATCCACAGTAAAACAAGTCCTGTATCAACAACCTAAAAATCCACTCAGCAAGGAAGAAGCCACTGCTCCAAAACCACCATAAAAAAATCCAGACTACAGTTTGCAACTTCACATGGGGACAAAGATCATACTTTTTGGAGAAATGTCCTCTGGTCTGATGAATTGTTATTTTTGGAGGAGAAATGGGGAGTCTTGCAAGCCGAAGAACACCATCCCAACCGTGAAGCGCGGGGGTGGCAGCATCATGTTGTGGGGGTGCTTTGCTGCAAGAGGGATTGGGGCACTTTACAAAATAGATGACATCATGAGGGAGGACAATTATGTGGATATATTGAAGCAACATCTCAAGACATTAGTCAGGAAGTTAAAGCTTGGTCGCAATGGGTCTTCCAAATGGACCCCAAGCATACTTCCAAAGTTGTGGCAAAATGGCTTAAGGACAACAAAGTCAAGGTATTGGAGTCACCATCACAAAGCCCTGACCTCAATCCCATAGAAAATGTGTGGGCAGAACTGAAAAAGCGTGTGCGAGCAAGGAGGCCTACAAACCTGACTCAGTTACACCAGCTCTGTCAGGAGGAATGGGCTAAAATTCACCCAACATATTGTGGGAAGCGAGTGGAAGGCTAAGTTTTACCCAAGTTAAACAATTTAAAGGCTATGCTACCAAATACTAATTGAGTGTATGTAAACTGCTGACCCACTGGGAATGTGATGAAAGAAATAAAAGCTGAAATAATTCATTCTCTCTGCTATTATTCTGACATTTCACATTCTTAAAATAAAGTGGTGATCCTACCTGACCTAAAACAGGGAAATTTTACTGGGATTAAATGTCAGGAATTGTGAAAAACTGAGTTTAAATGTATTTGGCTAACGTGTATGGAAACTTCCGACTTCAACTGTATGTTAACATGGGCTATTTTGAGCACTTTTCTTCCGGGATGCTTACTTGTTTTCATTGCTTTACCTGGATGCTTAGCTATGCTCATGCTATTTATGTTAGTGCAGGGTGAGCTGCTCACAGTGGACTTCCTACTGGGGCACACCGGCTTAGTGCTAACAGTATAAATCTGGTTCATAGGCACATGATTACTGCATACAATAGCTGTAGGATCAGTAGAGGCATTCAGGGCAGTTAAAGGGACATACATTAGGTTACTTATATGGTGTTTACTGACGCCCCTGGTGTAATGTACATTTGCTGAAGCATTAAGACAACTCAGTGTCACGATGGTAGGGATTAACTGAGCTGGGCTTGGGTCATGAATGTCATTGTCTCAATGCAGCCTTATAATGCTGTGAAAGGATCCAGGAACCCAAATGATTTGGTTGGATCCCATCCTCCTTATAAACTGTGTTTTGTTTCCCAAAAGGTATCGAAATTGTCAACCAAAGTTTCTCCCATTGAGCTGCAATAATAGTAGCCAGTTGTGAAGAAAAAAACTCTTGCTAAGAGGGCACAGGGCCAGATATGATGGGTATTTTATTAGTGTTTAGCAGAGAGTTAATCAGCTCTTTAAAATCCAGTTTCAACTGTTCAGAGCTGCCCTTCATAATGTCATTAAAAGCCACATGGACTACAATAGAATCGATCTCCATGTCCTGACTTAGTAAATTCGGGAGCAGCCATTTACTCGAGTTCAGGGATAGGACATTGTTTTTGCACCAGGAACGGTAACATTTCTTACCATGGAGCTGCCCAAAATCACGGCTGGCGAGAAGGACGAGGAAAGCCGCCCACTCCCACTCTTCTCAGGATTCAAAGAACCCTTTATGGCTGAGCGATAGGCAGGATAACTTGAGCCCGTTGCTCTAGTGCAGGCCTCCAACAGATGGAGAAGCCCCACTCGATCCAGAGCAGGGACGGAAGGTTGTCAATGTCGACTTCGTAGTTGTAGGCACTGCGGCCACAGACACAGGCACCCCTAGCGACGAAGGTGCAGGAAGATCAGGCTCAGGGGGGCGAAACTATTCGCTGTTTGTAACCAGCCTCTTGTTGGGAGTGTAGACTGCTTTCTGGAAGGCCGCTGGCTTCCACGGCTCGTGACATGCGACCATTGTTGATTATCATGCTCCTCTTGCTGTGCTATGTGGTCCCATGTGGTCCTTTGTGGTCCTGTGTGGTCCTTTCTGGTCCTGTGTGGTCCTTTGTGGTCCTGTTGTGTCCTGTGTAGTCCAATTGCAAACAACATGGTACCAGTAACGCCAAGGTCATGGGTTCATTCCTGCAGGGTTCACATATACAGTAAGTATGTGCATGTATGGTTAATGTATTGATAGAGGTGCACAATTGCTTGTGGGCCCGTATTCACAAAGCATCCCAGATTAGGAGTGCTGATCTAGGATCAGGTCCCCCTATTCATACACATTTACTCATTATGACCTAAAATGCTAAACTGATCCTAGATCAGCAGTCCTACAGTAGGACTCTGTGACTACAGGCTCCCAACTACACCCTGAACATCATCAATATCATCCCTCTTAGCGGCTAAACAGCGTGCTGCTCTCTTCTATGTGTTGATTTTTAAACTGCAGCCACCAATGTTCATGTTCCTGTTGTGAATGTGCTGCTGCTATACTGCTATCACTACCAGCCTGTCTCTGGTTGTTTCTCGTCATATTCAATTTATAATGTCATTCATTATGTAAGCAGCACTCTCACTGGCAGTGACAAAAGACCAGAACTATGGGCTCAATGTTTCCGCCGTACCAAAACCGATGCAAGATAACGATTGTGCCGTTGTCCATCCATTATTCCTCCCCTCCGGATTTCGCCCTCTCTCTCTGTATCTCTCTTGCTTTCTCCACTCTCTCTCTCTTTCCCTCTCTGCCCATCACTCCCGCTCTCTCTTTCTCCCTCTGACTTTGCCTTCCTTTCTCTCCCTCTATCTATCTCCCTCTTTCTCCGCCCTCCCTCTTTCTCTTTCTCTCTTTCCCTCTCTCCCCCCTCTGCTCTCTCTCCCCCTCTCCCCCTTTCTCCCCTCCCCTCCTATCCCCCCTTCACTCTCTGACTCTGGTTTCCCCTTTCCCTGTCAGTAATCCTTGTCATAACAAGGGGATTGGATAACTTTCACAGCAAATTGGCCTGTTGATTTTTAAGTGTAACGTTTCTAGTATTGATTCAGGAGTTAAAGCGGCAATCAGCAGTAGAAAAAAGGAACAAAACGCTGTCCTTCTCCTATATACCACACAATGACTACATAAAACATGCAGTTCAACGTCTATGTACAATGAGCTCCAAAAGTATTGGGACAGTGACCCTTTTGTGTGTTATTTTAGCTCTGTACTCCAGCACTTTGGATATGAAATGATACGATAAAGTGGGGATTTTTTCATCCATATCGGGTGAAACCTTCAGAAATTTAGAAGCACTTTTTGAACATAGTCCCTCTGTTTTGGGAGACTAAAATGTGTGTACCAAAAGTTGAGTATTTGGTCCCATATTCCTAGCACTCTATGATTACATCAAGCTTGTGACTCTACACATGTGTTGGATGCATTTGCTATAATTTGTTTTGTTTTTTTGTTGTAATTTTTTTTGGGGGGGGTGATATTTATGCCTTTGCAAGTTTACCACTACAATATACTCAAAAGAATAGATACCATGGGAAATATGCAAATTAGGTTTTTACACCATACAGTGTTAAAACAACACCCCAAAATGATTTACTGTAACCCTACAGCTGTTAATGTCTTACACTGAGAAAGTATAACAGTGTCAGTACTGAGTCCACTTTACTCTAAATCGAGTGTTATGATTTACAATGTAGGTGTTGGTTATTATTCTACAGTAGAGCTATGCAAACACCACAACTAATGGGGAACACTGCAACAGAGTTAAACCTTTAACACTTTCCAAAGTGTTATTTTAACACCAGTTCAGTGTTTTTCTGTGTTTATTTCATTACAAGGGCATTGGCCCGATCCGATTAGGTAACTTGTTTGTCATAATAAGAGGATTGGGTAACTTCTATTTCTTTCTATCTCTCACCAGATTGATAAAGCCGTGTATGACATAGTCAAGCAAGCTGTAGCATCTCCTCTGCCTTGGGATGCGTCGCAAAGGGCACCCTATTCCCTATATAGTTCACTATTACAGAAGTAGTGCACTCCAGTGCAGTATACAGGGAATAGGGTGCCATTTGGGACACTCATGGTTTCTCTCATCTATGCAGTTTATTATGCATATGAATTGGTACTGGGTCAATGAAATATATTTGTTCTATGCTAATGTTATTTTGTGTGTGTGTGTGTGCGTGTGTGTGTGTGTGTGTGTGTGCGTGTGTGTGTGCGTGTGTGCGTGTGTGTGTGTGTGTGTGTGTGTGTGTGTGAGTCAACTGTGAATAACTCAAGGTTGCTTGGGGCCCTGAACCATAATCCTACGCAGATCCAGGAATATTCCTTCTGTTATAGTGAGAGTTATATAGCCTCAACCAGAGCATGGGTCAGCTGTCACAGTATATAAAAGACCACTTATGTTTCAGGAATATTCACTTGCATAAAATACTATTCCAGCAATAATGAAATGCACTTTTGGTTTATATCGTTTTTTTCTGTTCCGGATCATGGTTTGGTTCCAATAAGAACCAACTACTGTCATCAAGTCAAGCAAGAGGTCATGAAAGCTAAATCCCTGTATCTATAGTGCTAATTATTAGGAGCTAAACAGATATGCCAAAGTCTTTGCTGCATTATTAGGAGCTAAACAGAAAGGCCAAAGTCTTTGCTGCATTATTAGGAGCTAAACAGAAAGGCCAAAGTCTTTGCTGAATTATTAGGGGCTAAACAGATAAGCCAAAGTCTTTGCTGCATTATTAGGAGCTAAACAGAAAGGCCAAAGTCTTTGCTGCATTATTAGGAGCTAAACAGATAAGCCAAAGTCTTTGCTGCATTATTAGGAGCTAAACAGAAAGGCCAAAGTCTTTGCTGCATTATTAGGAGCTAAACAGATAAGCCAAAGTCTTTGCTGCATTATTAGGAGCTAAACAGAAAGGCCAAAGTCTTTGTTGCATTATTAGGAGCTAAACAGATAGGCCAAAGTCAAGAGCACAGGTCCATTTGAGCAGTGTCATTGAGGAGACTATTTTCAAGATATCATTTGGATGATTAGCTGCCGGTCATATACTCAGCATTTCTTAGACACAAGTTCACTCAGCTTTTATCTTCTTCAACCATCCTCCCTTCAACAAGTATCTACTGTACCTACCCATTAATCATCCTCCCTTCAACAAGTATCTACTGTACCTACCCACTCATCATCCTCCCTTCAACAAGTATCTACTGTACCTACCCACTCATCATCCTCCCTTCAACAAGTATCTACTGTACCTACCCACTCATCATCCTCCCTTCAACAAGTATCTACTGTACCTACCCACTCATCATCCTCCCTTCAACAAGTATCTACTGTACCTACCCACTCATCATCCTCCCTTCAACCCAAATCATCCTCCCTTCAACAAGTATCTACTGTCAATCATCTCCCCTCAACAAGTATCTACTGTACCTCCATCATCATCTCCCTTCAACAAGTATCTACTGTACCTACCCATTCATCATCTACTCCCTTCAACAAGTATCTACTGTCATCCTCCCTTCAACCCACCCACTCATCATCCTCCCTTCAACAAGTATCTACTGTACCTACCCACTCATCATCCTCCCTTCAACAAGTATCTACTGTACCTACCCACTCATCATCCTCCCTCCAACAAGTATCTACTGTACCTACCCATCAATCATCCTCCCTTCAACAAGTATCTACTGTACCTACCCACTCATCATCCTCCCTTCAACAAGTATCTACTGTACCTACCCACTCATCATCCTCCCTTCAACAAGTATCTACTGTACCTACCCACTCATCATCCTCCCTTCAACAAGTATCTACTGTACCTACCCACTCATCATCCTCCCTTCAACAAGTATCTAATGTACCTACCCATTCATCATCCTCCCTTCAACAAGTATCTACTGTACCTACCCACTCATCATCCTCCCTTCAACAAGTATCTACTGTACCTCCCATTCAACAAGTATCTACTGTACCTACCCATCAATCATCCTCCCTTCAACAAGTATCTACTGTACCTACCCATCAATCATCATCCCCTCAACAAGTATCTACTGTACCTACCCACTCATCATCCTCCCTTCAACAAGTATCTACTGTACCTACCCACTCATCATCCTCCCTTCAACAAGTATCTACTGTACCTACCCACCATCATCCTCCAACAGGTATCAACCTAAGGGCATCTTGTTCAAGGAAGTATCTACTGTACCTACCCACTCATCATCCTCCCTTCAACAAGTATCTATTGTACCTACCCACTCATCATCCTGAAGAATGGGTATCTACTGGATACCCACTCCATCCTCCTTCAACAAGTATCTACTGTACCTACCCACTCATCATCCTCCCTTCAACAAGTATCTACTGTACCTACCCATTCATCATCATCCCTTCAACAGTATCTACTGTACCTACCCACTCATCATCCTCCCTTCAACAAGTATCTACTGGCCAGCTTGCTTCGGAAGAATGGATATTGGGAAAGGGCCAGCTTGCTCAGGAGGAATGGGTATTGGGAAAAGGGCCAGCTTGTTCAGGAGGAATGGGTATTGGGATAAGGACCAGCTTGCTCAGGAGGAATGGGTATTGGGATAAGGGCCAGCTTGCTCAGGAAGAATGGGTATTGGGATAAGGGCCAGCTTGCTCAGGAGGAATGGGTATTGGGATAAGGGCCAGCTTGCTCAGGAGGAATGGATATTGGGATAAGGGCCAGCTTGCTCAGGAGGAATGGGTATTGGGATAATGGCCAGCTTGCTCAGGAGGAATGGGTATTGGGATAAGGACCAGCTTGCTCAGGAAGAATGGGTATTGGGATAAGGGCCAGCTTGCTCAGGAAGAATGGGTATTGGGATAAGGGCCAGCTTGCTCAGGAGGAATGGGTATTGGGATAAGGGCCAGCTTGCTCAGGAGGAATGGATATTGGGATAAGGGCCAGCTTGCCCAGGAGGAATGGGTATTGGGATAAGGGCCAGCTTGCTCAGGAAGAATGGATATTGGGAAAATGGCCAGCTTGCTCAGGAGGAATGGGTATTGGGATAAGGGCCAGCTTGCTCAGGAGGAATGGGTATTGGGATAAGGGCCAGCTTGCTCAGGAGGAATGGGTATTGGGATAAGGGCCAGCTTGCTCAGGAGGAATGGGTATTGGGATAAGGGCCAGCTTGCTCAGGAAGAATGGGTATTGGGAAAATGGCCAGCTTGCTCAGGAGGAATGGGTATTGGGATAAGGGCCAGCTTGCTCAGGAGGAATGGGTATTGGGATAAGGGCCAGCTTGCTCAGGAGGAATGGGTATTGGGATAAGGGCCAGCTTGCTCAGGAGGAATGGGTATTGGGATAAGGGCCAGCTTGCTCAGGAAGAATGGGTATTGGGTAAATGGCCAGCTTGCTCAGGAGGAATGGGTATTGGGATAAGGGCCAGCTTGCTCAGGAGGAATGGGTATTTGGGATAAGGGCCAGCTTGCTCAGGAATAATGGATTTTGGTAAAAGGGCCAGCTTGCTCAGGAATAATGGATGTTGGTAAAAGGGCCAGCTTGCTCAGGAATAATGGATATTGGTAAAAGGGCCAGCTTGCTCAGGAATAATGGATATTGGTAAAAGGGCCAGCTTGCTCAGGAAGAATGGGTATTGGTAAAAGGGCCAGCTTGCTCAGGAGGAATGGGTATTGGGATAAGGGCCAGCTTGCTCAGGCGGAATGGGTATTGGGATAAGGGCCAGCTTGCTCAGGAGGAATGGGTATTGGGATAAGGGCCAGCTTGCTCAGGAGGAATGGGTATTGGGATAAGGGCCAGCTTGCTCAGGAGGAATGGGTATTGGGATAAGGGCCAGCTTACTCAGGAGGAATGGGTATTGGGATAAGGGCCAGCTTGCTCAGGAGGAATGGGTATTGGGATAAGGGCCAGCTTGCTCAGGAGGAATGGGTATTGGGATAAGGGCCAGCTTGCTCAGGAGGAATGGGTATTTGGGATAAGGGCCAGCTTGCTCAGGAATAATGGATTTTGGTAAAAGGGCCAGCTTGCTCAGGAATAATGGATATTGGTAAAAGGGCCAGCTTGCTCAGGAATAATGGATATTGGTAAAAGGGCCAGCTTGCTCAGGAATAATGGATATTGGTAAAAGGGCCAGCTTGCTCAGGAAGAATGGGTATTGGTAAAAGGGCCAGCTTGCTCAGGAGGAATGGGTATTGGGATAAGGGCCAGCTTGCTCAGGAGGAATGGGTATTGGGATAAGGGCCAGCTTGCTCAGGAGGAATGGGTATTGGGATAAGGGCCAGCTTACTCAGGAGGAATGGGTATTGGGATAAGGGCCAGCTTACTCAGGAGGAATGGGTATTGGGATAAGGGCCAGCTTGCTCAGGAGGAATGGGTATTGGGATAAGGGCCAGCTTGCTCAGGAGGAATGGGTATTGGGATAAGGGCCAGCTTGCTCAGGAGGAATGGGTATTGGGATAAGGGCCAGCTTGCTCAGGATGAATGGGTATTGGGATAAGGGCCAGCTTGCTCAGGAGGAATGGGTATTGGGATAAGGGCCAGCTTGCTCAGGAGGAATGGGTATTGGGATAAGGGCCAGCTTGCTCAGGAGGAATGGATAGTAGTATTTCTTGCCATACTAAATAACTAGAACAGTTCAGGAAGGTGACGATGTTTCAAGACTAGATATTGTTATGTGGAGTGTCTGTGTGATACACACTCTCTGTTGTCTGATCGTCATTACGTATTGTTATCACTGCAGAGGCTAGGTAAGAAAAATGCATATTTTTCTAGGCCGTGGCCATGTTGCCAACCAACGCCTGTGCCAATTTCTGGAAACAGAGGACATATGAGGTAAGCTCTCATTGATCGTTTAGGTTCTCAGATGCTGTGGGTTACAGTCTGTTACCTAGGTGAAGAGGAGGTCAGGGAAAAAGTGATAGGAAGGACAGCGGTGTGTGTGCAACCATTATTTTCAACATTATACTCTACCACACCTCCAGCCTATAAGTTCACGGGGAATGATCAGGAATTTTTAAATGTATGTTGACATAGAGTGTTGTCAGGTAACGTATTTATGTCTCCTGGCAGCCATTTTGGAAAACCACCACATCAATTCCTCCGACAAAAACAGTGGAGTGCCTAGTTTCAGTGCATAAAAGAAAGATGCTCACGGTCCCTGCTCATCTGCGTGAGGCATGCTGCAAGGAGGCATGAGGACTGCAGATGTGGCCAGGGCAATAAATTGCAATGTCCGTACTGTGAGACGCCTAAGACAGCGCTACAGGGAGACAGGATGGACAGCTGATCATCCTTGCAGTGGCATACCACCTTTAACAACACCTGCACAGGATCGGTACATCTGAACATCACACTTGCGGGACAGGTACAGGAATGGCAACAACAACTGCCAGAGTTATACCAAGAATGCACAATCCCTCCATCAGTGCTCAGACTGTCCGCAATAGGCTGAGAGAGGATGGACTGAGGGTTTGTAGGCCTGTTGTAAGGCAGGTCCTCACCAGACATCACCGGCAACAATATTGCCTATGGACACAAACCCACCGTCGCTGGACCAGACAGGACTGGCAAAAAGTGCTCTTCACTGATGAGTCGCGGTTTTGTCTCACCAGGGGTGATGGTCAGATTCGCGTTTATCGTCGAAGGAATGAGCGTTACACCGAGGCCTGTACCCTGGAGAGGGGGTGGAGGGTCCGTCATGGTCTGGGACGGTGTGTCACAGCATCATCGGACAGAGCTTGTCCCATCGGACAGAGCTTTGTTCAGGGACACATTATTCAATTTCTGTTAGTCACATGTCTGTGGAACTTGCTCAGTTTATGTCTCAGTTGTTGCATCTTAAGTTTCCTGAATATAAACTCAGTTGACAGTGAGGACGTTTCTTTTTTTAGTTGACTCATCACAATGGTAATTTTCTTTGCAGTATTTGGTTGCTCTAACACGTCAGGAGGACAACAGGAATTTATTTATTTTACAAATTACCATGCAGTCATGAAACACCAAGGACACAATACCCAATAAATCTTAGAGAAGCGAATAAACCATTGTGCCTGTCAAGACCTGAACTCAAACAGCTGTCAGTACAGGGTCAGCTCTGTCAAGACCTGAACCCAGACAGCTGTCAGTACAGGGTCTGCTCTGTCAAGACCTGAACCCAGACAGCTGTCAGTACAGGGTCTGCTCTGTCAAGACCTGAACCCAGACAGCTGTCAGTACAGGGTCTGCTCTGTCAAGACCTGAACCCAGACAGCTGTCAGTACAGGGTCTGCTCTGTCAAGACCTGAACCCAGACAGCTGTCAGTACAGGGTCTGCTCTGTCAAGACCTGAACCCAGACAGCTGTCAGTACAGGGTCTGCTCTGTCAAGACCTGAACCCAGACAGCTGTCAGTACAGGGTCTGCTCTGTCAATACCTGAACCCAGACAGCTGTCAGTACAGGGTCTGCTCTGTCAAGACCTGAACCCAGACAGTTGTCAGTACAGGGTCTGCTCTGTCAAGACCTGAACCCAGACAACTGTCAGTACATTGTCTGCTCCCCTTATTTCATCACTGGTAAGTCTGATCGAGTTTAGTTTAGCTGTTAGCTGTTATGCTAACCTGGCGTTAACAACAGCACTAAGTTAGCCAATATTAGCTAAATAGCTTGTAGTCTAACTATTAGCATGCGTCTCCCTCATAGCGAGTTTCAAGTTTTGGTAAGCTATTTCTTCACCATAAATTCACCTGTATAATAAAGGGTTGCATGCATCTATCATCGAATTTACAGACTAATGTATGCCTACTGTTCCTAATGTGATGAGTGAATTGGACAGTCATCATTTATTCGGCTATTAATATAACTCAATCTAATCACTGTGCATGGCTGAGGCGTAGTGGCATAGGTCTTTAGGCTATGTCAGAGACGTTTCTTTTCTTTTGCACAGGGAAAATGTGGCCTTTAAGAAACACATTTCTTGCAATTCTACTACTCTACTATTTTGTGACCAGAGACGATAGCAAAATATTTTTTCATACGCAAAATCACGGGGTAGTCTACTCTGCTGACACGGTCAAACAAATCAATAAAAAGGACCTTGTCTTGAATGAAACCATCGAATCCAGGCCTATGGAAAGGAGACACAAATTGTACAATATGATGACCATCTAGCCTGGAGGAAGACATTATTGTCAAAAAAAAACAATGATAATTTGTTGAAAACTTTATTCATAAGAGGGGGGGAAATGTATGGTTATTACAGCATAGGACAAAGGCCTCATTGGGATAGGACAGCCTGCTGTGTTGTCTATTGGTTGTTCCACCCCAACAATAAATGTAATCTTTATATGACACTTAAACACGTAAATGAATTTAACACAACCAATCAATCAAGAGCCCTGATGGTATAGGTGACCTGAAGAAGTGGTATTCTAACATCAGGTGTCCTTTTCATTTGTTTATGTACTGTAGGTTCACCAGCTGACATCGATCAAGAAACCCATGTGGACTGGATATGTAAACATTGTGTAAGTTAAGGTATTCTCTGCTTCAGATGCACAATGACAAGCGGTGCATTGAAAATGCCCATACGGCTAATGCCATCATACTGTAGGCCAGTGGTTCCCAACTCCGGTCCTCAAGTATCGCCAACAGTACACATTTTTATTGTAGCCCCAGACAAACACCTGATTCAACTTGTCAACTAATCATCAGGCCCTCAATTAGTTGAATCAGGTGTGCTTGTCCAGGAATCCCTGCTGTAGGCCCATGGCTACATTGCTGTTGCATGCCATTATCATTAGCTGTAACATGGGTTCACATGGCTGATATTCTGAGAAATAGTGACAATCAAATAAACCTAATTGGAAGCTTACAACTGAACAAAAAGGCCATGCTCATTTGAGAATACAACACAGGAACACAGACAAATGAGAGATTCCCTCTCCCTCTTTATTGCAGGATTGTGATCTGTGATTAATCAACATTAACACTAGTTCATCTTGAAAACCAGGTGGCGTGGCGAGAATCTGTCTCCTCACCACGCGCTCTCACCACTGGCGTCCCCCAGGGCTCTGTTCTAGGCCCTCTCCTATTCTCGCTATACACCAAGTCACTTGGCTCTGTCATAACCTCACATGGTCTCTCCTATCATTGCTATGCAGACGACACACAATTAATCTTCTCCTTTCCCCCTTCTGATGACCAGGTGGCGAATCGCATCTCTGCATGTCTGGCAGACATATCAGTGTGGATGACGGATCACCACCTCAAGCTGAACCTCGGCAAGACGGAGCTGCTCTTCCTCCCGGGGAAGGACTGCCCGTTCCATGATCTCGCCATCACGGTTGACAACTCCATTGTGTCCTCCTCCCAGAGCGCTAAGAACCTTGGCGTGATCCTGGACAACACCCTGTCGTTCTCAACTAACATCAAGGCGGTGGCCCGTTCTTGTAGGTTCATGCTCTACAACATCCGCAGAGTACGACCCTGCCTCACACAGGAAGCAGCGCAGGTCCTAATCCAGGCACTTGTCATCTCCCGTCTGGATTACTGCAACTCGCTGTTGGCTGGGCTCCCTGCCTGTGCCATTAAACCCCTACAACTCATCCAGAACGCCGCAGCCCGTCTGGTGTTCAACCTTCCCAAGTTCTCTCACGTCACCCCGCTCCTCCGCTCTCTCCACTGGCTTCCAGTTGAAGCTCGCATCCGCTACAAGACCATGGTGCTTGCCTACGGAGCTGTGAGGGGAACGGCACCTCAGTACCTCCAGGCTCTGATCAGGCCCTACACCCAAACAAGGGCACTGCGTTCATCCACCTCTGGCCTGCTCGCCTCCCTACCACTGAGGAAGTACAGGTCCCGCGCAGCCCAGTCAAAACTGTTCGCTGCTCTGGCCCC
The DNA here is from genome assembly GCF_034236695.1 of Oncorhynchus nerka. Taxonomy (NCBI): domain Eukaryota; kingdom Metazoa; phylum Chordata; class Actinopteri; order Salmoniformes; family Salmonidae; genus Oncorhynchus; species Oncorhynchus nerka. Next base: position 3,749,412 of record NC_088423.1, read on the forward strand.
CCAATGGTGGAACAAACTCCCTCACGACACCAGGACAGCGGAGTCAATCACCACCTTCCGGAGACACCTGAAACCCCACCTCTTTCAGGAATACCTAGGATAGGATAAAGTAATCCTTCTCACCCCCCCCCCCCTTAAAAGATTTAGATGCACTATTGTAAAGTGGCTGTTCCACTGGATGTCTTAAGGTGAACGCACCAATTTGTAAGTCGCTCTGGATAAGAGCGTCTGCTAAATGACTTAAATGTAAATGTAAATGTAAAACATTTTAATTTAACAATTCAGTTTAAACACTTCACTTCAAATAAGAAACACTTTGTTGCATATAATTTCAAAGTGTAAGCTAACTCATATGTAAAGGTTAGCCATTTTAATCTTAGCCAAGCATAATTTCAGGTAAACAAAAAAAAGTGTCAATACCACGCTGATCTACTGGGTGAGCAGACTTCTGTTCCAGTCCAGCAATAGCACACTTGATTATTAACTCATTATGTTTGATTTATTGAATCAGGTGTCTTAATGCTGGGCTGGAACAGAAGCCTGCACACCCAGCAGGGTTGGCCTGCTCCAGCTGTTACAGGTTTATACATTGTGTGACTTTTAAATTGTATTTTTTCACAAAATGTGCTACTATAGGTACACATGTAATCCCTTATTCTGTTGGGACATTCATTGGGACCTCTTCATCTGCGGACAGGGTTTCATAGCTCTTTGTATCTGAGGACAGAAAACAAAGAAACCAGCTGCATAATACTCACATTAGACAGCACTGAATATTGTGTTGATATAGTTCTCTGTCCTCAGTTTCCCCCTCTAGGGACTGAAACTGGAGAATATTTTCCTGTCCTCCCACAAATGTACCTGCCCTACCAAGAGTAGCATACTCTCTCCCTTATCTGACAGCTGGAAGTGCTGAATCTTTCACCCTCTTGCATGGTTGTTAGCCTGTGTTTCAGACATAAAGAAGTGGATGGCAAATATTTTACTTTTAAACTCAGACAAAACAGAGATGCTATTCTGGGTCCCAAGAAACAAAGAGATCTTCTGTTGGATCTGACAATTAATCTTGAAGGTTAAACAGTCATCTCAAATAATACTGTGAAGGACCTCTGCGTTACTCTGGACCCTGATCTCTCTTTTGATGAACATTTCAAGGACAGCTTTTTTACATCTTCGTAACGTTGCAAGAATCTCAAACTTTCGGTCCAAAAATGATGCAGAAAAGCTCATCCATGCTTTTGTCACTTCTAGATGAGACTATTGCAATGCTCTGCTTTCCGGCTACCCGGATAAAGCACTAAATAAACTCCAGTTAGTGCTAAACACGGCTGCTAGAATCTTGACTAGAACCAAAACAATTTATCATATTACTCCAGTGCTAACCTGTCTACACTGGCTTCCTGTCAAGGCAAGGGCTGATTTCAAGATTTTACTGCTAACCTACAAACCATTACATGGGCTTGCTCCTACCCATCTTTCCGATTTGGTCCTGCCGTACATACCTACACATATGCTTATTGTCCATAGAATTTCTAAGCAAACAGCTGGAGGCAGGGCTTCCTCCTATAGAGCTCCATTTTTATGGAATGGTCTGCCTACCCATGTGAGAGACGCAGACTCGGTCTCAACCTTTAAGTCTTTATTGAAGATTCATCTCTTCAGTAGGGTTCTATGATTGAGTGTAGTCTGGCCCAGGGGTGCAAAGGTGAACAGAAAGGCACTGGAGCGACCAACAGCCCTTTCTGTCTCTGCCTGGCCGGTTGGTGGTTTGCGGATATCCGTCTAGTGGTGTGTGGTTCTGTGCCTTGGCAAAGTTGTATCCTGCCTGGTTCAAATCAAATCAAACTTTATTTGTCACATATGCCGAATACAACAAGTGTGGACCTTACCGTGAAATGCTTACTTACAAGCCCTTAACCAACAGTGCAGTTCAAGAAGAGTTAAGAAAATATTTACCAAGTAGACTGAAGTAAAACAAATAATTATAAAAGTAACACAATAAGAATAACGAGGCTATATACAGGGGGCACCGTTACCGAGTCAGTGTGAAGGGGTACAGGTTAGTTGAGGTATTTTGTACATGTACAGTAGGTAGGTGTGAAGTGACTATGCATAGATAATAAACAGTGAGTAGTAGCAGTGTACAAAGGGGGGGGGGGGTCAAGGGTCAATGTAAATTGTCCAGGTGGCGATTTTACTAATTGTTCAGCAGTCTTATGGCTTGGGGATAGAAGCTGTTGAGGAGCCTTTTGGTCCTAGACTTAACGCTCTGGTAACACTTGCCGTGCGGTAGCAGAGAAGACAGTCTGACTGGAGTCTCTGACAATTTTATGGGCTTTCCTCTGACATCGCCTATTATATAGGTCCTGGACGGCAGGAAGCTTGGCCCCAGTGATGTACTGGGCCGTTCGCACTACCCTATGTAGCGCCTTACGGTCAGATGCAGAGCAGTTACCATACACGGCGGTGATGCAACTGATCAGAATGCTCTCGATGGTGCAGCTGTAGAACCTTTTGAGGATCTGGGGACCTAATGCAAATCTTTTCAGTCTCCTGGGGGGGAAAATGTTTTGTCGTGTATGTTTGGACCATGATAGTTCTTTGGTGATGTGGACACCAATGAACTTCAAACTCTCGACCCGCTTCACCACAACTTCCGGCGCCGACTGAGATGGCCGCCTCGCTTCGCGTTCCTAGGAAACTATGCAGTTTTTTGTTTTTTTACGTGTTATTTCTTACATTAGTACCCCAGGTCATCTTAGTTTTCATTACATACAGTCGAGAAGAACTACTGAATATAAGATCAGCGCCAACTCACCATCAGTACGACCAAGAATATGTTTTCCGCGACGCGGATCCGGTGTTCTGCCTTACAAACAGGACAACGGAATGGATCGCATGCAGCGACCCAAGGAAACGACTCCGAAAAAGAGAGAAACGAGGCGGTGTTCTGGTCAGACTCCGAAAAAGGGCACATCGCGCACCACTCCCCAGCATTCTTCTTGCCAATGTCCAGTCTCTTGACAACAAGGTTGACGAAATCCGAGCAAGGGTAGCATTCCAGAGGGACATCAGAGACTGCAACGTTCTCTGCTTCACAGAAACATGGCTTACTGGGAAGACGCTATCCGATGCGGTGCAGCCAACGGGTTTCTCCACGCATCGCGCGGACAGAAACAAACATCTTTCTGGTAAGAAGAGTGGCGGGGGCGTATGCCTCATAACTAACGAGACATGGTGTGATGAAGGAAACATACAGGAACTCAAATCCTTCTGTTCACCTGATTTAGAATTCCTCACAATCAAATGTAGACCGCATTATCTTCCAAGAGAATTCTCCTCGATTATAATCACAGCCGTATATATCCCCCCAAGCAGACACATCGATGGCTCTGAACGAACTTTATTTAACTCTTTGCAAACTGGAAACCATTTATCCGGAGGCTGCATTCATTGTAGCTGGGGATTTAACAAAGCTAATCTGAAAACAAGACTCCCTAAATTTTACCAGCATATCGATTGCGCAACCAGGGGTGGTAAAACCTTGGATCATTGTTACTCTAACTTCCGCGACGCATATAAGGCCCTGCCCCGCCCCCTTTCGGAAAAGCTGACCACGACTCCATTTTGCTGATCCCTGCCTACAGGCAGAAACTAAAACAAGAGGCTCCCACGCTGAGGTCTGTCCAACGCTGGTCAGACCAAGCTGACTCCACACTCCAAGACTGCTTCCATCACGTGGACTGGGACATGTTTCGTATTGCGTCAGATGGAAATATTGATGAATACGCTGATTCGGTGTGCGAGTTCATTAGAACGTGCGTCGAAGATGTCGTTCCCATAGCAACGATAAAAACATTCCCAAACCAGAAACCGTGGATTGATGGCAGCATTCGCGTGAAACTGAAAGCGCGAACCACTGCTTTTAATCAGGGCAAGGTGTCTGGTAATATGTCCGAATATAAACAATGCAGCTATTCCCTCCGCAAGGCTATTAAACAAGCTAAGCGTCAGTACAGAGACAAAGTGGAATCTCAATTCAATGGCTCAGACACAAGAGGCATGTGGCAGGGTCTACAGTCAATCACGGACTACAAGAAGAAACCCAGCCCAGTCACGGACCAGGATGTCTTGCTCCCAGGCAGACTAAATAACTTTTTTGCCCGCTTTGAGGACAATACAGTGCCACTGACACGGCCTGCAACGAAAACATGCGGTCTCTCCTTCACTGCAGCCGAGGTGAGTAAGACATTTAAACGTGTTAACCCTCGCAAGGCTGCAGGCCCAGACGGCATCCCCAGCCGCGCCCTCAGAGCATGCGCAGACCAGCTGGCCGGTGTGTTTACGGACATATTCAATCAATCCCTATACCAGTCTGCTGTTCCCACATGCTTCAAGAGGGCCACCATTGTTCCTGTTCCCAAGAAAGCTAAGGTAACTGAGCTAAACGACTACCGCCCGTAGCACTCACTTCCGTCATCATGAAGTGCTTTGAGAGACTAGTCAAGGACCATATCACCTCCACCCTACCTGACACCCTAGACCCACTCCAATTTGCTTACCGCCCAAATAGGTCCACAGACGATGCAATCTCAACCACACTGCACACTGCCCTAACCCACCTGGACAAGAGGAATACCTATGTGAGAATGCTGTTCATCGACTACAGCTCGGCATTCAACACCATAGTACCCTCCAAGCTCGTCATCAAGCTCGAGACCCTGGGTCTCGACCCCGCCCTGTGCAACTGGGTACTGGACTTCCTGACGGGCCGCCCCCAGGTGGTGAGGGTAGGCAACAACATCTCCTCCCGCTGATCCTCAACACGGGGCCCCACAAGGGTGCGTTCTGAGCCCTCTCCTGTACTCCCTGTTCACCCACGACTGCGTGGCCACGCACGCCTCCAACTCAATCATCAAGTTTGCGGACGACACAACAGTGGTAGGCTTGATTACCAACAACGACGAGACGGCCTACAGGGAGGAGGTGAGGGCCCTCGGAGTGTGGTGTCAGGAAAATAACCTCACACTCAACGTCAACAAAACTAAGGAGATGATTGTGGACTTCAGGAAACAGCAGAGGGAACACCCCTATCCACATCGATGGAACAGTAGTGGAGAGGGTAGCAAGTTTTAAGTTCCTCGGCATACACATCACAGACAAACTGAATTGGTCCACTCACACTGACAGCGTCGTGAAGAAGGCGCAGCAGCGCCTCTTCAACCTCAGGAGGCTGAAGAAATTCAGCTTGTCACCAAAAGCACTCACAAACTTCTACAGATGCACAATCGAGAGCATCCTGGCGGGCTGTACCACCGCCTGGTACGGCAACTGCTCCGCCCTCAACCGTAAGGCTCTCCAGAGGGTAGTGAGGTCTGCACAACGCATCACCGGGGCAAACTACCTGCCCTCCAGGACACCTACACCACCCGATGTTACAGGAAGGCCATAAAGATCATCAAGGACATCAACCACCCGAACCACTGCCTGTTCACCCCGCTATCATCCAGAAGGCGAGGTCAGTACAGGTGCATCAAAGCTGGGACTGAGAGACTGAAAAACAGCTTCTATCTCAAGGCTATCAGACTGTTAAACAGCCACCATTGAGTGGCTGCTGCCAACACACTGTCATTGACACTGACCCAACTCCAGCCACTTTAATAATGGGAATTGATGGGAAAATGATGTAAATATATCACTAGCCACTTTAAACAATGCTACCTTATATAATGTTACTTACCCTACATTATTCATCTCATATGCATATGTATATACTGTACTCTAGATCATCGACTGCATCCTTATGTCACTAGCCACTTTAACTATGCCACTTTGTTTACTTTGTCTACATACTCATCTCATATGTATATACTGTACTCGATACCATCTACTGTATGCTGCTCTGTACCATCACTCATTCATATATCCTTATGTACATATTCCTTATCCCCTTACACTGTGTATAAGACAGTAGTTTTGGAATTGTTAGTTAGATTACTTGTTGGTTATCACTGCATTGTCGGAACTAGAAGCACAAGCATTTCGCTACACTCGCATTAACATCTGCTAACCATGTGTATGTGACAAATAAAATTTGATTTGATTTGATTTGATTTGCAGCCCCGCTGATGTTAATGGGGGCCTGTTCGGCCCGCCTTTTCCTGTAGCCCACGATCAGCTCCTTTGTCTTGCTCACATTGAGGGAGAGGTTGTGCTGGTATCACACAGCCAGGTCTCTGACCTCCTCACTATCGTTGTTGGTGATCAGGCCTACCACTGTTTTGTCGTCAGCAAACTTAATGATGGTGTTGGAGTCATGTTTGGCCATGCAGTCTTAGGTGAACAGGGAGTACAGGAGGGGACTAAGTACACACCCCTGAGGGGCCCCAATGTTAAGGATCAGAATGTTGTTGCCTACTTTTACCACCTAGGGGCTACCCATCAGGAAGTCCAGGATCCAGTTGCAGAGGGATGTGTTTAGTACCGGGGTCCTTAGCTTAGTGATGATCTTCGAGGGCACTATGGAGTTGAACGGTGAGCTGTAGTCAATGAACAGCATTCTCACACAGGTGTTCCTTTTTTCCAGGTGAGAAAGAGCAGTGTGGAGTGCGATTGAGATTTCGTCATCTGTGGATCTGTTGGGGCGGTGTGCGAATTGGACTGGGTCTAGGGTGATGATGTGTGCATTGATCAGCCTTTCAAAGCACTTCATGCCTACCGATGTGAGTGCCACGGGGTGGTAATCATTTAGGCAGGTTACCTTTACTTCCTTGGGCACAGGGAGTATGATGGTCTGCTTGAAACATATAGGTATAACAGACTCGGTCAGGGAGGTGTTGAAAATATCAGTGAAAACACTTGACAGTTGGTCCGCGCATGCTGAGTACACATCCTGAAAATCAGTCTGGCACAACGGCTTTGTGAATGTTAACCTGTTTAAAGGTTTTGTTCACATCGGCCACCGAGAGCGTTATCACACAGTCATCCAGAACAGCTGGTGCGCTTGTGCATGCATCAGTGTTGCTTGCCTCGAAGCGAGCATAAAAGGCATTTATCTCATCTGGTAGGCTCATTGGCTCATTGCTTGTAAGCAGGAATCAGGAGGATATAATTATGGTCAGATTTGCCAAATGGAGGGCAGAGGAGAGCTTTTTATGCATCTCTGCGTGTGGAGTAAAGGTGGTCTTTTTTTCTCCTCTGGTTGCACATTTGGTAAAAATTTGGTAAAACTGATTTAAGTTTAACGTCCCCGGCCATTAACGTCCCCGCTTCTGGGTGAGCATTTTCTTCTTTGCTTATGGCCTTATAGAGTTGGTTGAGAGCGGTTTTAGTGCCAGCTTTGTTCTGTGGTGGTAAATAGACGGCTACAAATAATATAGATGAGAACTCTCTTGGTAGATAGTGTGGTTTACAGCTTATCATAAGGTATTCTACCTCAGGCGAGCAATACCTCGAGACTTCTTTAATATTAGATGTCGCACAACAGCTATTATTGACAAATAGACACACACCCCCACCCCTCGTCTTGCCAGAAGTAGCATCTCCGTTTTTCCGTTGCATGGAAAATCCCACTAGCTCTATATTATCTGTATCGTCGTTCAGCCACGTCTTGGTGAAACATAAGATATTACAGTTTTTAATGTCCCGTTGGGATGATAATCTTATTCTTAGATCAATTTTATTTTCCAATGATTGCACGTTAGCAAGAAGAACGGATGGCAGTGGGAGTTTACTAGCTTGCCTACGGATTCTCAGAAGGCTGCCCAATCTGCGGCCTCTTTTCTTCATGCAAAAGGCGGCGATCTGGGCCTGTTCCAGTGAAAGCAGTATATCCTTCTCGTCGAACTCGTTCAAAGAAAAAGTTTCTTCCAGTCTGCGGTAATAGCTGTTCCTTTGTCCAGAAGTTATTTTCGGTCATAAGAGACAGTAGCAGCAACATCATGTACACAATAAGTTAAAAAAATAAGTTACACAAAACGCAAAAAAAAAAATTGCACAATTGGTAGGGAGAATGTAAAACATAAGTCATGTTCTTCGGCGCCATCTTAACATCTTAACACCATTTTGGTTGGCCCTGTCCGGGGGTATCGTCAGATGGAGCCACAGTGTCTCCGGCCCCTCCTGTCACCGCCTCTGCAATAGTTTGTGTCGGGGGCTAGGGTCAGTCTGTTATTATCAGGTGTAATACTCCTGTCTTATCCGGTGTCCTGTGTGAATTTAAGTAAGCTCCCTCTAATTTGCTCTCTCTTCCTCCCCTCCAGGAGGATCTGAGCCCTAGGACCATGCCTCAGGACTACCTGGCCTGATGACTCCTTGCTGTCCCCAGTCCACCTGGTCGTGCTGCTGCCCCAGTTTCATCTGTTCTGCCTGTGGCTACAGTACCTTGACCTGTTCACCGGACGTGCTACCATGTCCCTGACCTGCTGTTTTCAACTCTCTCTCTCTACCGCACCTGCTGTCTAGAACTCTGAATGCTCGGCTATGAAAAACCAACTGACATTTACTCCTGAGGTGCTGACCTGTTGCACCCTCTACAACCACTGTGGTTATTATTATTATTTGACCCTGCTGGTCATCTATGAACATTTGAACATCTTGACCAAGTACTGTTATAATCTCCACACGTCACAGCCACCACTCAGAGCCTGGTTCCTCTCTACCTAGGTTCCCGCCTTTCTAGGGAGTTTTTCCTGGCCACCGTGCTTCTACACCTGCATTGCTTGCTGTTTGGCATTTTAGGCTAGGTTTCTGTATAACACTTTGTGACATAGGCTGTAAAAAGGGCTTTATAAATACATTTGGTTGATTGAGCTAGCTACCTACCAAACTACAAATGCGTTTTTTAATTTTTTATTACAATAAACACAAGGAAGGGGTAGCATTAAAGTATTAGAACATGAAGGACAAACAATACAGCATCAAGACACTATCAAACATGTATCAGTCTTTCTGCAACAGAGCCATCCTTATGTGTGAGGGTGTCTACTACTACTATCAAACATGTATCAGTCTTTCTGCAACAGAGCCATCCTTATGTGTGAGGGTGTCTACTACTACTATCAAACATGTATCAGTCTTTCTGCAACAGAGCCATCCTTATGTGTGAGGGTGCGTGTGCATGATAGTGATATAAAATATATGCCTTTTCCTTTTTCATGATCACAATCTTGTGAGATCCGAACCCTCCAAGATCCCCCCACAGTTCCCCAATAGCTGTCCCTCAACCATTCGAGACCCCTCCCACAGTCCCCCCCCCCCCCCCCCCCCGGGGAAAAAAAACAATGAATTCCATTCCCCACCCCCAAGAGTTGACGCAATACATTATTTAGCATTTGTTTCTATTGAGCACAAAAATAATCTGAAACACAACCAAAACAAACAGCAAACGCATCCAACAAGTTGGTAGACAAGTGTCATGTAATCATTGTGTGCTAGGAATATGGGACCAAATATTCAACGTTTGACTATAATACACAGGTGAATTTGTCCCAATACTTTTGATCCACTAAAATTGGAGGACTGTGTACAAAAAGCATTGTAATCTCTAAACGGTTCACCTGATATGGATGAAAATACCCTCAAAATATCTGACAGTCTGCACTTTAACATTGTATTATGTCAAAGTGCTGGAGTACAGAGCCAAAACAACAATTTCATTGTCCTAATACTTTTGGAGCTCACAGTGTATAGTTATCATCATTTTCAAAATATATTTACTTAGTTGAATAGGTTCTCCCTGCGTTTTCTGGGTCCTTAAAAAATGAAATTATGTTTTTGTTGGAAAATAATGATATTTCTGGTGTTAGTAAAAAGCAGCCAGCCATGTTGACGATTGTTTGTCTTCCACCAGACTGACTCTGGTCTTCCAAAATGGCACCTAGAGTGGTTGGTAGGTGATGCAACTGCAACCCCTCTATGGTCTTGAAGAGGAGGAAGTGAATAACCTACAGCCTCATCTCTCAGCACTAAACTCTTTGCTTTCTTTTCTCTTCACCGTTTTATCTTCCTTCAATGTGATTAAAGGCTGACGCAGTGTTTCCACTGTCTGAAAATAGACTCACTGTTAGTTGCTGATCTATAGAAGTGTTATGAAAACTCACTTTTTATATGGAGGGGGAAAGAAGGGTGGGGTGAGAAAGATGGCTATGTCTCCTGAATCTCTGTCCCAGTGGAAATAGACCAAAATGCTGCAGACACACAAATAGGATTCTGGGAAGAATTATTGACAGGCTCAGCACTGTTGTGACAGAGAGAGAGAGAGAGGCTGGGAGAGTGAGGGAGATGTAGAGAAGTGTGGGGCAAAGATGGAAAGATACAGGGAGTAACAGAGAGGGAGAGTGATGGGGTGGCAGAGAGGGAGCGAAAAAGAAGACACCCTGTAGCTCAACCCCCAGTGGAAAGAAAATATCACAACTATAATTTACATTTTCCCCCATTTCACCCTCTAATGCCTCTCACAACTCGTCTAGGGCTTCGCGCCTGGGCTAGGTGTGCGTGGGCCGCGGGTGAAGGAGAGGAGGATGGGAAGAGAGATGGCTGGGTAATGCTACAGGAGTGTGTGAAAGAGAGAGAGCCCGGGGTTGAGGATGAGAAGAGCGATGGGTGGGTAATGCCAGTATGATGGAGACCCCCATTTGCCCGTCGGCACTTTGCCAGGTTCACCCACTACACACAGCGGCTGTGGAAGAGCCTGCATGCCCTGAGTCAATCAGCAGAGTGAAAGTGGATGGGTTGGGACTATAGGAGGTGTACCTCCTCTGTCTGTGTGTGTGTGTCATAAGCATCACCAACTGACTAACAACGTTCCCTGTTAACGGGGAGGAGGACACCAGTAACAAAGGCCTTTTATAGCCAACTTTGAGGAGAGCTTTACAGTTTGACCCTAGGAAGACTAGGCATCAGCTAACACGGAATCCACTAACTCCATGACTGTCACTCAAGTTATTTTTTCATGGTAACCCAACGTTTAGTTGTTTTGGTATGCTGCCATGCTAAGAAATACTTTCAGCCAGTACCTGAGTAGCTTGCTGCTGACTGATGTAGGTGAGGAAATAAGACAGCACAAAGGAGAGATGGAACCTGTCACAATAAAATAACAACAGCACAAAGGAGAGATGGAACCTGTCACAATAAAATAACAACAGCACAAAGGAGAGATGGAACCTGTCACAATAAAATAACAACAGCACAAAGGAGAGATGGAACCTGTCACAATAAAATAACAACATCACAAAAAATAACAACAGCACAAAGGAGAGATGGAACCTGTCACAATAAAATAACAACAGCACAAAGGAGAGATGGAACCTGTCACAATAAAATAACAACAGCACAAAGGAGAGATGGAACCTGTAACAATAAAATAACAACAGCACAAAGGAGAGATGGAACCTGTCACAATAAAATAACACCAGCACAAAGGAGAGATGGAACCTGTCACAATAAAATAACAACAGCACAAAGGAGAGATGGAACCTGTCACAATAAAATAACACCAGCACAAAGGAGAGATGGAACCTGTCACAATAAAATAACAACAGCACAAAGGAGAGATGGAACCTGTCACAATAAAATAACACCAGCACAAAGGAGAGATGGAACCTGTCACAATAAAATAACACCAGCACAAAGGAGAGATGGAACCTGTCACAAAGTAACAACAGCACAAAGGAGAGATGGAACCTGTCACAATAAAATAACACCAGCACAAAGGAGAGATGGAACCTGTCACAATAAAATAACAACAGCACAAAGGAGAGATGGAACCTGTCACAATAAAATAACACCAGCACAAAGGAGAGATGGAACCTGTCACAATAAAATAACACCAGCACAAAGGAGAGATGGAACCTGTCACAATAAAATAACAACAGCACAAAGGAGAGATGGAACCTGTCACAATAAAATAACACCAGCACAAAGGAGAGATGGAACCTGTCACAATAAAATAACAACAGCACAAAGGAGAGATGGAACCTGTCACAATAAAATAACACCAGCACAAAGGAGAGATGGAACCTGTCACAATAAAATAACAACAGCACAAAGGAGAGATGGAACCTGTCACAATAAAATAACAACAGCACAAAGGAGAGATGGAACCTGTCACAATAAAATAACAACAGCACAAAGGAGAGATGGAACCTGTCACAATAAAATAACAACAGCACAAAGGAGAGATGGAACCTGTCACAATAAAATAACAACAGCACAAAGGAGAGATGGAACCTGTCACAATAAAATAACAACAGCACAAAGGAACCTGATGGAACCTGTAACAATAAAAATAAAATAACAACAGCACAAAGGAGAGATGGAACCTGTCACAATAAAATAACACCAGCACAAAGGAGAGATGGAACCTGTCACAATAAAATAACAACAGCACAAAGGAGAGATGGAACCTGTCACAATAAAATAACAACAGCACAAAGGAGAGATGGAACCTGTCACAATAAAATAACAACAGCACAAAGGAGAGATGGAACCTGTCACAATAAAATAACACCAGCACAAAGGAGAGATGGAACCTGTCACAATAAAATAACACCAGCACAAAGGAGAGATGGAACCTGTCACAATAACCTGTCACAATAAAATAACAACAGCACAAAGGAGAGATGGAACCTGTCACAATAAAATAACACCAGCACAAAGGAGAGATGGAACCTGTCACAATAAAATAACAACAGCACAAAGGAGAGATGGAACCTGTCACAATAAAATAACACCAGCACAAAGGAGAGATGGAACCTGTCACAATAAAATAACACCAGCACAAAGGAGAGATGGAACCTGTCACAATAAAATAACAACAGCACAAAGGAGAGATGGAACCTGTCACAATAAAATAACACCAGCACAAAGGAGAGATGGAACCTGTCACAATAAAATAACACCAGCACAAAGGAGAGATGGAACCTGTCACAATAAAATAACAACAGCACAAAGGAGAGATGGAACCTGTCACAATAAAATAACACCAGCACAAAGGAGAGATGGAACCTGTCACAATAAAATAACAACAGCACAAAGGAGAGATGGAACCTGTCACAATAAAATAACAACAGCACAAAGGAGAGATGGAACCTGTCACAATAAAATAACAACAGCACAAAGGAGAGATGGAACCTGTCACAATAAAATAACAACAGCACAAAGGAGAGATGGAACCTGTCACAATAAAATAACAACAGCACAAAGGAGAGATGGAACCTGTCACAATAAAATAACACCAGCACAAATGAGAGATGGAACCTGTCACAATAAAATAACAACAGCACAAAGGAGAGATGGAACCTGTAACAATAAAATAACAACAGCACAAAGGAGAGATGGAACCTGTAACAATAAAATAACAACAGCACAAAGGAGAGATGGAACCTGTCACAATAAAATAACAACAGCACAAAGGAGAGATGGAACCTGTCACAATAAAATAACAACAGCACAAAGGAGAGATGGAACCTGTAACAATAAAATAACAACAGCACAAAGGAGAGATGGAACCTGTCACAATAAAATAACAACAGCACAAAGGAGAGATGGAACCTGTCACAATAAAATAACACCAGCACAAAGGAGAGATGGAACCTGTAACAATAAAATAACACCAGCACAAAGGAGAGATGGAACCTGTCACAATAAAATAACAACAGCACAAAGGAGAGATGGAACCTGTCACAATAAAATAACAACAGCACAAAGGAGAGATGGAACCTGTCACAATAAAATAACAGCAGCACAAAGGAGAGATGGAACCTGTCACAATAAAATAACAGCACAACAGAGAGATGGATATTTTGTCACAATAAAATAAAAGCAGCCAAAGGAGAGACGGAACCTGTCACAACAACACAAAACAGAAACAGCACTACCATGCTGAACAAACACTAATGGATGTCAGGGGAGTGTGTATGGTGTGTGTGTGCTCATGCATGTGTTGTAGTAGTAGGACAGAAGAATATTACCCCAGGAGACCATCTCATTGGAACAGGTTCTGGGAGTCTGGCCAAAGATGTCACCTGGGCAGCCATTCTTACTCTTACTACTAGTGAAATGACATATAATTTGATGGGTCCTACCGACCGAGGATGAACATGTCTCAAAATCAAACTGTGGAGAGACAACATTATAGTTAGTCTACATGTGTTTCAACAAGACTGTAATGTCCAATATCAGGACCCTCCTCTAGCCAACTCCTTGCAGTTAACAGCACTTACATTACAATTCAGTTATTTAGCAGATGCTCTAATTCAAAGCATTTTACAGTTAGTACATTAATCTTTAACTACCTAGGTATGACAACCACATCTCACAGTCATAGTAAGTATGTTTAGTACAAGAAAGGTGAGTTGAACTGCAGGGTGTTCATTTTCTTTGTTGCACAGCAGCCCTTATAGCTACACATGCTCAAGATACAGCAGGTGTAAACGGTACAGAAAAATGCTTCCTGCAAGCTCCCCTTAACAGTACAGTACTACTGTAGCATTTTAATGAGATATTAGGTTTTATTGATAGCATTCAAAAACAGACAGTTAATGGTAGACTACAATACAGGACAGTATACAGGTCATGGTAGACTACAATACAGGACAGTAACCAGGTAATGGTAGACTACAATACAGGACAGTAACCAGGTAATGGTAGACTACAATACAGGACAGTAAACAGGTAATGGTAGACTACAATACAGGACAGTAAACAGGTAATGTTAGACTACAATACAGGACAGTAAACAGGTAATGGTAGACTACAATACAGGACAGTAACCAGGTAATGGTAGACTACAATACAGGACAGTAAACAGGTAATGGTAGACTACAATACAGGACAGTATACAGGTCATGGTAGACTACAATACAGGACAGTATACAGGTCATGGTAGACTACAATACAGGACAGTATGCAGGTAATGGTAGACTACAATACAGGACAGTAAACAGGTAATGTTAGACTACAATACAGGACAGTAACCAGGTAATGGTAGACTACAATACAGGACAGTAAACAGGTAATGGTAGACTACAATACAGGACAGTAACCAGGTAATGGTAGTCTACAATACAGGACAGTATAGGATAAAGTAATCCCTCTCACCCCCCCTCCCCCTGAAAAGATTTAGATGCACTACTGTTCCACTGGAGGTCATAAGGTGAATGCACCAATTTGTAAGTCGCTCTGGATAAGAGCGTCTGCTAAATGACTTAAATGTAAATGTAAATGTAGGACAGTAACCAGGTAATGGTAGACTACAATACAGGACAGTAAACAGGTAATGGTAGACTACAATACAGGACAGTATACAGGTAATGGTAGGCTACAATACAGGACAGTAAACAGGTAATGGTAGACTACAATACAGGACAGTAACCAGGTAATGGTAGACTACAATACAGGACAGTAACCAGGTAATGGTAGACTACAATACAGGACAGTAAACAGGTAATGGTAGACTACAATACAGGACAGTAACCAGGTAATGGTAGACTACAATACAGGACAGTATACAGGTAATGGTAGACTACAATACAGGACAGTAACCAGGTAATGGTAGACTACAATACAGGACAGTATACAGTTAATGGTAGACTACAGTACAGGACAGTAACCAGGTAATGGTAGACTACAATACAGGACAGTATACAGGTCATGGTAGGCTACAATACAGGACAGTAAACAGGTAATGTTAGGCTACAATACAGGACAGTAAACAGGTAATGGTAGGCTACAATACAGGACAGTAAACAGGTAATGGTAGACTACAATACAGGACAGTAAACAGGTAATGGTAGACTACAATACAGGACAGTAAACAGGTAATGGTAGACTACAATACAGGACAGTAAACAGGTAATGGTAGACTACAATACAGGACAGTATACAGGTCATGGTAGACTACAATACAGGACAGTAACCAGGTAATGGTAGACTACAATACAGGACAGTATACAGGTCATGGTACACTACAATACAGGACAGTATACAGGTCATGGTAGACTACAATACAGGACAGTAAACAGGTAATGGTAGACTACAATACAGGACAGTAAACAGGTAATGGTAGACTACAATACAGGACAGTATACAGGTCATGGTAGACTACAATACAGGACAGTATACAGGTAATGGTAGACTACAATACAGGACAGTAAACAGGTAATGGTAGACTACAATACAGGACAGTAATGGTAGACTACAATACAGGACAGTAACCAGGTACAGGTAACAGGTAATGGTAGACTACAATACAGGACAGTAACAGGTAATGGTAGACTACAATACAGGACAGTATACAGGTAATGGTAGACTACAATACAGGACAGTAACCAGGTAA
Source organism: Oncorhynchus nerka (assembly GCF_034236695.1). Taxonomy (NCBI): domain Eukaryota; kingdom Metazoa; phylum Chordata; class Actinopteri; order Salmoniformes; family Salmonidae; genus Oncorhynchus; species Oncorhynchus nerka. The sequence continues at coordinate 3,765,748 of NC_088423.1, forward strand.
TGGTAGACTACAATACAGGACAGTATACAGGTCATGGTAGGCTACAATACAGGACAGTAAACAGGTAATGGTAGGCTACAATACAGGACAGTAAACAGGTAATGTTAGGCTACAATACAGGACAGTAAACAGGTAATGGTAGACTACAATACAGGACAGTAAACAGGTAATGGTAGACTACAATACAGGACAGTAAACAGGTAATGGTAGACTACAATACAGGACAGTAAACAGGTAATGGTAGACTACAATAAACAGGAATGTAGACTACAATACAGGTAATGGTAGACTACAATACAGGACAGTAACCAGGTAATGGTAGACTACAATACAGGACAGTACAGGTCATGGTAGACTACAATACAGGACAGTAAACAGGTAATGGTAGACTACAATACAGGACAGTAAACAGGTAATGGTAGACTACAATATACAGGTCATGGTAGACACAATACAGGACAGTATACAGGTCATGGTAGACTACAATGCAGGACAGTAAACAGGTAACAATACAGGACAGTAAACAGGTAATGGTAGACTACAATACAGGACAGTAAACAGGTAATGGTAGACTACAATACAGGACAGTAAACAGGTAATGGTAGACTACAATACAGGACAGTAAACAGGTAATGGTAGACTACAATACAGGACAGTAAACAGGTAATGGGTAGACTACAATACAGGACAGTATACAGGTAATGGTAGACTACAATACAGGACAATACAGGACAGTAAACAGGTGGTAGAACAATACAGGTAAACAGGTAATGGTAGACTACAATACAGGACAGTAAACAGGTAATGGTAGACTACAATACAGGACAGTAACCAGGTAATGGTAGACTACAATACAGGACAGTATACAGGTAATGGTAGACTACAATACAGGACAGTAAACAGGTAATGGTAGACTACAATACAGGACAGTAAACAGGTAATGGTAGACTACAATACAGGACAGTAACAGGTAATGGTAGACTACAATACAGGACAGTAACCTACAATACAGGACAGTAAACAGGTAATGGTAGACTACAATACAGGACAGTAAACAGGTAATGGTAGACTACAATACAGGACAGTATACAGGTAATGGTAGACTACAATACAGGACAGTAATGGTAGACTACAATACAGGACAGTAAACAGGTAATGGTAGACTACAATACAGGACAGTAACCAGGTAATGGTAGACTACAATACAGGACAGTAACCAGGTAATGGTAGACTACAATACATGACAGTAAACAGGTAATGGTAGACTACAATACAGGACAGTAAACAGGTAATGGTAGACTACAATACAGGACAGTATACAGGTAATGGTAGACTACAATACAGGACAGTAAACAGGTAATGGTAGACTACAATACAGGACAGTCAATTCAATAAAATGTGCTTTAATGGCATGATGTAACAATGTACATATTGCCAAAAGCGTACTTTGGAAATTATTAAGTGATACATTTACAATATTAACAATTAAAATAATAATGAATTTATCTGTGATGGCCACTCGGTTGCTAATTTTGCTCCACGCCGGCTGCACATGCGCACTAGTCACCTGCAAGAGATGAAAGACTAGCGACCAGTAAGAATGCTGGATGCAGGAATTACATTTTAAAACAATATATTTCACTTGGAAGTACAGAATCTGGGTGAAAATATGTTTATGAAACTAAAGCAAAAGATAAACGAGGAGCAATCGGCGCAAAGGAATGCGCAGTCAACGCAACAGGCCCAGCAGGTTGGTTCAGCTAACGTAAGCTAGTTGTCAGGCTCAGCTGGTCGAGCTACAGCGTTAGCATGCTAGCTAACGTTAGTTAGCACAGAATACATTATTTTGATTTGCGAAGCTAGCTAGATAACTAGAACCTACGTCTAGGCTTGCTTGCTACCTTATTGTTTTCGGTTAAACACAACATGTATAACCGCACTCGTGTCTAACTAGTATCTCCCTGCTACTAGTACTATTCTGTAAAACGAAACTAATGTCTAGCTAGTTACTGCTTATAATCGATAGTCTGAGCAGCTCTGAACTAAAGTCTCACGTTAGTTTTATTTATTTGTTTAACCTTTATTTAACCTGGTAGGCTAGTTGTGAATGAGAACTTGTTCTCATTTACAACTGCGACCTGGCTAAGATAAAGCAAAGCAGTTCGACACATACAACACAGAGTTACACATGGAATAAACAAACATACAGTCAATAATACTATAGAAAAAGTCTAAATACAGTGTGTGCAAATGAGGTAAGATAAGGGAGGTAAGGCAGTAAATGGGCCATAGTGGCGAAATATTTACAATTTAGCAATTTAACACTGGAGTGATAGATGTGCAGAAGATGAATGTGCAAGTAGAGATACTGGGGTGCAAGTTGGATGGGCTAATTACAGATGGGTTACGTACAGGTGCAGTGATCTGTGAGCTGCTCTGACAGCTGGTGCTTAAAGCTAGTGAGGGTGATATGAGTCTCCAGCTTCAGTGATTTTTGCAATTCTTTCCAGTCGTTGGCAACAGAGAACTGGAAGGAAAGGCGGCCAAAGAGGAATTGGCTTTGGGGGTGACCAGTGAAATATACCTGCTGGAGCGCATACTATGGCTGGGTGCTGCTATGGTGACCAGTGAGTTGAGATAAGGCTGGGCTTTACCTTAGCAAAGACTTATAGATGACCTGGAGCCAATGGGTTTGGCGACGAATATGAAGCGAGGGCCAGCCAATGAGAGCATACAGGTCGCAGTGGTGGGTAGTATATGGGGCTTTGGTGACAAGACTGATGGCACTGTGATTGACTCCATCCAATTTGCAGAGTAGAGTGTTGGAGGCTATTTTGTAAATGACATCGCCGAAGTCAAGGATCAGCAGGATAGTCAGTTTTATGAGGGTATGTTTGGCAGCATGAGTGAAGGATGCTTTGTTGCGAAATAGGAAGCCAATTCTATATTTAATTTTGGATTGGATATGCTTAATGTGAGTCTGGAAGGAGAGTTTACAGTCTAGCCAGACACCTAGGTATTTGTAGTCCACATATTCTAAGTCAGAACCGTCCAGAGTAGTGATGCTGGACGGGCGGGCAGGTGCAGGCAGCGATCGGTTGAAGAGCATGCATTTAGTTTTACTAGCATTTAAGAGCAGTTGGAGGCCATGGAAGGAGAGTTGAATGGCATTGAAGCTCGCCTGGAGGTTAGTTAACACAGTGTCCAAAGAGGGGCCAGAAGTATACAGAATGCTGTCGTATGTGTGGAGGTGGATCAGAGAATCACCAGCAGCAAGAGCGACCTCGTTGATGTATACATCATTGATGTATATATTAGTTGGCTAATTAAACTAATCTATTCTAGCTAGTGTCATGTTAGAAACACTAAAACAATAGTTATTGTTTTACATAAATATAATCAAATCAATTGTCTGTGTGTAACAGTATATCTTTAGACTGTCCCCTCGCCCATACCCGGGCGCGAACCAGGGACCCTCTGCACACATCAACAACAGTCACCCACGAAGCATCGTTACCCATCACTCCACAAAAACCGCGGCCCTTGCAGAGCAAGGGGAACCACTACTTCAAGGTCTCAGAGCAAGTGATGTCACTGATTGAAACGCTATTTAGCGTGCACCGCTAACTAAGCTAGCCGTTTCACATCCGTTACATGTGCCAGCCAGGGCATCTTTACATAATTAATTGACTGAGAGACTTAACTAGTACTGTAATGTTAGCTAGTTAGTTCCTACTAGTCCTTGGCCTTAATCATGACTCTCAGTTCCATTATACATAAGTCATTGACATTGGACAAGGAAATTTTATAAACATTTTGCATTGTAATTTCAGAAAATGTCCATATCTGCAGTAATAGTGGAATGATGGTGTTTAACAGTATTACTTACCCGCCATTGTTGTGATTGCCAATTGATTTCTCCCACCGGAGCAGCATCTGTTGACAAACTGGGAAAGCTGTTCTGACTTTCTGACTGTGTTATCTAGTGAAAATTTGTCTGTCATTTCCTGGTTGCAAAAATTCTACACTGTTTGCTCAATTTCGGTTTGTGAGAATACAAGCATTGAAAATGGTTGGGAATCATTGTACCATTAAATATATTTTCAATATCATATATTTTTTGTTATTTAAAATATTTCACAGCGCTTTAGATATAGTGCAATGATTCCCTACACTATTCAGTGCATGTTCTCACATAACCTGAAATTGAGCGAACAGTGTAGCATTTAACCAACCAGGAAATGGCAGTGATTTCCACTAGATGACAACCTTTAAAAAAAATGTATTAGCAACAAATCAATACATAAAGTACATGAGGGAACACAAGCATACATATATTACAAACAATAGACAATCGAGCTAGGGGGGGCGGGGCTAGGGGGTACAATATCACATTACAATTACACAAGGACCTTAAGGGACATGCATATACTTACAATTCTAACAGCTTTTTTGTTAGTAGAGCATTTAACCGTCTTAAAATACAGTTCAATTTCTTTTTGTAGGGTACGAAAATGTGGTTTTCTGTTTGTAAATGTACATTTGTGTATATGAAATTTGGCCAAAAGAATAATGAAATTAATTACATAAAAATGTTTCCGCTTATTTCTATTGTATGTAAAGAATCCAAACAGTACATCTCTCCACAATAGTGTAAAATCTTCATAAATGTGTTCAATTATAAACCTACTGATGTCTTGCCACAGTTTTCTTATATGCATTCAATGCCAAAAAAGATGCAAAACTGTTTCTGGGTCGTCATTACTAAAGGAGCAATTTGAGTTGATGTTTTCCTTAAACTTCTTCATATAGTGGTTGGCAGGATAGTATTTATGAATAATTTTAAAGGAAACTTCCTTAATTTTGTTAACAAGTAGGTATGTGTGTGGCAACATCCAAACTTTTTTACAAAAGATATTATCAATAAATCCATTCCAATAAGGCATTGCATAAGGTATAGATACAACATCCTGCTGAAACAAGGATCGTATCGCTCTGTTGTTGAATGGACCAAAAGAGAAACAAATCTTTCCTACTGATGAGTCAACAGGGTCAATAGAAGGTAGGCTCTGGGGGTCGGGTCTTGACATATTCCTGAATAACATAGCAACACCTGAGGGAATGGCATCTAAAACAATTGCAAAATCTTTAGGTGTTACAGGGACCTAACAGGGTGATAAGAATTCTTTATAACTGAGTAAAATACCCTGCATTTACCAGTTGGCTCACCAATAGGATATTATTTCTGAACCAATATTCTAAAAACAAAGAAGTATTTTTATACAATATATCCCGATTATTCCATATATAATATCTGTGTGGAGAAAAATTGTGTTTATAAATTAAGGACCATGACAAGAAAACCTGCCGATGAAAAGCAGAAAGTTTCACTGGAACTTTGTCAATATTATAATTGCAAAACAACATGAAGTTAAGACCACCAAAAGTAGAGAAGACATGATGAGGAATAAAATTCCAGATAGAAGTGGGTCTTCTTAGGAATTGTTTTATCCAATTGATCTTAAAAGTATTATTTAAAGTAGTAAAGTCCAGAAAATTCAGTCCACCATTCTCATAAGTGTTCATTACAACAGTTTTCCTAATGTAATGGCTACGGTTTCTCCAAAGATGACAACCAAAGTCCAGTGACGAAAGAGGCCGCTCTGGAGGGAGAAATCAATAGGCGAATATCAAAGCCAATCACAACACTGGCGGGTAAGTATGTAATACTGCGATACACTATCATTCTACTATTAGCGCCAGATATTATGGACACTTTCTGAAATTACAGTGCAAAAATAAAAAATACATCCTATGTGTAGCATCTTTTTTAAGCGCTCCGACTCTCAATCGGAACATTAACACGCGTTCCTTCCTGTACAGTTTTGGAAGCACAAGGACCTTGTTGCAGTCCAAACACTTAGACTTACCCTCGCCTTATGCATTTGGGAGAATCCCCGTCGCCATCTTGGGGGGCGGTCCAAATTATTAGCCAAGCAAGGGAAGTAAGCCCTCGTTTTTAATCGAGTTTGCAATTATGTTCACTTCGGGCCTGAATCTCCCCATAATTCATTTCGCGACGATTGTACAGCCGGTAAGAAAATTTGCCAAAAATTTTAACCTCAACATACAAGTGTAAGTAAAAACGAATGTAAATAAGTTAGAAATTATGCTACTAATGTACATGAAGGCACAAACACGTCTCATAAAAGTAATGATGTTTTTGTTTGGTTAGCTTTTGGAAATTGTATAAAGAGTTTTTTTCTTCTTCATAATTTCCAGTTAGGCAGACTAATGCTATTTAGCTAGCTATTATACAGTAGGCTTATATTAATAATGATATATTTAATGTAAGTAGACTTGCAATCATAATTGACTGCAGCGCATATAAAGCACCCACAAGCTACTGGTGGCTGAAAACACAATCATCGCGGAATGAATGGGTGCCGAATTTCCAGGCAAGGTGGTCCATTTATAAATGATTCCTTCCTCCCTAGCCCCTTAAGTGTATACTCGTCTGGCGTCATGGTACGTCATCTGAAGTGTCCACCTAATTTGAGGGCTGAGGGGATAGGGTGTGTCTTTTTTAAGTGTTTGGACTGCAGCATTAAAAGACACCCAATCCCTCAGCCCTCAAATTAAGTGGACACTTGCAGGGCGAGGGAGGAAGGAATTATTTTGAAATGGACCGCCCTCGCCGTGATGATTGTGTTTTCAGCCACCGGTAGCTTGTGGGTGCTTTAGATGCGCTACAGTCAATAATGATTGCATGTCTACCTATATTAACTATATAATTATTAATACAGTTGAAGTCGGAAATTTACATACACTTAGGTTGGAGTCATTAAAACTAGTTTTTCAACCACTCCACAAATTTCTTTTGGCAAGTCAGTTAGGACTAGAGGTCGACCGATTATGATTTTTTTAACGCCATACCGATTATTGGAGGACTAAAAAAGCTGATACCGATTTTTATTTTATTTTATTTGTAATAATGACAATTACAACAATACTGAATGAACACTTATTTTAACTTAATATAATACATCAATAAAATCAATTTAGCCTCAAATAAATAATGAAACATTTTCAATTTAGTTTAAATAATTCAACAGCCACCACATCGAAGCAGCGTTACCCATGCAGAGCAAGGGAAACAACCACTCCAAGGCTCAGAGCGACGTTTGAAACGCTAATAGCGCTTCCTGCTTTCTTACATAGCACATATTGCACTTTTACTTTCTTCTCCAACACTTTGTTTTTGCATTATTTAAACCAAATTGAACATGTTTCATTATTTACTTGAGGCTAAATTGATTTTATTGATGTATTATATTAAGTTAAAATAAGTGTTCATTCAGTATTGTTGTAATTGTCATTATTACAAATGCATTTTTTTTAATCGGCCGATTTTATCGGTATCGCCTATTTTGGCCCTCCAATAATCGGTATCGGCGTTGAAAAATCATAATCGGTCGACCTCTAATTCAGACCCCTTGACTTTTTCCACATTTTGTTATGTTACAGCCTTATTATAAAATGTATTTAATCGTTTTCCCCCTCATCAAACTACGCACAATACCCCATAATGACCAATTAAAACAGGTTTTTAGAAATTATTGCAAATGTATTATAATATATATTGTTTAACCTCATCACGTTTACATAAGTATTCAGACCCTTTTTCCAGTACTTTGTTGAAGCACCTTTGGCAGCGGTTAGAGCCTCGAGTCTTCTTGAGTATGACTCTACAAGCTTGGCACACTTGTATTTGGGGAGTTTCTCACATTCTCTGAAGATCCTCTCAAGCTCTGTCAGTTTGGATGGGGAGCTTCACTGCACAGCTATCTTTAGGTCTCTCCAGAGAGGCTTAATTGACCCCACCCTGGTAACTAGACTAGGCTGTAGGCTAGTTTGACCCCACCCTGGTAACTAGACTAGGCTACAGGCTAGTTTGACCCCACCCTGGTAAACTACACTTGGCTACAAGCTAGTTTGACCCCACCCTGGTAACTAGACTAGGCTACAGGCTAGTTTGACCCCACCCTGGTAAACTACACTTGGCTACAAGCTTGTTTGAGCCCACCCTGGTAAACTACACTTGGCTACAAGCTAGTTTGAGCCCACCCTGGTAACTAGACTAGGCTACAGGCTAGTTTGACCCCACCCTGGTAACTAGACTAGGCTACAGGCTAGTTTGACCCCACCCTGGTAAACTACACTTGGCTACAAGCTAGTTTGACCCCACCCTGGTAACTAGACTAGGCTACAAGCTTGTTTGACCCCACCCTGGTAACTAGACTAGGCTACAGGCTAGTTTGAGCCCACCCTGGTAACTAGACTAGGCTACAGGCTAGTTTGAGCCCACCCTGGTAACTAGACTAGGCTACAGGCTAGTTTGAGCCCACCCTGGTAACTAGACTAGGCTACAGGCTAGTTTGAGCCCACCCTGGTAAACTACACTTGGCTACAAGCTAGTTTGACCCCACCCTGGTAACTAGACTAGGCTACAAGCTTGTTTGACCCCACCCTGGTAATTAGACTAGGCTACAGGCTAGTTTGAGCCCACCCTGGTAACTAGACTAGGCTACAGGCTAGTTTGAGCCCACCCTGGTAACTAGACTAGGCTACAGGCTAGTTTGACCCCACCCTGGTAACTAGACTAGGCTACAGGCTAGTTTGACCCCACCCTGGTAAACTACACTTGGCTACAAGCTAGTTTGACCCCACCCTGGTAATTAGACTAGGCTACAGGCTAGTTTGAGCCCACCCTGGTAACTAGACTAGGCTACAGGCTAGTTTGAGCCCACCCTGGTAACTAGACTAGGCTACAAGCTTGTTTGACCCCACCCTGGTAATTAGACTAGGCTACAGGCTAGTTTGAGCCCACCCTGGTAACTAGACTAGGCTACAGGCTAGTTTGACCCCACCCTGGTAACTAGACTAGGCTACAGGCTAGTTTGAGCCCACCCTGGTAACTAGACTAGGCTACAGGCTAGTTTGAGCCCACCCTGGTAACTAGACTAGGCTACAAGCTAGTTTGACCCTACCCTGGTAACTTGACTAGGCTACAGGCAACTAGACTAGGCTACAAGCTAGTTTGACCCTACCCTGGTAACTTGACTAGGCTACAGGCAACTAGACTAGGCTACAAGCTAGTCTGACCCCACCTTGATAACTTGACTAGGCTACAGGCAACTAGACTAGGCTACAAGCTAGTCTGACCCCACCTTGATAACTTGACTAGGCTGTAGGCTAGATTGCTTTTGAAAAACAGAGCAGGTTGTGCTGGCGAGCCTCGTCTATCTGGAGGATTTGCACATTATCTGCGTTTAGAGATGGGCCTAATCCTTCTCTAGGTTGTCATCACACTGCTTTAGAATTAACATGTGGCCTACACTACTGTCACCATTGAACCATGTCATCTTTCATCTTTCATTGCCTGACTATAAGTGTAGAGTACAATCAACAGATATTGCAAATGATAGGCGAGTTGTTTAAGTTAAGGTACTGACTCAGATGTGTTGCTGCTTTGAGCAATGTTAAGTAGGAATTATTTCCTAATATTAGCCCATAAATATAACCTGTTTTTGACTGTGTGTTGATAAAACTCTTAACTGGAAGTAAATATACCTTTTTATAAATGTATTTGTTTCTCACACTGCAAAGAGCTGTTTAGTGTAACACAATAGTGGCATACTAACGTGTCCATGTTAGCCCTCTTGGAGCCCTCTAGGCTAGCAGCCATCCTATTAACCAAGTTTCTTATTGTGTTTGACTGCAGACGTCCTTGACATTCCATCACCTGGGGTTTGGAAGCCAAGCCAGGCTGGATAGTTAGCTGTTGACACAGTACCACCGGACCAGTACTCGTAGTAATCTGCTAGAGATAGCCCTTACTTATCCGCTCTGGCCTGAGAGACTGTGTACCACTACAGAGACCACTTCCTACTGCACCTCTACCCTGCTTATAGCACCACAGACACCACATCCTGCTCCACCTCTACCCTGCTTATACCACTACAGAGACCACTTCCTACTCCACCTCTACCCTGCTTATACCACTACAGAGACCACTTCCTACTCCACCTCTACCCTGCTTATACCACTACAGAGACCACTTCCTACTCCACCTCTACCCTGCTTATACCACTACAGAGACCACTTCCTACTCCACCTCTACCCTGCTTATACCACTACAGAGACCACTTCCTACTCCACCTCTACCCTGCTTATACCACTACAGAGACCACTTCCTACTCCACCTCTACCCCGCTTATACCACTACAGAGACCACTTCCTACTCCACCTCTACCTTGCTTATACCACTACAGACACCACATCCTGCTCCACCACTAACCTGCTTATACCACTACAGAGACCACTTCCTACTCCACCTCTACCCCGCTCATACCACTACAGAGACCACTTCCTACTATACCTCTACCCTGCCTATACCACTACAGAGACCACTTCCTACTCCACCTCTACCCTGCTTATAGCACCACAGACACCACATCCTGCTCCACCTATACCCTGCTTATACCACTACAGACACCACATCCTGCTCCACCACTAACCTGCTTATACCACTACAGAGACCACTTCCTACTCCACCTCTACCCCGCTCATACCACTACAGAGACCACTTCCTACTCCACCTCTACCCTGCTTATACCACTACAGAGACCACTTCCTACTCCACCTCTACCCTGCTTATAGCACCACAGACACCACATCCTGCTCCACCTCTACCCTGCTTATACCACTACAGACACCACATCCTGCTCCACCACTAACCTGCTTATACCACTACAGAGACCACTTCCTACTCCACCTCTACCCTGCTTATAGCACCACAGACACCACATCCTGCTCCACCTCTACCCTGCTTATACCACTACAGAGACCACATCCTGCACCACCACTAACCTGCTTTTACCACTACAGAGACCACTTCCTACTCCACCACTACCCTGCTTATACCACTACAGAGACCACATCCTGCTCCACCTCTACCCTGCTTTTACCACTACAGAGACCACTTCCTACTCTCCACCTCTACCCTGCTTATCCTGACACTCCTGCTCCACACTATACCCCTGCTTTTTTACCACTACAGAGACCACATCCTGCTCCACCACTACCCTGCTTATACTGCTTATACCACTACAGAGACCACATCCTGCTCCACCACTGCTTTTACCACCAGAGATCACATCCTGCTCCACCACTACCCTGCTTATACCACTACAGAGACCACATCCTGCTCCACACTACCCTGCTTTTACCACTACAGAGACCACATCCTGCTCCACCACTACCCTGCTTATACCACTACAGAGACCACATCCTGCTCCACAACTACCCTGCTTTTACCACTACAGAGACCACATCCTGCTCCACAACTACCCTGCTTATACCACTACAGAGACCACATCCTGCTCCACAACTACCCTGCTTATACCACTACAGAGACCACATCCTGCTCCACAACTACCCTGCTTTTACCACTACAGAGACCACATCCTGCTCCACAACTACCCTGCTTATACCACTACAGAGACCACATCCTGCTCCACAACTACCCTGCTTATACCACTACAGAGACCACATCCTGCTCCACCACTACCCTGCTTTTACCACTACAGAGACCACATCCTGCTCCACCACTACCCTGCTTTTACCACTACAGAGACCACATCCTGCTCCACAACTACCCTGCTTTTACCACTACAGAGACCACATCCTGCTCCACAACTACCCTGCTTATACCACTACAGAGACCACATCCTGCTCCACAACTACCCTGCTTTTACCACTACAGAGACCACATCCTGCTCCACAACTACCCTGCTTTTACCTATCCCGCCCCCTCAGATCTTCCATTATTGATGGGGAAGGAGTAGGGAGCAAACTGGACGAATGGCTGGTTGCTGTCGCTTACATACCATGACAGACTGTACGAGACTGCATCATTCAGTCTTCACATCCAGAGGTCCAGTACTATTTACCATAGTGATTATATCTGTTTCATTCCAGGAAGATGTTATCTTGCCCTTGTTTACATCCCTTCTTAGATCTGAGACAATCGGTTAGTTGTAGGCTAAGCAACAGCTCCACCTAGTTTCCTCCATTACTGCCTTCACATGTCCTGTCAGACCTGGAAAAGAGGACTGAGTGAAGGGAACATCTTCCCAGAATGATCCACAGCTCACTTCCTGCATCGGACTGTGCCTTGTCTAGCACACATGACCTAACCTAGCCAGGATCCTAGACAGGATCGTGGAATGACTGGCTGTGGTTGTAGATGGTGTGGCAATGGGAATGTGTTGTAGAATGACACCAGTACGTACAGCAGGACGTTAGGCCATACATAACTGATTCAGGTCTAGCCTGTGTTCCACCACTCTGTCTTTTCCTTGTGTGCCTGTGAGGCAGGGTCAGTGGTATGACCTACAAAACACACTAGGCCTGAACTCTGGCCCAAAGGCAAATGCCTGTTTATTGTAGTCAAAGCAGACCCAGCTTTGTAGCCTTACAGCAGACCAAACACATTGTGAAGTGTGTCCTTTCTCATCGGTGTCACAAAAAGCTGCCTCCCATATATAGGTTACCACTTTGTGAACTGGGGTTGCTGCTGTGTAGTGATTCAATATTTTCAGTTCATTCTATGAAGCGTTATCTAAAGTAGACTATTTAATTTTCTTGGTTTCATAGATACTGTAATTTGACCTTTAAAATTAAAAATTAAAAAATATTATCTAGTATGATCAATATCAGACATGCTTAGATAGGTGTGTGAGATTACTTCTGACTATGCAATATGTCTGTTTCCAAAAGACCAATGGGTAGGAGGAGAGTGAACAGGAGGAGGAAAGTGTTAACCAGTTAACAAATGGTCTGAACCATCCAGCCCACCCAGCTAAAGGTCACAATACTACGCTCCAGCTAGCCTACAATAGCATCCTGCTGCAGTGACAACCATGTACAGCAATGCCTAGCCTTTGTCCTTCATCTTCAGCTGCTGGCTCCTAATTGAGTTTGACTGTTTGTTTGTTTGTTATGGCTGCTGAGCAGAAAAATGGCTACCCATTGTTGTTTCTAATGGCTATCACTTGTAGTTCTATTTGAACCCCTCTCTGTTCTGTTACTATACGTGTAAACTACAGTAGAGAGATGCCTTCTATGTTGTAGTTTAACCCTGCTGTTTTCTCCCAAGTTTCCATGAGGGTACCCAACTACAGTGCCTTGCATTGCTCCTGTCCTGGCAATACTGATGTTCAGAGCCATGTATATTAGATGGCCCTGCTAATATTGCTTGACCCTATACAGTCATCAGGGCTAATATTGCTTGACCCTATACTGAGTCATCAGGGCTAATATTGCTTGACCCTATACAGAGTCATCAGGGCTAATATTGCTTGACCCTGTACAGAGTCATCAGGGCTAATATTGCTTGACCCTGTACAGAGTCATCAGGGCTAATATTGCTTGACCCTGTACAGAGTCATCAGGGCTAATATTGCTTGACCCTGTACAGAGTCATCAGGGCTAATATTGCTTGACCCTGTACAGAGTCATCAGGGCTAATATTGCTTGACCCTATACTGAGTCATCAGGGCTAATATTGCTTGACCCTATACAGAGTCATCAGGGCTAATATTGCTTGACCCTGTACAGAGTCATCAGGGCTAATATTGCTTGACCCTGTACAGAGTCATCAGGGCTAATATTGCTTGACCCTGTACAGAGTCATCAGGGCTAATATTGCTTGACCCTGTACAGAGTCATCAGGGCTAATATTGCTTGACCCTGTACAGAGTCATCAGGGCTAATATGGCTTGACCCTGTACAGAGTCATCAGGGCTAATATGGCTTGACCCTATACAGAGTCATCAGGGCTAATATGGCTATACAGGTCCAGGTGGGCTGGCTGGGTGTGGGACATATGGAAGACTATACTAGAGTCAGGGATGGCTGGGTGTGGGACATATGGAAGACTAACAGGTCAGGTACAGGGCTGGCTGGGTGTGGGACATATGGAAGACTAACAGGTCCAGGTACCAGGGCTGGCTGGGTGTGGGACATATGGAAGACTAACAGGTCCAGGTACCAGGGATGGCTGGGTGTGGGACATATGGAAGACTAACAGGTCCAGGTACCAGGGCTGGCTGGGTGTGGGACATATGGAAGACTAGGTCCAGGTACCAGGGCTGGCTGGGTGTGGGACATATGGAAGACTAACAGGTCCAGGTACCAGGGATGGCTGGGTGTGGGACATATGGAAGACTAACAGGTCCAGGTACCAGGGGGCTGGCTGGGTGTGGGACATATGGAAGACTAACAGGTCCAGGTACCAGGGCTGGCTGGGTGTGGGACATATGGAAGACTAACAGGTCCAGGTACCAGGGCTGGCTGGGTGTGGGACATATGGAAGACTAACAGGTCCAGGTACCAGGGCTGGCTGGGTGTGGGACATATGGAAGACTAACAGGTCCAGGTACCAGGGCTGGCTGGGTGTGGGACATATGGAAGACTAACAGGTCCAGGTACCAGGGCTGGCTGGGTGTGGGACATGGGACATATGGGAAGGACTAGGTCCAGGTACCAGGGATGGCTGGGTGTGGGACATATGGAGGTCCAGGTACCAGGGCTGGCTGGGTGTGGGACATATGGAAGACTAACAGGTGGCCAGGACATATGGAAGACCAGGGCTGGCTGGGTGTGGGACATATGGAAGACTAACAGGTCCAGGTACCAGGGCTGGCTGGGTGTGGGACATATGGAAGACTAACAGGTCCAGGTACCAGGGCTGGCTGGGTGTGGGACATATGGAAGACTAACAGGTCCAGGTACCAGGGCTGGCTGGGTGTGGGACATATGGAAGACTAACAGGTCCAGGTACCAGGGCTGGCTGGGTGTGGGACATATGGAAGACTAACAGGTCCAGGTACCAGGGCTGGCTGGGTGTGGGACATATGGAAGACTAACAGGTCCAGGTACCAGGGCTGGCTGGGTGTGGGACATATGGAAGACTAACAGGTCCAGGTACCAGGGCTGGCTGGGTGTGGGACATATGGAAGACTAACAGGTCCAGGTACCAGGGCTGGCTGGGTGTGGAAGACATCCAGGTACCAGGGCTGGCTGGACATATGGAAGACTAGGTCCAGGTACCAGGGCTGGCTGGGTGTGGGACATATGGAAGACTAACAGGTCCAGGTACCAGGGCTGGCTGGGTGTGGGACATATGGAAGACTAACAGGTCCAGGTACCAGGGCTGGCTGGGTGTGGGACATATGGAAGAGGTACCAGGGCTGGCTGGGGTCCAGGTACCAGGGCTGGCTGGGCTGGCTGGGACATATGGAAGACTAACAGGTCCAGGTACCAGGGCTGGCTGGGTGTGGGACATATGGAAGACTAACAGGTCCAGGTACCAGGGCTGGCTGGGTGTGGGACATATGGAAGACTAACAGGTCCAGGTACCAGGGATGGCTGGGTGTGGGACATATGGAAGACTAACAGGTCCAGGTACCAGGGCTGGCTGGGTGTGGGACATATGGAAGACTAACAGGTCCAGGTACCAGGGCTGGCTGGGTGTGGGACATATGGAAGACTAACAGGTCCAGGTACCAGGGATGGCTGGGTGTGGGACATATGGAAGACTAACAGGTCCAGGTACCAGGGCTGGCTGGGTGTGGGACATATGGAAGACTAACAGGTCCAGGTACCAGGGCGGGCTGGGTGTGGGACATATGGAAGACTAACAGGTCCAGGTACCAGGGCTGGCTGGGTGTGGGACATATGGAAGACTAACAGGTCCAGGTACCAGGGCTGTGTCTAACATGGCACCCATTTTTATTCCCTGTTCTACGTGGCCCCTATATAGTGCACTACTCTTTCAACAGGGTCCATATTCAAAAGTAGTGCACTTTATAGGGAATAGGCTGTTTGGGCCTGGTCCAAGTAGTTCACTATCTATGTTATAGAGTGCCATTTCAGAGACACCCCTGGTTATGTTTGTTCTAACCTCTTTCTCTCCTGCCATAGAGAGGCACCGCAGGATCCCCCAGAGGAAGCCTCAATGGAGATGGGAGGGCTTCTCCTCAGGCAAGTTCATACCCACCCTCCTAACATCTTCCTCTAGCTTGTTCATCCCTTTTTGTTCATCCCTTTTTAAATGTGACTTATGTCCTAATTTCAGAACAGGTAAAGCAACTAAGAATGAAGGTTAAGTTGCTATGACAGTGAATCATCTGCAGAGGCAATAGAAGATGCATTCTGATAAACATCTGGATGTAGATAGTTTAACAGAAGGAGTGGCTTTGTTCTTTAACCCTCATTCTTATCCCATGTCGACCTCTAGTCTCTAGCAAAGGCTATGTACATGTACATGCATTTCAGTTCAGTGTAGTTGGCTATCATGGAAATTAATGAAGTAATACACTCCACTGTCCTGTCAGTAATACACTCCACTGTCCTGTCCTTCTCCACACAGAGAGAGGAGTCCCAGTCGTTTACCCAGAAGCTCCGTGTCCCCTCTGTGGAGTCTCTCCTCCTCCGCGGTGCCAGCCGGGCCGAGGGCCTCTTCCGTTCCCCGCCCAAAGAGGGCTTGAACCGCAGCCCCTCTCTCAACTCCCTCACCCCCCTGGGGGAGAATGAGGCCCTGGCCTCCCCCTCTGCCACCCCTCCCACCCCAGCCTACGACCCTCCATCCCCAGCCTACGACCCTCCATCAGACATTGAGAGCGAGGCAGAGGAGTCATATGGTAGCCCTGAGGTCCTGTCTGCCCTGTCTAGAGAACAGCTGATCCATCGGCTACACAGGGTGGAGAAGAGCCTGGGGAACTACAGAGGGAAATACTCTGAGGTGGGGGTTCAAATGCTCTGAGGTGGGGGTTCAAATGCTCTGAGGTGGGGGTTCAAATGCTCTGAGGTGGGGGTTCAAATGCTCTGAGGTGGGTGTTCAAATGCTCTGAGGTGGGTGTTCAAATGCTCTGAGGTGGGGTTCAAATGCTCTGAGGTGGGGGTTCAAATGCTCTGAGGTGGGGGTTTCAAATGCTCTGAGGTGGGGGTTTCAAATGCTCTGAGGTGGGAGTTTCAAATGCTCTGAGGTGGGGGTTTCAAATGCTCTGAGGTGGGGGTTTCAAATGCTCTGAGGTGGGGGTTTCAAATGCTCTGAGGTGGCTTGTAGAAATTAGTCTCAAAAGAAATCCAAGTGTAATAACTATGCAATCAATAGGTGATTACTGTTTCAGCAAGTAATGAGTCACTATGATCTAGAGCAGGAAGTTAGGATGCTGTATGTCTATAATACACCTCTGATGTACCAGTCACTATGATCAGTCCTCTCTTTCTCATCCAGTCGGTCTCTAATACAGATGAGTAGGGACTTGGCCTGCTATGCATATGTCCATGTTTGATTTACCTTTCTAACCATTGTCTTTATCATTCCATCAACTTCTCTTTTTCTGTCTGTCTCTCCGTCTCTCTCTGTGTTCACTCCCCCGCCCAGTTGGTCACTACCTACAGAACGGTACAGAGAGAGAAAGAGAAAAGCCAGGTAATTTTCCTAAACTGCCTCAATACCAGATTACATATAGATATGCTGTGTACTATTGGAGGATGGAAAACACTTCTATCCACACTCACTGAATGCTCCTCATTAACTACACTGATGTTCTGCTTTTCTCCTCAGACCATTCTAAGCCAGAGTCAAGACAAAGCCCTCCGTAGGATAGGGGAGTTGAGAGAGGTACGAGTAGGACCAGCATCTCTCTCTCTGATAAAAACCTGTAAAATGTTGAACTCTATCAAAGTACTGTTTATGGGGTCTTATTTTAGTCCAAAAGCACTCTGTTGTTATCCGTTACTCTCTCTGATTGAACTCAAAAGCTTTTAAGACGCAGACCACCCCTGAGTCACAGCAGTAGAGTTGGAACTCCTGAATTCTTTATCGGTCATGACAAAAAAAAGCAGGCTGAGCTAAAGGAAGGAAGACCGGAGCAGGAGGTCAGCTTAGTCAAGGAAAGAGAAGATGGAGCAGGAGGTCAGCTAAGTCAAGGAAAGAGAAGATGGAGAAGGAGGTCAGCTAAGTCAAGGAAAGAGAAGATGGAGAAGGAGGTCAGCTAAGTCAAGGAAAGAGAAGATGGAGCATGAGGTCAGCTAAGTCAAGGAAAGAGAAGATGGAGAAGGAGGTCAGCTAAGTCAAGGAAAGAGAAGATGGAGAGGGTCAGCTAAGTCAAGGAAAGAGAAGATGGAGCATGAGGTCAGCCAAGTCAAGGAAAGAGAAGACGGAGAAGGTCAGCTAAGTCAAGGAAATAGAAGATGGAGCATGAGGTCAGCTAAGTCAAGGAAAGAGAAGATGGAGAAGGAGGTCAGCTAAGTCAAGGAAAGAGAAGATGGAGAAGGTCAGCTAAGTCAAGGAAAGAGAAGATGGAGAAGGAGGTCAGCTAAGTCAAGGAAAGAGAAGATGGAGAAGGAGGTCAGCTAAGTCAAGGAAAGAGAAGATGGAGAAGGAGGTCAGCTAAGTCAAGGAAATAGAAGATGGAGCATGAGTTCAGCTAAGACAAGGAAAGAGAAGATGGAGAAGGAGGGGTCAGCTAAGTCAAGGAAAGAGAAGATGGAGAAGGAGGGGTCAGCTAAGTCAAGGAAAGAGAAGATGGAGAGGGGGGTCAGCTAAGACAAGGAAAGAGAAGATGGAGAAGGAGGTCAGTTAAGACAAGGAAAGAGAATATGGAGAAGGAGGTCAGCTAAGACAAGGAAAGAGAACATGGAGAAGGAGGTCAGCTAAGACAAGGAAAGAGAATATGGAGAAGGTCAGCTAAGTCAAGGAAAGAGAATATGGAGAAGGAGGTCAGCTAAGACAAGGAAAGAGAATATGGAGAAGGTCAGCTAAGTCAAGGAAAGAGAAGATGGAGAAGGAGGTCAGCTAAGTCAAGGAAAGAGAAGATGGAGAAGGAGGTCAGCTAAGTCAAGGAAAGAGAAGATGGAGAAGGAGGTCAGCTAAGTCAAGGAAAGAGAAGATGGAACAGGAGGCCAGCTAAGTCAAGGAAAGAGAAGATGGGGAAGGAGGTCAGCTAAGACAAGGAAAGAGAAGATGGAGAAGGAGGTCAGCTAACTCAAGGAAAGAGAAGATGGAGAAGGAGGTCAGCTAAGTCGAGGAAAGAGAATATGGAGCAGGAGGTCAGCTAAGTCAAGGAAAGAGAAGATGGAGAAGGAGGTCAGCTAAGACAAGGAAAGAGAAGATGGAGAAGGAGGTCAGCTAAGACAAGGAAAGAGAATATGGAGCAGGAGGTCAGCTAAGACAAGGAAAGAGAAGATGGAGAAGGAGGTCAGCTAAGACAAGGAAAGAGAAGATGGAGAAGGTCAGCTAAGACAAGGAAAGAGAAGATGGAGCAGGAGGTCAGCTAAGTCAAGGAAAGAGAAGATGGAGAAGGAGGTCAGCTAAGACAAGGAAAGAGAATATGGAGAAGGTCAGCTAAGTCAATGAAAGAGAATATGGAGAAGGAGGTCAGCTAACGGCATACTTTCATTATCAGAACAAGATAAGGCATTGTAGGTGACTTGTGTGATGTGTTCAGGATGTAATTTACTGAGACTCAAACCTGCATTTGTAGAAAATAAACCCTGCCCTGGTTGAAATGGTGGTGTGTCCTACGTGTAGGAAGTTTAGCAACACTAGTCTTCTCTGGCTCTGAACCATGATGGTGTTTGATAAGCAACACTAGTCTTCTCTGGCTCCATGATAGTGTTTTATAAGCAACACCAGTCTTCTCTGAACCATGATAGTGTTTCATAAGCAACACTAGTCTTCCCTGAACCATGATAGTGTTTGATAAGCAACAGTAGTCTTCTCTGAACCATGATGGTGTTTGATAAGCAACAGTAGTCTTCTCTGAACCATGATGGTGTTTGATAAGCAACAGTAGTCTTCTCTGAACCATGATGGTGTTTGATAAGCAACAGTAGTCTTCTCTGAACCATGATGGTGTTTGATAAGCAACACTAGTCTTCTCTGGCTCCATGATAGTGTTTTATAAGCAACACCAGTCTTCTCTGAACCATGATAGTGTTTCATAAGCAACACTAGTCTTCCCTGAACCATGATAGTGTTTGATAAGCAACACTAGTCTTCTCTGAACCATGATAGTGTTTGATAAGCAACACTAGTCTTCTTTGAACCATGATAGTGTTTGATAAGCAACACTAGTCTTCTCTGGCTCCATGATAGTGTTTGATAAGCAACACTAGTCTTCTCTGGCTCCATGATGGTGTTTGATAAGCAACACTAGTCTTCTCTGAACCATGATAGTGTTTGATAAGCAACACTAGTCTTCTCTGGCTCCATGATAGTGTTTGATAAGCCACACTAGTCTTCTCTGAACCATGATAGTGTTTGATAAGCAACAGTGGTCTTCTCTGAACCATGATGGTGTTTGATAAGCAACACTAGTCTTCTCTGAACCATGATAGTGTTTGATAAGCAACACTAGTCTTCTCTGGCTCCATGATAGTGTTTGATAAGCCACACTAGTCTTCTCTGGCTCTGAACCATGATAGTGTTCGATAAGCAACACTAGTGTTCGCTGGCTCCATGATGGTGTTCGATAAGCCACACTAGTCTTCTCTGAACCAAGATGGTGTTTGATAAGCAACACTAGTCTTCTCTGAACCATGATAGTGTTTGATAAGCAACACTCGTCTTCTCTGAACCATGATAGTGTTTGATAAGCAACACTAGTCTTCTCTGAACCATGATGGTATTTGATAAGCAACACTAGTCTTCTCTGAACCATGATGGTGTTTGATAAGCAACACTAGTCTTCTCTGAACCAAGATGGTGTTTGATAAGCAACACTAGTCTTCTCTGGCACCATGATGGTGTTTGATAAGCAACACTCGTCTTCTCTGGCACCATGATGGTGTTTGATAAGCAACACTAGTCTTCTCTGAACCATGCTGGTGTTTGATAAGCAACACTAGTCTTCTCTGAACCATGCTGGTGTTTGATAAGCAACACTAGTCTTCTCTGAACCATGCTGGTGTTTGATAAGCAACACTAGTCTTCTCTGAACCATGCTGGTGTTTGATAAGCAACACTAGTCTTCTCTGAACCATGATATTATTTGACAAGGCCATCAGTGTGAGCAAGGCAATGCACATAACTACTTATCTTGATCACATAATGAGTAGTTATTTGGGATGTAAGGTGTTATTGTAGATCAGTGATTCAGTGAGCAGTACCACGGCCATTCAGTCAATCACAAAATATCTCACTAGAAGCAGTGTTCCCTATACAGTATGTAGAAAGTATAGAAACACGATTCTCTGAGTGCTGTGAACCTTGAGTATGACTTGTTCCTCCCCAGGAGCTGCAGGTGGACCAGCAGACTAAAAAGCACCTTCAGGAGGAGTTTGATGCTGCCCTGGAGGAGAAGGACCAGATAATTACTGTGCTTCAGACACAGGTGGGTGTTTATATACACAAACTCTCCCAAACATGAAGAACAGCTGCTCCTTCCATGACAGACTGACCAGGTGAATCCAGGTGAAACCCTTATTGATGTAATTTGTTAAATCCATGTGTCAGTGTAGATGAAGGGGAGGAGGATTTTGAAGGATCGAGACAACTGAGACATACTAAACTTTTGAATACTTTAATACACATGTGAATTTATCCCAATACTCTCTCCATTTTAGGAGAAAAAACCATGTACAAAAAGTGCTGTAATTTCTAAACGGTTCACACGATATGGATGAAAATACCCTTAAATAACCTCATTATATTATTTCAAAGTGCTGGAGTACAGAGCCAAAACAAACAAAACATGTCACTGTCCCAATACTTTCGGAGATCATTTAATTTCTACAGTTGATATGAAATAAAATACACACATTGAAACACAACAATGTTATGTTAAACACTGTCTGTATAATGTTGACTGTTGAATAATGTGTGGTCACTAGCCTGGGTTGCTCTGTGTTTCAACTGCCAGGTGGCCCTGATGAAGAAGCATCTGAAGGGGGTCCCTGGTGGAGCTGTGGCCCCTAAGGTTGAACACCCTCTCCAGACTGAAGATGACTCTGGGTCTGCCCCACAGAGCCCCTCCACAGACACAGGTGCTATACAGTACAGAACCATAGTCCTAATGATGATTATAATGATGGACAGTAGCAGACCTGGGTTCTAATAATGTCTGCTGCAATGGAACCAATCTATTAGTTCCCAAGGAGCCAACCCTGCCCATCTGGTACTATTGGCAGGCTCAACCAAACACTCCAAAGTTTTTGGATTTCAAATTACTATTTGGACCCAGGTCCGAGTAATGTATTGTTGAAATGTTTGTCACAGAGCCATTTGCCATTTGAGTTCTTAAAACCACAACAACAACAACACCAAGCGTTAGTGCCTCTGTCATAGTTAGTCCTCCCTTTTCTGACTGATCCTCTTTACCTGCTCTAAACAGCAGGGGGCAGCGCTGACCCATATAAAAGCATTGAGGTACTGCAGAAGAGGGTGACACACCAGGAGAATCTGCTCCAGAAGTGTAAGGAGCTGCTGAGGACATACAAGGAGCGCAACACCCAGTTGACCAGCGAGAACGACACTTTGCAAGAGAGACTACAGGAGCTGGAGAAAAACAAGGTGTGTTAACCAATGTCAGGGGAGGGAGAAATGGAGAGGATGTACTATGATAGTACTTCATGAAATGAAAATGAAAGTTGTGCGATCATAAATTAGCATTATTGCGTTCCAGCCATTACAGTGAGCCACTAGGTTTAACCTGCGTTCCAGCCATTACAGTGAGCCACTAGGTTTAACCTGTGTTCCAGCCATTACAGTGAGCCACTAGGTTTAACCTGCGTTCCAGCCATTACAGTGAGCCACTAGGTTTAACCTGCGTTCCAGCAAATTACAGTGAGCTACTAGGTTTAACCATCACATCCATCTTCTGATAATTTTTTTCTGAAAAGATAGTCTATGCTTCCCCCAATTTTAGAAGCCCATTCCTCATATAGCCGCCACAGAATTGACCCGTCTGTACTTTAGTGCGCTGTAGTTATGAAGGTACTTTAATACATGGGTCTGAAGATGAGATGGTCTACTGAGTGTCTGATACCCAGAATCCAACACTGTTGTATTGCCTAAAGGGTAACACCATGTGCACTGTTCCACATCATCCATAGAGTCTTCATGGTTTATTGATGATGTGCCTGGTCTGTGGGATCACTACATATCTCTGACACATCATCCATAGGAGTCTTCATGGTTTAGTGATGATGTGCCTGGTCTGTGGGATCACTACATATCTCTGACACATCATCCATAGGAGTCTTCATGGTTTAGTGATGATGTACCTGGTCTGTGGGATCACTACATATCTCTGACACATCATCCATAGGAGTCTTCATGGTTTAGTGATGATGTGCCTGGTCTGTGGGATCACTACATATCTCTGACACATCATCCATAGGAGTCTTCATGGTTTAGTGATGATGTGCCTGGTCTGTGGGATCACTACATATCTCTGACACATCATCCATAGGAGTCTTCATGGTTTAGTGATGATGTGCCTGGTCTGTGGGATCACTACATATCTCTGACACATCATCCATAGGAGTCTTCATGGTTTAGTGATGATGTGCCTGGTCTGTGGGATCACTACATATCTCTGACACATCATCCATAGGAGTCTTCATGGTTTAGTGATGATGTACCTGGTCTGTGGGATCACTACATATCTCTGACACATCATCCATAGGAGTCTTCATGGTTTAGTGATGATGTGTCTGGTCTGTGGGATCACTACATATCTCTGACACATCATCCATAGGAGTCTTCATGGTTTAGTGATGATGTGCCTGGTCTGTGGGATCACTACATATCTCTGACACATCATCCATAGGAGTCTTCATGGTTTAGTGATGATGTGTCTGGTCTGTGGGATCACTACATATCTCTGACACATCATCCATAGGAGTCTTCATGGTTTAGTGATGATGTGCCTGGTCTGTGGGATCACTACATATCTCTGACACATCATCCATAGGAGTCTTCATGGTTTAGTGATGATGTACCTGGTCTGTGGGATCACTACATATCTCTGACACATCATCCATAGGAGTCTTCATGGTTTAGTGATGATGTGTCTGGTCTGTGGGATCACTACATATCTCTGACACATCATCCATAGGAGTCTTCATGGTTTAGTGATGATGTGCCTGGTCTGTGGGATCACTACATATCTCTGACACATCATCCATAGGAGTCTTCATGGTTTAGTGATGATGTACCTGGTCTGTGGGATCACTACATATCTCTGACACATCATCCATAGGAGTCTTCATGGTTTAGTGATGATGTGCCTGGTCTGTGGGATCACTACATATCTCTGACACATCATCCATAGGAGTCTTCATGGTTTAGTGATGATGTGCCTGGTCTGTGGGATCACTACATATCTCTGACACATCATCCATAGGAGTCTTCATGGTTTAGTGATGATGTACCTGGTCTGTGGGATCACTACATATCTCTGACACATCATCCATAGGAGTCTTCATGGTTTAGTGATGATGTGCCTGGTCTGTGGGATCACTACATATCTCTGACACATCATCCATAGGAGTCTTCATGGTTTAGTGATGATGTGCCTGGTCTGTGGGATCACTACATATCTCTGACACATCATCCATAGGAGTCTTCATGGTTTAGTGATGATGTACCTGGTCTGTGGGATCACTACATATCTCTGACACATCATCCATAGGAGTCTTCATGGTTTAGTGATGATGTGTCTGGTCTGTGGGATCACTACATATCTCTGACACATCATCCATAGGAGTCTTCATGGTTTAGTGATGATGTGCCTGGTCTGTGGGATCACTACATATCTCTGACACATCATCCATAGGAGTCTTCATGGTTTAGTGATGATGTGCCTGGTCTGTGGGATCACTACATATCTCTGACACATCATCCATAGGAGTCTTCATGGTTTAGTGATGATGTGTCTGGTCTGTGGGATCACTACATATCTCTGACACATCATCCATAGGAGTCTTCATGGTTTAGTGTGGGATCACTACATATCTCTGACACATCATCCATAGGAGTCTTCATGGTTTAGTGATGATGTACCTGGTCTGTGGGATCACTACATATCTCTGACACATCATCCATAGGAGTCTTCATGGTTTAGTGATGATGTACCTGGTCTGTGGGATCACTACATATCTCTCACACATCATCCATAGGAGTCTTCATGGTTTAGTGATGATGTACCTGGTCTGTGGGATCACTACATATCTCTGACACATCATCCATAGGAGTCTTCATGGTTTAGTGATGATGTGCCTGGTCTGTGGGATCACTACATATCTCTCACATCATCCACAGGAGTCTTCATGGTTTAGTGATGATATGCCTAGTCTGTGGGATCACTACATATCTCTCCACTACCGTGTGAGAACATACAATAAGACAAATAGGAAACAGACATCACACCATAAAAATACCAGATCCCGAAGGTCAAAGGGTGGCCTGGGAGACGGCTTCTGTCTGTCTGTGTGTGTGTGACCTCTCTGTACCCCTCACATACAATTATCTTTAAGGTCCCTCAGTCAAGCAGCACATTTCCAACACACAATCATCCACAAAGACCAGGTAGGTTTTCCATTGCCTCACAAAGGGCACCTATTGGTAGATGGGTAAAAATAAAGTAAAAAGTAGACATTGAATATCCCTTTGAGTATAGTGAAGTTATTAATTACACTTTAGATGGTGTATCAATACACCCAGTCACTACAAAGATACAGGCAACCTTCTTAACCCAGTTACCAGGGAGAAAAGAAACCGCTCTGGGATTTTACCACGAGGCCAATGGTGAGTTTAAAACAGAGTTGAATGGCTATGATAGGAGAACACTGAGGATGGATCAACAATATTGTAGTTACTCCACAATATTAACCTAAATGACAGAATAACAACCAGGCACTAAAGTAATACTGCAAAACATGCATCCGGAATACAAAGTGTTATGTTTGAGCCAAATCCAACACATTACATCACAGGACTCTGGTCGAAAAGTAGTGCACTATATAGAGAAAACGGTGCCATTTGGGACGCACACTGTTCTAGAGATAGTTTGTGTGTGTACAGCATGTGTGCATGTGTCAGAGATATGTAGTGATCCTACAGACCAGGTACATCATCACTAAACCATGAAGACTCCTATGGATGATGTGTCAGAGATATGTAGTGATCCCACAGACCAGGCACATCATCACTAAACCATGAAGACTCCTATGGATGATGTGTCAGAGATATGTAGTGATCCCACAGACCAGGCACATCATCACTAAACCATGAAGACTCCTATGGATGATGTGTCAGAGATATGTAGTGATCCCACAGACCAGGTACATCATCACTAAACCATGAAGACTCCTATGGATGATGTGTCAGAGATATGTAGTGATCCCACAGACCAGGTACATCATCACTAAACCATGAAGACTCCTATGGATGATGTGTGAGAGATATGTAGTGATCCCACAGACCAGGTACATCATCACTAAACCATGAAGACTCCTATGGATGATGTGTCAGAGATATGTAGTGATCCCACAGACCAGGTACATCATCACTAAACCATGAAGACTCCTATGGATGATGTGTCAGAGATATGTAGTGATCCCACAGACCAGGTACATCATCACTAAACCATGAAGACTCCTATGGATGATGTGTGAGAGATATGTAGTGATCCCACAGACCAGGTACATCATCACTAAACCATGAAGACTCCTATGGATGATGTGTCAGAGATATGTAGTGATCCCACAGACCAGGTACATCATCACTAAACCATGAAGACTCCTATGGATGATGTGTGAGAGATATGTAGTGATCCCACAGACCAGGCACATCATCACTAAACCATGAATACTCCTATGGATGATGTGTGAGAGATATGTAGTGATCCCACAGACCAGGTACATCATCACTAAACCATGAAGACTCCTATGGATGATGTGTCAGAGATATGTAGTGATCCCACAGACCAGGTACATCATCACTAAACCATGAAGACTCCTATGGATGATGTGTCAGAGATATGTAGTGATCCCACAGACCAGGCACATCATCACTAAACCATGAAGACTCCTATGGATGATGTGTCAGAGATATGTAGTGATCCCACAGACCAGGTACATCATCACTAAACAGACCAGCACAGCTATTGTCGTTCTTTTAACGCAACGTAACGTAATCAACACTGCTAGCTAGCCAGCTAGCCCCGTATAGCAGCACAGTAGAAACTATTACACTCAACTTGATTGAGACTTGATTAGTGTAGTGTCAACAACGCAGCCACTGCCAGCTAGCCTACATAGTCAACAACGCAGCCTCTGCCAGCTAGCCTACTTCAGCAGTACTGTATCATTTTAATCATTTTAGTCAATAAGATTCTTGCTACGTAAGCTTAACTTTCTGAACACTCGAGACGTGTAGTCCACTTGTCATTCCAATCTCCTTTGCATTAGCGTAGCCTCTTGTGTAGCCTGTCAACTATGTGTCTGTCTATCCCTGTTCTCTCCTCTCTGCACAGACCATACAAACGCTCCACACCGCGTGGCGCGGCCACCTAATCTGGTGGTCCCAGCGCGCACGACCCACGTGGAGTTCCAGGTCTCCGGTAGCCTCTGGAACTGCCGATCTGCGGCCAACAAGGCAGAGTTCCTCTCAGCCTATGCCTCCCTCCAGTCCCTCGACTTCTTGGCACTGACGGAAACATGGATCACCACAGACAACACTGCTACTCCTACTGCTCTCTCTTCGTCTGCCCACGTGTTCTCGCACACCCCGAGAGCTTCTTGTCAGCGGGGTGGTGGCACCGGGATCCTCATCTCTCCCAAGTGGACATTCTCTCTTTCTCCCCTTACCCATCTGTCTATCGCCTCCTTTGAATTCCATGCTGTCACAGTTACCAGCCCTTTCAAGCTTAACATCCTTATCATTTATCGCCCTCCAGGTTCCCTCGGAGAGTTCATCAATGAGCTTGATGCCTTGATAAGCTCCTTTCCTGAGGACGGCTCACCTCTCACAGTTCTGGGCGACTTTACCCTCCCCACGTCTACCTTTGACTCATTCCTCTCTGCCTCCTTCTTTCCACTCCTCTCCTCTTTTGACCTCACCCTCTCACCTTCCCCCCCTACTCACAAGGCAGGAAATACGCTCAACCTCATCTTTACTAGATGCTGTTCTTCCACTAACCTCATTGCAACTCCCCTCCAAGTCTCCGACCACTACCTTGTATCCTTTTCCCTCTCGCTCTCATCCAACACTTCCCACACTGCCCCTACTCGGATGGTATCGCGCCGTCCCAATCTTCGCTCTCTCTCCCCCGCTACTCTCTCCTCTTCCATCCTATCATCTCTTCCCTCTGCTCAAACCTTCTCCAACCTATCTCCTGATTCTGCCTCCTCAACCCTCCTCTCCTCCCTTTCTGCATCCTTTGACTCTCTATGTCCCTTATCCTCCAGGCCGGCTCGGTCCTCCCCTCCCGCTCCGTGGCTCGACGACTCATTGCGAGCTCACAGAACAGGGCTCCGGGCAGCCGAGCGGAAATGGAGGAAAACTCGCCTCCCTGCGGACCTGGCATCCTTTCACTCCCTCCTCTCTACATTCTCCTCTTCTCTCTCTGCTGCTAAAGCCACTTTCTACCACTCTAAATTCCAAGCATCTGCCTCTAACCCTAGGAAGCTCTTTGCCACCTTCTCCTCCCTCCTGAATCCTCCTCCCCCTCCTCCCTCTCTGCAGATGACTTCGTCAACCATTTTGAAAAGAAGGTCGACGACATCCGATCCTCGTTTGCTAAGTCAAACGACACCGCTGGTTCTGCTCACACTGCCCTACCCTGTGCTCTGACCTCTTTCTCCCCTCTCTCTCCAGATGAAATCTCGCGTCTTGTGACGGCCGGCCGCCCAACAACCTGCCCGCTTGACCCTATCCCCTCCTCTCTTCTCCAGACAATATCCGGAGACCTTCTCCCTTACCTCACCTCGCTCATCAACTCATCCCTGACCGCTGGCTACGTCCCTTCCGTCTTCAAGAGAGCGAGAGTTGCACCCTTCTGAAAAAACCTACACTCGATCCCTCCGATGTCAACAACTACAGACCAGTATCCCTTCTTTCTTTTCTCTCCAAAACTCTTGAACGTGCCGTCCTTGGCCAGCTCTCCCGCTATCTCGCTCAGAATGACCTTCTTGATCCATATCAGTCAGGTTTCAAGACTAGTCATTCAACTGAGACTGCTCTTCTCTGTATCACGGAGCGCTCCGCACTGCTAAAGCTAACTCTCTCTCCTCTGCTCTCATCCTTCTAGACCTATCGGCTGCCTTCGATACTGTGAACCATCAGATCCTCCTCTCCACCCTCTCCGAGTTGGGCATCTCCGGCGCGGCCCACGCTTGGATTGCGTCCTACCTGACAGGTCGCTCCTACCAGGTGGCGTGGCGAGAATCCGTCTCCACACCACGTGCTCTCACCACTGGTGTCCCCCAGGGCTCTGTTCTAGGCCCTCTCCTATTCTCGCTATACACCAAGTCACTTGGCTCTGTCATAACCTCACATGGTCTCTCCTATCATTGCTATGCAGACGACACACAATTAATTTTCTGCTTTCCCCCTTCTGATGACCAGGTGGCGAATCGCATCTCTGCATGTCTGGCAGACATATCAGTGTGGATGACGGATCA
The DNA here is from genome assembly GCF_034236695.1 of Oncorhynchus nerka. Taxonomy (NCBI): domain Eukaryota; kingdom Metazoa; phylum Chordata; class Actinopteri; order Salmoniformes; family Salmonidae; genus Oncorhynchus; species Oncorhynchus nerka. The sequence continues at coordinate 3,795,514 of NC_088423.1, forward strand.
CCACCTCAAGCTGAACCTCGGCAAGACGGAGCTGCTCTTCCTCCCGGGGAAGGACTGCCCGTTCCATGATCTCGCCATCACGGTTGACAACTCCACTGTGTCCTCCTCCCAGAGCGCTAAGAACCTTGGCGTGATCCTGGACAACACCCTGTCGTTCTCAACTAACATCAAGGCGGTGGCCCGTTCCTGTAGGTTCATGCTCTACAACATCCGCAGAGTACGACCCTGCCTCACACAGGAAGCGGCGCAGGTCCTAATCCAGGCACTTGTCATCTCCCGTCTGGATTACTACAACTCGCTGTTGGCTGGGCTCCCTGCCTGTGCCATTAAACCCTACAACTCATCCAGAACGCCGCAGCCCGTCTGGTGTTCAACCTTCCCAAGTTCTCTCACGTCACCCCGCTCTTCCGCTCTCTCCACTGGCTTCCAGTTGAAGCTCGCATCCGCTACAAGACCATGGTGCTTGCCTACGGAGCTGTGAGGGGAACGGCACCTCAGTACCTCCAGGCTCTGATCAGGCCCTACACCCAAACAAGGGCACTGCGTTCATCCACCTCTGGCCTGCTCGCCTCCCTACCACTGAGGAAGTACAGTTCCCGCTCAGCCCAGTCAAAACTGTTCGCTGCTCTGGCCCCCCAATGGTGGAACAAACTCCCTCACGACGCCAGGACAGCGGAGTCAATCACCACCTTCCGGAGACACCTGAAACCCCACCTCTTTAAGGAATACCTAGGATAGGATAAAGTAATCCTTCTCACCCCCCCCTTAAAAGATTTAGATGCACTACTGTTCCACTGGATGTCATAAGGTGAATGCACCAATTTGTAAGTCGCTCTGGATAAGAGCGTCTGCTAAATGACTTAAATGTTAAATGTAAATGTACTAAACCATGAAGACTCCTATGGATGATGTGTCAGAGATATGTAGTGATCCCACAGACCAGGCACATCATTACTAAACCATGAAGACTCCTATGGATGATGTGTCAGAGATATGTAGTGATCCCACAGACCAGGTACATCATCACTAAACCATGAAGACTCTATGGATGATGTGTCAGAGATATGTAGTGATCCCACAGACCAGGTACATCATCACTAAACCATGAAGACTCCTATGGATGATGTGTGAGAGATATGTAGTGATCCCACAGACCAGGTACATCATCACTAAACCATGAAGACTCCTATGGATGATGTGTCAGAGATATGTAGTGATCCCACAGACCAGGCACATCATCACTAAACCATGAAGACTCCTATGGATGATGTGTCAGAGATATGTAGTGATCCCACAGACCAGGTACATCATCACTAAACCATGAAGACTCCTATGGATGATGTGTCAGAGATATGTAGTGATCCCACAGACCAGGCACATCATCACTAAACCATGAAGACTCCTATGGATGATGTGTCAGAGATATGTAGTGATCCCACAGACCAGGTACATCATCACTAAACCATGAAGACTCTATGGATGATGTGTCAGAGATATGTAGTGATCCCACAGACCAGGCACATCATCACTAAACCATGAAGACTCCTATGGATGATGTGTCAGAGATATGTAGTGATCCCACAGACCAGGTACATCATCACTAAACCATGAAGACTCCTATGGATGATGTGTCAGAGATATGTAGTGATCCCACAGACCAGGTACATCATCACTAAACCATGAAGACTCTATGGATGATGTGTCAGAGATATGTAGGGATCCCACAGACCAGGTACATCATCACTAAACCATGAAGACTCCTGTGGATGATGTGTCAGAGATATGTAGTGATCCCACAGACCAGGTACATCATCACTAAACCATGAAGACTCCTATGGATGATGTGTCAGAGATATGTAGTGATCCCACAGACCAGGCACATCATCACTAAACCATGAAGACTCCTATGGATGATGTGTCAGAGATATGTAGTGATCCCACAGACCAGGCACATCATCACTAAACCATGAAGACTCCTATGGATGATGTGTCAGAGATATGTAGTGATCCCACAGACCAGGTACATCATCACTAAACCATGAAGACTCCTATGGATGATGTGTCAGAGATATGTAGTGATCCCACAGACCAGGTACATCATCACTAAACCATGAAGACTCTATGGATGATGTGTGAGATATGTAGTGATCCCACAGACCAGGTACATCATCACTAAACCATGAAGACTCCTATGGATGATGTCAGAGATATGTAGTGATCCCACAGACCAGGCACATCATCACTAAACCATGAAGACTCCTATGGATGATGTGTCAGAGATATGTAGTGATCCCACAGACCAGGCACATCATCACTAAACCATGAAGACTCCTATGGATGATGTGTCAGAGATATGTAGTGATCCCACAGACCAGGTACATCATCACTAAACCATGAAGACTCCTATGGATGATGTGTCAGAGATATGTAGTGATCCCACAGACCAGGTACATCATCACTAAACCATGAAGACTCTATGGATGATGTGTGAGAGATATGTAGTGATCCCACAGACCAGGTACATCATCACTAAACCATGAAGACTCCTATGGATGAGAGCTACACGCCACTGCTGCTAAACCAACCTAACCTTGTCTGTAATTTAGGTCTGTGTGGTAGTTGGCCTCGTATGCAGCCCCTGTTAGCGACCGCCTTGTGGCTGTGGTGGCCGGGCCTCATGGGTAGTGAAGGGAGACTAGGGAGCGGTGTGCTGATGAGCTCTCTGCCTGCCTGCCATGCGCAAACACTTTGGAACCTATCTTGGTCCTTCCTTGATTTGATATAACCAGGAAAGTAGCCTGGTCCCAGAGCTGTTCATGCAGTAGGGCCAATGACCATAGGAGTTGGCTATACAACACAAAATCATATTGGACCAGGCTACCAGGAAAGAGCCTTGAGGTTCATAACCTCTTGCAAGGGTAACCTGTGCAATATCCTGCACACGGTCCTGATGCTTTAAACAAAATGTTGTACGAAGGGTTCATCCATTTGTCTGATATCTGATGCTTGTAACCCTGCTTAATGGTTATGAGGGGTAGTTGGTTGTCTAAATTCAGGGCAGTGTTATTCAGTACAGTGCCCTGACCTTAACTACAGTGGTTCTCCTGTTCCTTAACTACAGTGGTTCTCCTGTTCCTTAACTACAGTGGTTCTCCTGTTCCTTAACTACAGTGGTTCTCCTGTTCCTTAACTACAGTGGTTCTCCTGTTCTTTAACTACAGTGGTTCTCATGTTCCTTAACTACAGTGGTTCTCCTGTTCCTTAACTACAGTGGTTCTCCTGTTCCTTAACTACAGTGGTTCTCCTGTTCCTTAACTACAGTGGTTCTCCTGTTCCTTAACTACAGTGGTTCTCCTGTTCTTTGATAACTTCCAGATTAATAGATGTTTTACTGTCAAAGATGTCCATTAATCCTTAACCAAAGAGCACCTACAATCTATGCTGTAGAGCTTCCCATCGTTTTCTCCCGTTAACATTTATTAACAGCTCTCTCCTTCCGTCTCAGTCCTTATGGTTTGCTTTGATACCTTATACATTAAACTATTTTTGATGGATCTCTTTTTGTTTGTCTACCCTACAGGAGCTGCACACCACTCGGCTGCGTGGTGCTGAGAACCTCATAGAACAGCTGGTGCAGGACAAGGTGAGTGAAGAAGAGGGGTTCTTAAAGGGAACGATCGACCTACCTTGTCCCAGGGTGTTGAAAATGCTAGTCAGGAGATTCTGGATATACAGTGCCTTGCGAAAGTATTCGGCCCCCTTGAACTTTGCGACCTTTTGCCACATTTCAGGCTTCAAATATAAAGATATAAAACTGTATTTTTTTGTGAAGAATCAACAACAAGCGGGACACAATCATGAAGTGGAACGACATTTATTAGATATTTCAAACTTTTTTAACAAATCAAAAACTGAAGAATTGGGCGTGCAAAATTATTCAGCCCCCTTAAGTTAATACTTTGTAGCGCACCTTTTGCTGCGATTACAGCTGTAAGTCGCTTGGGGTATGTCTCTGTCAGTTTTGCACATCGAGAGACTGAAATTGTTTCCCATTCCTCCTTGCAAAACAGCTCGAGCTCAGTGAGGTTGGATGGAGAGCATTTGTGAACAGCAGTTTTCAGTTCTTTCCACAGATTCTCGATTGGATTCAGGTCTGGACTTTGACTTGGCCATTCTAACACCTGGATATGTTTATTTTTGAACCATTCCATTGTAGATTTTGCTTTATGTTTTGGATCATTGTCTTGTTGGAAGACAAATCTCCGTCCCAGTCTCAGGTCTTTTGCAGACTCCATCAGGTTTTCTTCCAGAATGGTCCTGTATTTGGCTCCATCCATCTTCCCATCAATTTTAACCATCTTCCCTGTCCCTGCTGAAGAAAAGCAGGCCCAAACCATGATGCTGCCACCACCATGTTTGACAGTGGGGATGGTGTGTTCAGGGTGATGCGCTGTGTTGCTTTTACGCCAAACATAACGTTTTGCATTGTTGCCAAACAGTTCAATTTTGGTTTCATCTGACCAGAGCACCTTCTTCCACATGTTTGGTGTGTCTCCCAGGTGGCTTGTGGCAAACTTTAAATAACACTTTTTATGGATATCTTTAAGAAATGGCTTTCTTCTTGCCACTCTTCCATAAAGGCCAGATTTGTGCAATATATGACTGATTGTTGTCCTATGGACAGAGTGTCCCACCTCAGCTGTAGATCATCCAGAGTGATCATGGGCCTCTTGGCTGCATCTCTGATCAGTCTTCTTCTTGTATGAGCTGAAAGTTTAGAGGGACAGCCAGGTCTTGGTAGATTTGCAGTGGTCTGATACTCCTTCCATTTCAATATTATCGCTTGCACAGTGCTCCTTGGGATGTTTAAAGCTTGGGAAATCTTTTTTTTATCCAAATCCGGCTTTAAACTTCTTCACAACAGTATCTCGGACCTGCCTGGTGTGTTCCTTGTTCTTCATGATGCTCTCTGCGCTTTTAACGGACCTCTGAGACTATCACAGTGCAGGTGCATTTATACGGAGACTTGATTACACACAGGTGGATTGTATTTATCATCATTAGTCATTTAGGTCAACATTGGATCATTCAGAGATCCTCACTGAACTTCTGGAGAGAGTTTGCTGCACTGAAAGTAAGGGGGCTGAATAATTTTGCACGCCCAATTTTTCAGTTTTTGATTTGTTAAAAAAGTTTGAAATATCCAATAAATGTCGTTCCACTTCATGATTGTGTCCCACTTGTTGTTGATTCTTCACAAAAAAATACAGTTTTATATCTTTATGTTTGAAGCCTGAAATGTGGCAAAAGGTCGCAAAGTTCAAGGGGGCCGAATACTTTCGCAAGGCACTGTAGCTAAGCCAGCTATCAAACTTTTAAAAAAGTGTAATGGAATGTTATAACACATGGAAACCATTACAATCACCCCATCCTCCCTCTACCAGCCTCGACTGCTCTGCTCCTAACTTTGTCTGCCCCTGAAATGTCCTTCTCACTCCTGCAGTGATGCTTAGTGTGAATCCGTGAAATGTAGACATGCTTGTGCTCTGCCACTGAGCGCAGAGACATCAGAGACACTCCATTCACGTTTATTGCGCATGACCCTTAACCTCTACCTCTGCAGGAGAGATGTGTGTGTGTTTGACCCCCAGCTCTGCTGGAGTCGAGACGGTCGTTCGTGAGGTCACTGAGGAATGTGGGTTAGAGTTAGAGGCACAGCGTAACAGTCAGAACAATTTAGGGGCCTGGGGTTTGATTAAGACACAGTACGTAGGAGACAACATCAATCAGTGGATTACTGGCAGACATCTTAAGTTATTTAGATACATTTGGGATGTGAGTGTTTGACTCACATCCCAAAAAGTCCTTCATGTGTCCTGTCTGCTTCCTTGTCTTGGTTAGAAATTATACCTGTCTGATTGGAAGCACACAGATCAAAACTGAATGAATGCTTCCACTTTGGAAATAAGTGTTTTCATGAATGTGTTATCCTCTGAGATCACATCTGGTTGATATACAGCACCTATTATTATAACACCGAAAGTCAAATTCAATCTAATCCTGGCTCTACCTTCAGGGCATGGTGATTGCAGAGACGAAGCGTCAGATGCATGAGACTCTGGAGATGAAGGAGGAGGAGATCGCCCAGCTCTGCTCCAGAAGCAAGATGGCCGCCGCCCAGACAGCAGAACTGCAGGAGCAGAAAGAGAAGTCTGAGAAAGCTGGTCAGTGGATCTCCTCCTCGTCTCCTCTTCCTCTATATCAGTGTGCATGTCCAGTATCTAACTGAGGATGTGTGTTTGCACCTCCTTCCCCCAGCGTTTGAGGAGCTGGAGAAGGCTCTGGCCGTGGGCCGGAGGGCTGAGGAGGTGCGGAGGCTGCTGCAGCTCCAGCTACAGGAGCAGGTGAAGGAGGTGGAGAGGGCTGGAGAGGAGGAGAGGAGGGGTCTGCAGCAGGAGCTCACCAGGGTCAAGCAGGAGGTGGTCACCATTTTGAAGGTGAGGTACATCTACTGTACATCTAAATACTAATGGAATACTCCTTCAGAACTTATGGAGTAAACGATCACTACTCACCCAGTACCAAGAGCAATTCCAAGTGTCAAGACCAAGTGTCAATTCCATTTCAGTAGTCAATTCACAAAGTTAAATAATTCCCAATGTCCTTATTAACAGCATAGAATAGATTTGGAATTTCAGTGTACTTCCTGAAGTAAATGGAATTGACCACAACCCTGACCAAGAGCTCTTTAGAACAGAGAAAAACCATTATTCAATGAGTTATATTGTAATCAAATAATAAAAACCATCTCTGCATAAATTGTATCGCGCCCGTTTGTTTCATATTGCCTATTAGCTAGTTTATTTAAATGTTGATGATTTATTTCAGGTTTGCCTCTTTTATAACCATTTACTGCTCCGGTTTGTTATGTTGTCCTGTTACACTCCATTTCACCTTCAAGACTTAGACTACGGAAACCACATCCAGCTTCTTTTTACTTGGGTATTTGGACTTGAAAATCATTTTAATTACCATAGTGTGCACAAAGTGTTTTAGTTTCCATTTTGACAGGTTTTTGTAACTCCCTCTCTGACAACTTTTCCTGAATCAACTCTGCTCCTAAACTTCAATGTGGAAGAAAATGATTTCCCCAGATTTTCTCATTCCTCTGGCTTTTTGTCAGGTATCAGGATACAGATTGCCATGTTCTTGGTTGTCCCACTGTATGTATCATCATGCATCACCGCACATTTAAATGGAATAGATTCACCTCTGTGGATAACAATATGATTCATACACATTGCGGTAACCATAAATCAAGAATAACCGAACACACATTTGACAAGGACATTAACGTTCTCATGCATTCTGGATATTCTCCAGGTGAAGTTACATTTTCTGCACACAAAGAACTGTTTCTGCTCATGCCATGGGATTCCCTAGCCCCTACTCAAACAAAGATGAGTGTTTCCCTGTAGAGTTAGCATGGGCCAAGTAGCACCCAGGCTAGCAATTCAAAGCAGATCAGTATAATGCCGTGTCAACGAAGGGGTTCCTAAGGCATGAAGTCATATCATCTCTTCAGCACAAACACTTTAGCAACATTTTTTCAAACAAATGATAAATACTGATCTGATTTACTACTACATATCAGCATGATATTCAGAGGATCCCTTTGGGAGTGTTTTTGGGGACCCATGATGTTGCTAGAGCGATGCTCTTACCGACTACCTACCTCTATGACTCCTACATTGCAGTCATATGAAGGGCTACTTTTGTGCTACATTGTGTGTTGTAGAAATCCTCAGAGGAGAAGATGGCAGAGATGGACAAGCTACATAGTGAAGCACTGGCCAGTAAAGAACAGGAGCTCGGCGCTCGAATCAACCAGGCCGTGGTAAGTTCATATCACCCTCTCCACTTTCAAGTTGTAACATATATACTGCAAAACAAACTCAGTTCTACTATTGTACAAAGTCTTTGAGCTGTACGTTTAAATCAGGTTTCGAGACTGCGTCCAGAACATCCTTATTTGTGACCCTTTGACTTGACAGAGCCACACCAATTTTTTTATTGGTCGCTAGGGTGCCAGTGAAAATGATTTAGCTGGTCACGATAGTTTAGTTTTGCATGGTATTCTGAAACTTCTGTACTTTTTTTATACCAGAACATGAAAAATGGTTCGGTACTCAAATTTGAGGTATTTCGGTACTTCTGTCATTGAGAGAGGATAATGTCTATCAGCACAGCCGCAATCCTTATAGCACGAGAGTTCCGTGCCTGCTCCACTCACTCACTGCTGGCTCTAGCCTGTCCTGAGGAACCACTGCACTCACTGGGAGTCTAGGCTGCATCATGTTAGAGCCCCACTCATGCTGCGTATAAGTTAACACACTTGAATAATGCAACACGACAGGTAGAAATGTTGCAACTGTTCATTACTAGGGTAGGAACAATACCAGTATCGCAATATTTTTTATTTCACCTTTATTCAACCAGGTAGGCTAGTTGAGAACAAGTTCTCATTATTCATTAGTATAGTTGAAAGCGAACAAAACACGAAGCGGATTTTTAACTTGTTTAGGAAAGCAGCCCTAATGTTGGAAACAAATATCATTATGCTGTCATCCAGAGTCACATTTATTTATTTTCCAAGCTATATCACACACTATTTGACATAATGCAGGTTTTTAAAGCACCAAAGAGTTTGATCTGCTTTGTGTTTTCATTTCTGCCTTGGAAAAAACATTGCGATACTGGTCTTGTTTTTACTGTTTGCAAAACTATGTCTATTACAGGCTAGAACACTGCAAGAAAATACCGGTAGCTTCCAGCTTTGTAGGCTAACTTTCCTTGCTATCTTACAGCAATGCACTACCCATAATGCAAAATATGCTGATTGCAACCAAAAACCCTAGTTATTCCAAAAGAGAACTTGATTCATTCACTTGGTCTCCCTGGTCTCACGTCTCTTCTGTCTTTCTCACTGTGTGAAAGACGTCATTAGGTCTTAGAGACAGCATGCACTTTTATGAAACAAGAGATTTCTTCTTTTATGCAAATGTTGTTGATCAGTACAATAAAATCTGTCCCAATTGGAAGGGAAATGTATTGTTTTTCACCTGTATTGTGAATAGGCTACATCTTGATTTACCCAGTTTATTCATTTTTTATTTTTTTATTTTACCTTTATTTAACCAGGTAGGCAAGTTGAGAACAAGTTCTCATTTACAATTGCGACCTGGCCAAGATAAAGCAAAGCAGTTCGACACATACAACGACACAGAGTTACACATGGAGTAAAACAAACATACAGTCAATAATACAGTATAAACAAGTCTATATACAATGTGAGCAAATTAGGTGAGAAGGGAGGTAAAGGCAAAAAAGGCCATGGTGGCAAAGTAAATACAATATAGCAAGTAAAACACTGGAATGGTAGTTTTGCAATGGAAGAATGTGCAAAGTAGAAATAAAAATAATGGGGTGCAAAGGCGCAAAATAAATAAATAAATTAAATACAGTTGGGAAAGAGGTAGTTGTTTGGGCTAAATTATAGGTGGGCTATGTACAGGTGCAGTAATATGTAAGATGCTCTGACAGTTGGTGCTTAAAGCTAGTGAGGGAGATAAGTGTTTCCAGTTTCAGAGATTTTTGTAGTTTGTTCCAGTCATTGGCAGCAGAGAACTGGAAGGAGAGGCGGCCAAAGAAAGAATTGGTTTTGGGGGTGACTAGAGAGATATACCTGCTGGAGCGTGTGCTACAGGTGGGAGATGCTATGGTGACCAGCGAGCTGAGATAAGGGGGGACTTTACCTAGCAGGGTCTTGTAGATGACATGGAGCCAGTGGGTTTGGCGACGAGTATGAAGCGAGGGCCAGCCAACGAGAGCGTACAGGTCGCAATGGTGGGTAGTATATGGGGCTTTGGAGATTTAGAGATTTAGATAATAGAGATTTACCATCCAAATAAATTAGTACCATTGCGTTGTTATGTAGTTAGATTGGTAAAAAGCTCATTCAAACTGATTGTCACTATCGGTGCGCAACCGCAAAAAATTGGTCTGACCAAACCATGTGCTGGTGTCATCAACTGAAAAAGTTACTAGCACCAGTTGAAACAGTTATTCTATATTTTGTGCATATTTCTACTTGTTGTTTCTAGTTCTGTTTTATTGTGAGAGTTCTGAGTAAGATTTCCAATGTATTTATTACATATGGCAAATTAAACTTTAAACTTCAATTGTGTGTGTTCTGTGTAGGAGCAGTGCAAAGAGGAACTGGCCCAGGCTGCCAAGGATAAGGAGCAGCAGAAGGCTGCCATAGAGACCGAGTCAGAGACCAAGGCTAATGAGATAGGGCTGGAGCTGGAGACCGCCAGAACTGTGAGTTCTCCTCTTGAACGTTTAGCTACTCTATCCCAAAAATGCTACACATTGTTGATTCTACAGCTAATTATATACTCGACTGTATCTACAAGCTTTACATTGTTGGTTAATTCTATGGCAAACATACAATAAATACTGCACATCTCATTACAGAGAATACTGGAACTCGAGAGCTCTCTGGAAAAGTACTCCCAACCTGGATCAGTTCCATCAACAGATGATCTCTCTACTCCGATGGAGGAGCTAAGGATGAAACGCAAGGACGAGGTGACTGCACTAGAGGAGAAGCACTGCGAGGAGATGGAGAAGCACAAGCTAGAGCTGCACCAGGAGGTCTTAGCCCAACACAATGCTGCTATGGAGGAGCTCAGGGCAAAACACAGAGCTGAAGTGGAGACCATCTTGAAGGAGAAAACGGTCCAGTTACAAGCCCATGACGAGGACATGAACCAGAAGACAATGGAGAAGCTGGATGTGAAACAGACTCAGCTGGAAGCCCTTTCCTTTGAGCTCCAGGAGTTGTTGAGGATCAAACAGGTTCTCGAGGAGAGACTGGATGCAGTTGAAAACGCTGGTGGGTCAGCCAGGCAGGAGTTGGAGCAGAGGCTACAGGAGGTGCTGACCAAGCACAGTACAGATATTGAGGAGATCAAGCTGCAGCATGAGCAGTCCCTGGGAGGAATGGAGAAGATGCTAAAAGACGAACTCAACAAGTTGACGATAGTGCTGAAGGAGAAAGAGAAAGAGCTTGAGGCTCAACTTGTCTATGAGAAAAGCCTGAAAGAAGAGTCCAAGATGGTTCTTCAAGACAGGAATGTGAAAGTTAAGGAATTGGAGGAGCTTAGAAAGAGTTTAAAGCAGGCCCAATCAGAAAAGAAGGGCCTTGAGAAATCTAATGCCCAACTCAGTAAGATTAGAGATGAACTCTCAGAGTGCAGGAGTCAATTAAAATATTTTGTGCATAAACTGGAAACAACTCAAAGTGACTGCCAGCAGAAAGAGGACGCTCTTCAACAAAAGGTACAGGAGCTTGAAGTGCTAGAGAAGCAGTTGCAGCAGGCTAAGAAGGAGCTCTCTGAACAGGATAAATCTTACACTGACGAACTGAACTCTAAGCAAGAGGAAGAAAAACGATTAAAGAAACACCTGGAAGACCAGAAGGCTGCTCATGAGAAGAAGGTGGACAACATTAAGAAAGACATGGCGGCCAAGTGGAAATCACAGGAGACAAAGATGGAGAATTGTAAAACTAAGACCAAAGAGATGCAGGATAAATTTAAGAAGAAGCTTCAGGAGCAAGACGAATCTTTGAAAAAGCAACTGTCAAAGAAGGAGTCAGAGCTACAGCAGAAAGAACAAAAACTTAAAGAAAACATCCTGGAGTCTCAGACAAGTTCAGAAGGCCTGAGCAGTGCTATGTACCAGCTTGAGTCCAATCACAAGGAAGAACTAGAGAAGATGTGTGAAGTCCATAAGCAAGAGAAGGAAAAGCTTGAGAATCATTGGCAGGAAAAGATGGGACAACAGGAAGAAGAAATGCAGGAGAAACACACACAAATACTACAGGAGAAGATACAGGAAGTGGAGGAGGTCAACCAGCAGCTTGGAACCACCATGGAAGAAAAAGAGCAAGTTGTGCAGGAAGTGAAGGACTTGAAGGAAGAGTTGGTGATGAGACAGACCACTGTGCAGAAACTGCAGGCCGAACTGAAGGAAGCCGCAGTCAAGATGGAGAGTTTATCTCAAGCTGAGGCAATGTTCAAAAAGCAAATGGAGGCGGTCGAGAGGAATCTGAACACTGCTCTTAATGAGAGGAACTCCTTCCAGGATCAGCTGAACAAGACTGAGAATAAGGCAAGAGAGAAGCTCAAGTCTCTGTCTGAGAGGTTTGTAGACACTGAGAAGCAGCTTCAAGCTCTTGAGGCTTCTAAGGGTAAGGAAGGGGAGGCAGTTCAGAGGAGACTTGAACAACATTCTCTTCAACTAGAAGTCAAGGAAAACGAAATGCAGAAGCAGTTCGCTGGGATCAGCAAGGAATTAATGCGTTACTGCCGTGACATTGAGGCCAGCATCGAATATGGTACAAAGGAGCTCTCTGAACGGGTCGAGAGCAGAGTGAGCGAGCTGAAAGACCGAGTTCTGGGTAATCAGAAGAAGATAGCACATCTTAAAAATGTTATCCTTACAAAGGTTGACAGGATACACACTTTGGAGAAACAACTCCAGCAGAGTACAGAGGGGAAGAAGAACCTATGCAGTTCACTAGAGCAGATGACTGTTCAACTAAATCTACACAAAGATGATATCAAAGCCTTAACTGCTGAGAGGGAGTCTCTACAGAGGGAGGCTGAAAATCACTCTCAAGCTCTCTCAGAAAAAGTAATTTGCATCGAACAGCTCAGTGAGGAAAACCAAACAATCTCAGAGAATGTCAAAACAAATTTGGTGTATATCAGCAACTTGGAGACTATCATAAATGACTTGAAGACCCAGTTCGCAGGTAGTCTTACGGGGAAGGATGAAGCGATATCACTGCTTGATCAGCAGCACAAGGAGGAGAGAGAGAGGCTTGTTTGCCAAATGGCGGAGACCATTGACAGACTAGAGAAAGAGAAGACATTTGCAGTGGAGCAAGCCGACGCCTTCAAGAACAACCTCACAGAGTTCAAGAGGAAAGCAGAGTCCAAGTTCTCTCAGAACCACAATACTGTCAAGTCTCTGCAGACCAGACTTGATGATATGGAGAAAAAGATCTCTGAGAAGGACAAGGCCTTACAGAGGCTGATAGCCAGCATTGACAATCAGTCCATTAGCAAGTCAGAGATGGACCAAGTCTTGAGTGAAAAGGAGCGGAAAGTCAGTGACCTTTCTTTGGAAGTGGAGAGCTGTAACAGCCGGCTCAGTGAGCTGGAGGAGCAGTTGGTCCTCAAGACAAAGGAGAGCGAGCAGCTAACTGCTGACCTGAAGCAGCAGCACAGTATCAGGGAGCATGAGAAACGAGAGCTCACAGAGCATCTACAACAGACTCAGGAGCAGTTCAGAATCCAGAATGGAAATCTAGTCCAGGCAACAGAGGATAAATTGCAGTCCATGGAGAGAGAGAACCAAACTTTGAAAAAAGAGCTGGAACGGCAGAGGGAAGTCTTTGACAAGATGAAGGCTGAGATTCTCAAGACCAAAGATGAGAGTCTGAAGGTGGCTGAAGAGAAGTTGTCAAAAGACAATGCTGGGAAAGTGGCTGAGCTGAAGAAGAAAGCTGAGCAGAAAATAAACCAGATTCAGAAACCGTTGACCTCACAACTCGAGGAGAAGGAAAAGACTGTCAAAGCCCTTCGGACACAGTTGGAGGAGGCCAAGGTAGACAAAGCGACAAAAAAGCAGGGGGTGGAAACCCTGGAGGAGAAAGGAAAATCCCTTGAGGAAGCCATGGCCAAGATGAAGGAAGAACAGGAGAAACACATTGAGCAAATTCATAGTGATGATAGACTGGAAAAAGAGAGCTCTTTACAGAGTTTGAAGGACATGTACGAGGAAAAGCTATCGTTGCTCCGGAGAGACATTTTGAACCAGGAGAAAGCCCTAGCCAAGTGTAAGGAAGAACAAGAAAAGCACCTCGAGCAGCTTCGGAATGACGAGAGACTTGCGAAAGAGAGCTCAAAGAACATGTACGAGGGAAAGTTATTGTCGTATCGGAGAGATGTTTCGAACCAGGAGGAGACCAAAGCAGACGAGACCGTCTCAAGGCTTGAGTTTGAGATGAAGCTCAAGGAAGTGGAGGAGGAGAAGGTCAACCTTCTGGCTGAAATCAGCCGCCTCAAGGAAGATCTGCTTGGGAAGACTGCACTGATTGAACAGCAAAATATAGAATTAGTCCGCTTAGAAACACAGGGTCAGAATGCAGTGGAGGTTGTGGCGCATTGCACTGCAGAGCAAACCAAGAGTCTTACAGCAGACAAGGGGGAGAACCACTCTCTGACGCAGGAAGATGGGGATGCTGAATCTCTGTTGTCCATGCAGAATAAGCTTACGGAGGCGGTGCAGGAGAAGCAGAATCTACAGAAATACCTGCGAACCCTGAGGAAGGAACACCAGCAAGACCTGGAGTATGTGAAGAAAGAGTTGACCCAAGAGAACGAGAAGAAACTCATGTAAGTTTGACCTAATGTTCTGCCTTAGTCAAACAATCAAACAAATACAATTGTTGAGAAAGCCCTTTGTCATTTGAGTTCAGAAAATAATTGCGTTTATTTCCCTTTCCATTATTCCTGTTTTTACTTTCAAATTCTGTCTTCCGCTGTGTTTTCTCTCCATCCATACTGTATTTTATGTTATTCTCCCCATTGAACAGGCTTGAGGTTGAAGATCTGGAGATGAAGCACAACTCGTCCCTGAAGCAGCTGATGAGGGAGTTCAACACACAGATGGCTTTGAAAGAACAGGAGCTGACTGCTGCAGTGAAGGAGACCATTGGTGAGAGGGAGTGCCGTTGAATGATGAGACACTGTATTCCCATTGAAACTTCAGATTAATAAAGTCATAGCTTTTCTTTTTCTACAGTTCACTTTCTATTAGTCAGCGCCTCAGCAAGTTTTTGGGGGTTTATGCTTCTAGCTACTTATGTTACTATTACCATTGACTGTCACTGCCCAAAACACTTAGAAAACAATATACAATACTAAATCATTGTTTCAAAAGTACATTTGTTTTGTGTAACAAATGGTTTAAGTTGTTAGTTTATAGTCTAACAGTACTCTCAAACTTCACCAATACAAATTATTAATTGTTTTATCATTTGTCATGAATGTGTGGAATTGAGTAAAATCCACATACATGAAAGTGTAATTGGTGTTGGTGTCCTTGTAGGACTCATTTGAATATTTTTTTCTAGATTAAATTAAATTAATTTGAAAGATGAGTGACTTTTCAGACAGAGCAGTAGGGGTGAAATAGAGGTTAAGAAACAGTCTCTTTCTGAATGAATCACCATATGTTTTCACTGTAGTCCAGTCATTCACACTGCATTCTAATAGCGGAAGTGAGTGACTGGTTTGGAATATGTGAATTTCAAGGTCTACTTCGTGCTTAGATTCTGGGCCCGTATTCAAAAACCGCATCAGTAGGAGTGTTAAATCTGATTGCGCATTGTCCATTTCAACCTTTTCAGTATGATCAAAAAATGTGGTCAGATGAAGCAGATGCTAAGCTACAGGACTATTTTGCAAGCACAGGCTGGAATATGTTCCGGGATTCCTCCAGTGGCATTGAGGAGTACACCTCATCTGTCATTGGCTTCATCAAAAACTGCATCGATGACGTCGTCCCCACTCAGACAGTACGTACATACCCCAACCAGGAGCCATGGATTACAGGCAGTATCCACACTAAGCTAAAGGCTAGAGCTGCCGCTTTCAAGGTGCAGGACTCTAACCCTGAAGCTTATAAGAAATCTGCTATGCCCTCCGACAAACCATCAAACAGGCAAGCATCAATACAGGACTAAGATCGAATCGTACGACATCGGCTCTGACGGTCATCGGATATGGCATGGCCTGCAAACCATTACAGACGACAAAGGGAAGCACGTCCGAGAGCCGCC
This sequence comes from Oncorhynchus nerka, assembly GCF_034236695.1. Taxonomy (NCBI): domain Eukaryota; kingdom Metazoa; phylum Chordata; class Actinopteri; order Salmoniformes; family Salmonidae; genus Oncorhynchus; species Oncorhynchus nerka. Next base: position 3,811,496 of record NC_088423.1, read on the forward strand.
CAGTGACATGAGCCTACCGGACGAGCTAAACTACTTCTGTGCTCACTTCGAGGCAAATAACACTTAAGCGGGCATGAGAACACCAGCTGTACCGGAAGACTGCGTGATCACGCTCTCCACCGCCGATGTGAGTAATTCACAAGGCCGCAGGGCCAGAAGGATTACCAGGACGTGTACTGCGAGCATGCGCTAACCAACTAGCAAGTGTCTTCACTGACATTTTCAACTTCTCCCTGTCCGTGTCTGTAATACCAACATGCTAAATGACTCCCAGAAACCCGAAACCCATGCCAATTGGCATTCCGCCCCAACAGATCCACAGATGATGCCGTCTCTATTGCACTCCACACTGCCCTTTCCCACCTGGACAAAAGGAACACCTACGCGAGAATGCTACTCATTTACTACAGCTCAGCGTTCAACATCATAGTGCCCTCAAAGCTCATCAATAAGCTAAGGATCCTGGGACAAAACACCTCCATCTGCAACTGGACCTCCTGACGGGCTGCCCCCAGGTGGTATGGGTAGGTAACAACACATCCGCCACGCTGATCCTCAACACAGGGGCCACTCAGGGGTGCGTGCTCAGCCCCCTCCTGTGCTCCCTGTTCACCCACGACTGCACGGCCAGGCACGACTACAACACCATCATTAAATTTGCTGTTGACACAACAGCGGTAGGCCTGATCATCGACAACAATGAGACCGGGATGAGGTCAGAGACCTGGCCGTGTGGTTCCAGGACAACAACCTCTCCCTCAACATGATCAAGACAAAGGAGATGATTGTGGACTACAGGAAAAAGAGGACCGAGAGGATCGAGCACCTTCTCATTGACAGGGCTGCAGTGGAGCAGGTTGAGAGATTGAATTTCTTTGGTGTCCACATCACCAACAAACTAACATGGTCTACACGACTGTCTTGGTCCAAGCACACCAAGACAGTCGTGAAGAGGGCACGACAAAACCTATTCCCCCAAAGGAGACTGAAAGGATTTGGCATGGGTCCTCAGATCCTCAAAAGGTTTTACAGCTGCACCATCGAGAGCATCCTGACTTGTTGCATCACTGCCTGGTATGGCAACTGCTCGGCCTCCGACCGCAAGGCACTACAGAGGGTAGTGCGTACGGCCCAGTACTTCACTGGGGCCAAGCTTCCTGTCATCCAGGACTTCTATACCAGGCGGTGTCAGAGGAAGGCCCTAAAGATTGTCAGACTCCAGCCACCCTAGTCATCGACTGTTCTCCCTGCTACCACACGGCAAGCGGTACTGGAGCGCCAAGTCTAGGTCCAAGAGGCTTCTAAACAGCTTATTCTATCCCCCAAGCCATAAGACTCCTGAACATCTAATCAAATGGCTACCCAGACTTTGCATTGCCCCCCCCTCCTCCTCCACACCACTGCCACACTCTGTTGTCATCTATGCATAGTCACTTTATTTAACTCTACCTACATGTACATACTACCTCAACTAACCGGTTCCCCCGCACATTGACTCTGTACCGGTACCCCCTGTGTATATATACAGTGGAGAGAACAAGTATTTGATACACTGCCGATTTTGCAGGTTTCCCTACTTACAAAGCATGTAGAGGTACACTTCAACTATGAGAGACGGAATCTAAAACAAAAATCCAGAAAATCACATTATGATTTTTAAGTAATTAATTAGCATTTTATTGCATGACATAAGTATTTGATACATCAGTAAAGCAGAACTTAATATTTGGTACAGAAACCTTTGTTTGCAATTACAGAGATCATACGTTTCCTGTAGTTCTTGACCAGGTTTGCACACATTGCAGCAGTGATTTTGGCCCACTCCTCCATACAGACCTTCAGATCCTTCAGGTTTAGGGGCTGTCGCTGGGCAATACGGACTTTCAGCTCTATCCAAAGATTTTCTATTGGGTTCAGGTCTGGAGACTGGCTAGGCCACTCCAGGACCTTGAGATGCTTCTTACGGAGCCACTCCTTAGTTACCCTGGCTGTGTGTTTCGGGTCGTTGTCATGCTGGAAGACCCAGCCACGACCCATCTTCAATGCTCTTACTGAGGGAAGGAGGTTGTTGGCCATGATCTCACGATACATGGCCCCATCCATCCTCCCCTCAATACAGTGCAGTCGTCCTGTCCCCTTTGCAGAAAAGCATCCCCAAAGAACGATGTTTCCACCTCCATGCTTCACGGTTGGGATGGTGTTCTTGGGGTTGTACTCATCCTTCTTCTTCCTCCAAACACGGCGAGTAGAGTTTAGACCAAAAAGCTCTATTTTTGTGTCATCAGACCACATGACATTCTCCCATTCCTCCTCTGGATCATCCAGATGGCCATTGGCAAACTTTAGACGGGCCTGGACATGCGCTGGCTTGAGCAGGGGGACCTTGCGTCCGCTGCAGGATTTTAATCCATGACGGCGTAGTGTGTTACTAATGGTTTTCTTTGAGACTGTGGTCCCAGCTCTCTTCAGGTCATTGACCAGGTCCTGCCGTGTAGTCCTGGGCTGATCCCTCACCTTCCTCATGATCATTGATGCCCCATGAGGTGAGATCTTGCATGGAGCCCCAGACCGAGGGTGATTGACCGTCATCTTGAACTTCTTCCATTTTCTAATAACTGGACCAACAGTTGTTGCCTTCTCACCAAGCTGCTTGCCTATTGTCCTGTAGCCCATCCCAGCCTTGTGCAGGTCTAAATTTTATCCCTGATGTCCTTACACAGCTCTCTGTTCTTGGCCATTGTGGAGAGGTTGGAGTCTGTTTGAGTGTGTGGACAGGTCTTTTATACAGGTAACGAGTTCAAACAGGTGCAGTTAATACAGGTAATGAGTGGAGAACAGGAGGGCTTCTTAAAGAAAAACTAACAGGTCTGTGAGAGCTGGAATTCTTACTGGTTGGTAGGTGATCAAATACTTATGTCATGCAATAAAATGCAAATTAATTACTTAAAAATGATACAATGTGATTTTCTGGATTTTTGTTTTAGATTCCGTCTCTCACAGTTGAAGTGTACCTATGATAAAAAATGACAGACCTTTACATGCTTTGTAAGTAGGAAAACCTGCAAAATCGGCAGTGTATCAAATACTTGTTCTCCCCACTGTATATATATATATATATTTATATTTTGTTTTACTGCTTCTCTATAATTACTTGTTACTTTTCTCTCTTATTCTTATCTGTATTTATTTTAACTGCACTGACGTTTAGGGGCTTGTAAGTAAGTGATTCACTTTAAGGTTAGATCAAATTATCAAACCTGTTGTATTCGGCACATGTAACTAATACAATTTCATCTGATCTAAAAGGCCAAACTGATCCTATATCAGCACTCCTCCTCATACTCCTCCTCTTTCCTCACTCCTCCTCTCTTCTCCACCAACCAGGAAAGGCCCAGAGCGTGGAGGTGGAGCTTATGGACAGCCATCGGGAGGAGACCAATCAGCTCCAGAAGGTGATCATCCAGAAAGATGATGACTTAAACAAAACGGTCCAACGATATGAGCAGGTCCTCCAGGTACAGTACAGTACGAATCAATAACACAATGTAATTATATTGTAGTTCCTATGTAACTTGAACTTTATTACTACAGCTATTACTGTGTAGCTACGTAGACCGTGCAATTTAACGTATATGGTTAGATTAGACTATTGACATGAATCATTATACACAGACTAACTGGTTTGCTTTTAGGAAGTAGATTACAAGTAGGAGTTACTGGCCCAACATTAGGACGGTTTTCCTCAGAATAATCTGTCCGCTTCCTGTTTTGTTTCCATGCCATGATTCTCAGAGTATTGTGATACAAGTATCGTGAAAACACTAGTCCGCACTATCATATGGAAACTCCTATCAGTTCCTGACATATTTTTCAGCTTTGAACTTTAAAGGAAAAGTACATGTACTCCACCCATCCTCATGAAACTATTACTGACATGGAACCACCTCCCTCCTGTCAGTCTCTAGCAGTCTTCATTTTGGCAGCTATTTTAGATTTAGTCTTAAATACTTTTTAGTCTTCGTCACATTTTAGTAATGTCATCCTTTGTTAGTTTTAGTTATTATCAGTCGACTAAAACTCTGGACAATTTTAGCCTAGTTTTAAGTCATTCACATGGCCTTGTCCAGCTATGCCCTCGTAAAGCTGGCAACATTGATATTGTTACCAATGCCAGCTGTAATTAACCATAAAGGTTATGAAGACTTGGCTACAGGTTAAACAATTTACAGCTCTGATTTTCTCCCCATCTTAACTGTCAAGGGGGGTAAATAAGTGGTTTCCTTAAAAAGCAGAGAGTTTGAGCTTTACAAAAATCTTTTACTTTAGTCCTAATATTCAACAAATAGCATTTGTTTTTCATTTGCAGACCACGGCATGGTAGTGGCAACACAGATGAATGAATAACTGCACACATGGGAAAGTAGAGCTTCTGATGTAATCAAGGCAAAAATACCCTAAATGAAATTAAGAGAGCAGAAACATTGTTTCTAGTTGAGGTTAGCTACAAGTCCAATGTCCTGGCTTCACATCAGTTGAAAAGATTGACGAGTGACTGAAGAGACCGTCTGGGAGCTGTGTGGGAGAGCCGGGCAGATCAGCTCAGTCAGACCGCACCACTGAAAGATGTCCATTCTGCCAGTGAGAGGATTGCTTGAAATATTCTGCATGCTTCTGATTGGACAAAACAGATGAAAAGGAGCTCCATGTCCAATCAAATGTCCATTAGTCACGTGGAATTCTCAGCTCTTCACATTTCCGTCAACTAAAAGTCATTTGTAATAGTAGTTTTTTCCCACATAGATTTCATCAGGAAAAATAGGTTGTTGAGGATTGGCTTTGCTCAGCTAAGTAAACTAAAGTAAAAGCTGTCTTCTCCCACTCATCACCAGATATAATTAAAGTAGGGAGGCCTGAAGTAGAGTAACACGGACTGACAATACTGTGATATCAGACTATACTGATCCACACTGAAGGGCTTTTAGCTGAATTATTTGTGACAAAATAAACAACAAATAATATGTGCAGACAAAGAACTTTATAAAAAAATATTGACAAAAAGAAGAAAAGGGGGACGTTTTTGGAAACTAATGCCGTTTTTGAGTATTTTGTAAGAGATGAAACACTGTAGGAAATGACTAGCTGTGATTTTCCTTTTTCTTCCCGTCAAGAGTCGAGAGGAGGAGATGGGGGACAGAGTGTGTCAGGTACAGAAAAAGCTGGAGGACCTGCAGGCAAGGACCCACAGCGCCAGTGGAGAGGTACAGTATCTCAGTTCATCCATGTTTACAGGGTGAAGCTAGCAGCACAGCTAGCAAAATACAGTAGCATTAGCCGCAGAGCAGCTTGAGGGTTAACTACCACCGCCCACTGGTTGCTTGGCTCACTCCTGCCAGATTCAAACCGGCAACCCTCTGGTTACTGGCCTGCCTATTTGAACTTTGAGGATATCGCCACCCCCATCACTACAGGTTAACCGGTTTACACAGACTGTATTTAATTTACCCCCGCAGACAGGATGTCAAGAGGATGCCATATCTGTGGTATTTTCCCACCGACTGTGTGTCCCAAATGACTCACTAGTCCCTATTTAGTGCACTACTTTGGACCAGAACCCATAGATCTCTGGCCAAAAGTAGTGCACTATAAAGGGAATAGGATGGTATTTGGGACACGGCCACCGACTGCGCAGATGCTAGAAACTAATGGTACGAGTCCCACATGGCACCATTTTCTCTATATAGACTGGAGCCTGTGTTTCAATACGGTGTTTTTTAGTCGGCTTGGATTGGATAGCTGACATTTACAATGGGTTTCTGTTGAAGCAATACAGTAATACAGTTTCCTGCTTGCCCCCCTCACAAAGGACACACACACTGACAGACAGACACACCTCCACACCAACTGCAACTGTGTTGACCCAACCTCTCTGTGGACCTCTATTTGAAACACCCATGTGTCTGACGGAAGAAAGATTACTGGTTCAGTGTGGAAAGTTAAGCCAGTCGACATAGGCCTACTCTCAGGTCCTTTATAAGTTCCAGTTCTAACAGAGATGAACAGTTTTGTTTCACCAATCTTCTACTTAGTTGTGGAGTAAAACGTCTGTGTGTGTGTGTGTGTGTCTGTCTGTCTGTCTGTGTGGGGGTGTCTGTGTGTGGCTGTCTGTGGGTGTGGGTGTACGTCTGTCTTTGCGCCTGTGTCGGTGTCTGTGTGCGCCTGTCTGTGTGTGCGCCTGTCTGTGTCTGTGTGTACCTGTCTGTGTCTGTGTGCACCTGTATGTGTCTGTGTGCGCCTGTCTGTGTGTGCGTGCGCCTGTGTGTGTGTGCGTGCGCCTGTCTGTGTGTGCGTGCGCCTGTCTGTGTGTGCGTGCGCCTGTCTGTGTGTGCGTGCGCCTGTCTGTGTGTGCGTGCGCCTGTCTGTGTGTGCGTGCGCCTGTCTGTGTGTGCGTGCGCCTGTCTGTGTGTGCGTGCGCCTGTCTGTGTGTGCGTGCGCCTGTCTGTGTGTGCGCGCGCCTGTCTGTGTGTGCGCGCGCCTGTCTGTGTGTGTGTGCGCGCCTGTGTGTGTGTGTGTGCACCTGTCTGTCTGTGTGTGCACCTGTCTGTCTGTGTGTGTGCACCTGTCTGTCTGTGTGTGTGCGCCTGTGTGTGTGTGTGTGTGTGTGTGTGTGTGTGCGCCTGTGTGTGTGTGTGCGCCTGTGTGTGTGTGTGCGCGCCTGTGTGTGTGCGTGCGCCTGTCTGTGTGTGCGTGCACCTGTCTGTCTGTGTGTGTGCGCCTGTCTGTGTGTGTGCGCGCGCCTGTCTGTGTGTGTGTGCGCGCGCCTGTGTGTGTGTGCGCGCCTGTGTGTGCGTGCGCCTGTCTGTGTGTGTGTGTGCGCCTGTCGTGTGTGTGCGTGCGCCTGTCTGTGTGTGTGCGCCTGTCTGTGTGTGCGCGCCTGTCTGTGTGTGTGTGTGCGCGCCTGTGTGTGTGTGTGTGCGCGCCTGTGTGTGTGTGCGCGCCTGTGTGTGTGTGTGTGTGCACCTGTCTGTCTGTGTGTGTGCACCTGTCTGTCTGTGTGTGTGCGCCTGTGTGTGTGTGTGTGCGCCTGTGTGTGTGTGCGCGCCTGTGTGTGTGTGCGCGCCTGTGTGTGTGTGCGCGCCTGTCTGTCTGTGTGTGTGTGCACCTGTCTGTCTGTGTGTGTGCGCCTGTCTGTCTGTGTGTGTGCGCCTGTCTGTGTGTGTGCGCCTGTCTGTGTGTGTGCGCCTGTCTGTGTGTGCGCGCCTGTCTGTGTGTGTGTGTGTGTGCGCGCCTGTCTCTGTGTGTGTGTGCGCGCCTGTGTGTGTGTGCGCGCCTGTGTGTGTGTGTGTGCGTGCGCCTGTCTGTGTGTGCGTGCGTCTGTCTGTGTGTGCGTGCGCCTGTCTGTGTGTGTGTGCGTGCGCCTGTCTGTGTGTGTGTGCGTGCGCCTGTCTGTGTGTGTGTGTGCGCCGGTCTGTGTGCGCGCGCCTGTCTGTGTGTGCGCGCCTGTGTGTGTGTGTGTGCGCGCCTGTGTGTGTGTGCGCGCGCCTGTGTGTGTGCGCGCCTGTGTGTGTGTGTGTGTGTGTGCACCTGTCTGTCTGTGTGTGTGCACCTGTCTGTCTGTGTGTGTGCGCCTGTGTGTGTGTGTGCGCCTGTGTGTGTGTGTGCGCCTGTGTGTGTGTGTGCGCGCCTATGTGTGTGTGCGCGCCTGTCTGTCTGTGTGTGTGCACCTGTCTGTGTGTGTGTGTGCGCCTGTCTGTGTGTGTGTGTGTGTGTGTGCGCGCCTGTCTGTGTGTGTGTGCGCGCCTGTCTGTGTGTGTGTGCGCGCCTGTCTGTGTGTGTGTGTGCGCGCGCCTGTGTGTGTGTGCGCGCCTGTGTGTGTGCGCCTGTGTGTGTGTGCGTGCGCCTGTGTGTGCGCCTGTGTGTGTGTGCGTGCGCCTGTCTGTGTGTGTGTGCGCCTGTCTGTGTGTGCGTGTGCGCCTGTCTGTGTGTGTGTGTGTGCGCCTGTCTGTGTGTGTGTGTGCGCCTGTCTGTGTGTTTGTGTGTGCGTGCCTGTCTGTGTGTGTGTCGCGCCTGTCTGTGTGTGTGTGTGCGCGCGCCTGTCTGTGTGTTTGTGTGTGCGTGCCTGTCTGTGTGTGTGTGTCTGTGTGTGTGTGTGTGTGCGCCTGTCTGTGTGTGTGTGTGCCTGTCTGTGTGCGCCTGTCTGTGTGTGTGTGTCTGTGTGCGCCTGTCTGTGTGTGTGTCTGTGTGCGCCTGTCTGTGTGTGTGTGTCTGTGTGTGTGTGCTGTGTGTGCCTGTCTGTGTGTGTGTGCGCCTGTCTCTCTGTGTGTGTGTGCACCTGTCTGTGTGTGTGTGTGTGTGCCTGTCTGTGTGTGTGTGTGCCTGTCTGTGTGTGTGTGTGCGCCTGTCTGTGTGTGTGTGTGTCGCCTGTGTGTGCGCCTGTCCTGTGCTGTGTGTGTGTGCGCGCTGTGTGTGTGTGCGCGCCTGTGTGTGTGTGTGCGCCTGTCTGTGTGTCTGTCTGTGTGTGTGCGCCTGTCTGTGTGCGCCTGTGTGTGTGCGCCCGTCTGTGTGTGTGTGTGCGCCTGTCTGTGTGTGTGTGCCTGTCTGTGTCTGTGCGCCTGTGTGTGCGCACCTGTCTGTGTCTGTGTGTGTGTGTGCGCCTGTCTGTGTGTGCGTGCGCCTGTCTGTGTGTGTGTGTGCGCCTGTGTGTGTGTGTGTGTGTGTGTGCGCCTGTATGTGTGTGTGTGCGCCTGTATGTGTGTGCGTGCGCCTGTCTGTGTGTGCGTGCGCCTGTCTGTCTGTGTGTGCGTGCGCCTGTCTGTGTGTGTGTGTGTGTGTGCCTGTGTGTGTGTGTGTGTGTGCGCCTGTGTGTGTGTGTGCGCGCCTGTGTGTGTGTGTGTGTGCGCCTGTCTGTGTGTGTGTGTGCACCTGTCTGTGTGTGTGTGTGTGCGCCTGTGTGTGTGTGTGCGTGCGCCTGTCTGTGTGTGTGTGCGCGCCTGTGTGTGTGTGCGCCTGTCTGTGTGTGCGTGCGCCTGTCTGTGTGTGTGTGTGTGTGTGCCTGTCTGTGTGTGTGTGCGCCTGTCTGTGTGTGTGCGCGCCTGTCTGTGTGTGTGCGTGCCTGTCTGTGTGTGCGCGCGCTGTGTGTGTGTGTGTGTGCACCTGTCTGTCTGTGTGTGTGCACCTGTCTGTCTGTGTGTGTGCGCCTGTCTGTGTGTGTGTGCGCCTGTCTGTGTGTGTGTGCGCCTGTCTGTGTGTGTGTGCGCCTGCCTGTGTGTGTGTGCGCGCCTGTCTGTCTGTGTGTGTGCGCCTGTCTGTCTGTGTGTGTGCGCCTGTCTGTGTGTGTGCGCCCTGTCTGTGTGTGTGCGCCTGTCTGTGTGTGCGCGCCTGTCTGTGTGTGTGTGTGTGTGTGTGCGCGCCTGTCTCTGTGTGTGTGCGCCTGCGCGCCTGTGTGTGTGTGCGCGCCTGCCTGTGTGTGTGTGTGCGCGCCTGTGTGTGTGTGCGTGCCTGTGTGTGTGTGTGTGTGTCTGTGTGTGTGCACCTGTCTGTCTGTGTGTGTGCGCCTGTCTGTCGCGCTGTGTGTGTGCACCTGTCTGTCTGTGTGTGTGCGCCTGTGTGTGTGTGTGCGCCTGTGTGTGTGTGTGCACCTGTCTGTGTGTGTGTGTGCGCCTGTCTGTGTGTGTGCGCCTGTCTGTGTGTGTGTGTCGCCTGTCTGTGTGTGTGTGTGCGCCTGTCTGTGTGTGTGTGTGTGTGTGCGCGCCTGTCTGTGTGTGTGTGCGCCTGCCTGTGTGTGTGTGCGCCTGTCTGTGTGTGTGTGCGCCTGTGTCTGTGTGTGTGTGTGCCCTGTCTGTGTGTGTGCGCCTGTCTGTGTGTGTGCGCCTGTCTGTGTGTGTGTGTGTGCGCCTGTCTGTGTGTGCGTGTGCGCCTGTCTGTGTGTGTGTGCGCCTGTCTGTGTGTGCGCCCTGTCTGTGTGTGTGTGTGCGCCTGTCTGTGTGTGTGTGTGCGCCTGTCTGTGTGTGTGTGTGCCCTGTGTGTGTGTGTGTGTGTGTGTGTGCGCCTGTCTGTGTGTGTGCGCCTGTCTGTGTGTGTGTGCGCCTGTCTGTGTGTGTGTGCTGTCTGTGTGTGTGTGTGCGCCTGTCTGTGTGTGTGTGTGTGTGCGCCTGTCTGTGTGTGTGTGTCTGTGTGTGTGTGCCCTGTCTGTGTGTGTGTGTGCGCCTGTCTGTGTGTGTGTGTCTGTGTGTGTGCGCCTGTCTGTGTGTGTGTGTGTGTGCGCCTGTCTGTGTGTGTGTGCGCCTGTCTGTCTGTGTGTGTGTGCGCCTGTCTGTGTCTGTGTGCGCCTGTCTGTGTGTGTGTGTGCGCCTGTCTGTGTGTGTCTGTCTGTGTGCGCCTGTCTGTGTGTGTGTGCGCCCTGTCTGTGTGTGTGCGCCTGTCTGTGTGTGTGTGTGCGCCTGTCTGTGTGTGTGCGCGCCTGTCTGTGTGTGTGCGCCTGTGTGTGCCTGTCTGTGTGTGTGTGTGCGCCTGTCTGTGTGTGTGTGCGCCTGTCTGTGTGTGTGTGTCTGTGTGTGTGTGTGCGCCTGTCTGTGTGTGTGTGCGCCTGTCTGTGTGTGTGTGCGCCTGTCGCCTGTCTGTCTGTGTGTGTGTGCGCCTGTCTGTCTGTCTGTGTGTGTGCGCCTGTCTGTCTGTGTGTGTGCGCCTGTGTGTGTGTGTGCGCCTGTGTGTGTGTGTGCGCCTGTGTGTGTGTGTGCGCCTGTGTGTGTGTGTGCGCGCCTATGTGTGTGTGCGCGCCTGTCTGTCTGTGTGTGCGCACCTGTCTGTGTGTGTGTGTGCGCCTGTCTGTGTGTGTGTGTGTGTGTGTGCGCGCCTGTCTGTGTGTGTGTGCGCGCCTGTCTGTGTGTGTGTGCGCGCCTGTCTGTGTGTGTGTGTGCGCGCGCCTGTGTGTGTGCGCGCGCCTGTGTGTGTGTGCGTGCGCCTGTGTGTGTGTGCGTGCGCCTGTGTGTGTGTGCGTGCGCCTGTGTGTGTGTGCGTGCGCCTGTCTGTGTGTGCGTGCGCCTGTCTGTGTGTGCGCGCCTGTCTGTGTGTGTGTGCGCCTGTCTGTGTGTTTGTGTGTGCGTGCCTGTCTGTGTGTGTGCGCGCCTGTCTGTGTGTGTGTGTGCGCGCGCCTGTCTGTGTGTTTGTGTGTGCGTGCCTGTCTGTGTGTGTGTGCGCCTGTCTCTGTGTGTGTGTCTGTGTGCGCCTGTCTGTGTGTGTGTGTCTGTGTGCGCCTGTCTGTGTGTGTGTCTGTGTGCGCCTGTCTGTGTGTGTGTGCCTGTGTGTGCCTGTCTGTGTGTGTGTGCGCCTCTCTGTGTGTGTGTGCACCTGTCTGTGTGTGTGTGTGCGCCTGTCTGTGTGTGTGTGTGCGCCTGTCTGTGTGTGTGTGTGCGCGCCTGTCTATGTGTCTGTGTCTGTGCGCGCCTGTCTATGTGTCTGTGTCTGTGTGCGCCTGTCTGTGTGCGCCTGTGTGTGTGCGCCCGTCTGTGTGTGCGCCTGTCTGTGTGTGCGCCTGTCTGTGTCTGTGTGCACCTGTATGTGTCTGTGTGCGCCTGTCTGTGTGTGCGTGCGCCTGTCTGTGTGTGTGTGTGTGCGCCTGTGTGTGTGTGTGTGTGTGTGTGCGCCTGTATGTGTGTGCGTGCGCCTGTATGTGTGTGCGTGCGCCTGTCTGTGTGTGTGTGCGCCTGTCTGTCTGTGTGCGTGCGCCTGTGTGTGTGTGTGTGTGTGCGCCTGTGTGTGTGTGTGCGCGCCTGTGTGTGTGCGTGCGCCTGTCTGTGTGTGTGTGCACCTGTCTGTCTGTGTGTGTGCGCCTGTCTGTGTGTGTGCGCGCGCCTGTCTGTGTGTGTGTGCGCGCCTGTGTGTGTGTGCGCGCCTGTGTGTGCGTGCGCCTGTCTGTGTGTGTGTGTGCGCCTGTCGTGTGTGTGCGTGCGCCTGTCTGTGTGTGTGCGCGCCTGTCTGTGTGTGTGCGCCTGTCTGTGTGTGCGCGCGCCTGTGTGTGTGTGTGCACCTGTCTGTCTGTGTGTGTGCACCTGTCTGTCTGTGTGTGTGCGCCTGTGTGTGTGTGTGCGCCTGTGTGTGTGTGCGCCTGTGTGTGTGTGTGCGCGCCTGTGTGTGTGTGCGCGCCTGTCTGTCTGTGTGTGTGCGCCTGTCTGTCTGTGTGTGTGCGCCTGTCTGTGTGTGTGCGCCTGTCTGTGTGTGTGCGCCTGTCTGTGTGTGCGCGCCTGTCTGTGTGTGTGTGTGTGTGTGCGCGCCTGTCTCTGTGTGTGTGTGCGCGCCTGTGTGTGTGTGTGCGCGCCTGTGTGTGTGTGTGCGCGCCTGTGTGTGTGTGCGTGCCTGTGTGTGTGTGTGTGTGTGTGCACCTGTCTGTCTGTGTGTGTGCACCTGTCTGTCTGTGTGTGTGCACCTGTCTGTCTGTGTGTGTGCGCCTGTGTGTGTGTGTGCGCCTGTGTGTGTGTGTGCACCTGTCTGTCTGTGTGTGTGCGCCTGTCTGTGTGTGTGCGCCTGTCTGTGTGTGTGCGCCTGTCTGTGTGTGCGCGCCTGTCTGTGTGTGTGTGTGTGTGCGCGCCTGTCTCTGTGTGTGTGTGCGCGCCTGTGTGTGTGTGCGCGCCTGTGTGTGTGTGTGTGCGTGCGCCTGTCTGTGTGTGCGTGCGCCTGTCTGTGTGTGCGTGCGCCTGTCTGTGTGTGCGTGCGCCTGTCTGTGTGTGTGTGCGCCTGTCTGTGTGTGTGTGTGCGCCTGTCTGTCTGTGTGTGTGCGCCTGTCTGTGTGTGTGTGTGCGCCTGTCTGTGTGTGTGCGCCTGTCTGTGTGTGTGTGCGCCTGTCTGTGTGTGTGTGCGCCTGTCTGTGTGTGTGTGCGCCTGTCTGTGTGTGTGTGTGTGCGCCTGTCTGTGTGTGTGTGTGTGCGCCTGTCTGTGTGTGTGTGTGCGCCTGTCTGTGTGTGTGTGTGCGCCTGTCTGTGTGTGTGTGTGCGCCTGTCTGTGTGTGTGTGTGTGCGCCTGTCTGTGTCTGTGTGCGCCTGTCTGTGTGTGTGTGTGCGCCTGTCTGTGTCTGTGTGCGCCTGTCTGTGTGTGTGTGTGCGCCTGTCTGTCTGTGTGCGCCTGTCTGTGTGTGTGTGCGCCTGTCTGTGTGTGTGCGCCTGTCTGTGTGTGTGTGCGCCTGTCTGTGTGTGTGTGCGCCTGTCTGTGTGTGTGTGCGCCTGTCTGTGTGTGTGTGTGCGCCTGTCTGTGTGTGTGTGTGCGCCTGTCTGTGTGTGTGTGTGCGCCTGTCTGTGTGTGTGTGTGTGCGCCTGTCTGTGTGTGTGTGTGTGCGCCTGTCTGTGTGTGTGCATGCGCCTGTTTCCAATAAGTATTGCACTATATATCCATGATTTACTCACACAATTATCCTAGTCACGTCACATGTACTTTATTGATACATTGGTGAATCCCATTTGAGATTGGAATATCTTTTCAAGGGAGCTCTGAAACGATTCAAAAACCATTTCACCACTCGTTTAGGAGGAAGGTCTAAAACCAGACCTAAATGTCTGCAATGATTTGTTACTCATGTCTGTTATTGATGATTGTGTTGTTTCAGATGGGTGTGGAGGAGCTGCAGGCCCAGCTAGCTGAGAAGACCACCCTGCTGAGTGAGGCCAGGCTGAAGGAACAGCACTTTGTCGACAGGGTGAGTGTTAAGGGGTGATCACAGTACGGTACCAAGCCGAACCATACTCTGCTGGCTTGGAAGTGTCCTTTTCACATTGACCTTTCCATTGTGGTTCCAGCAATTGTGGTGGTGTTATCAGGTTAGTCCAGTACAGCTTGGTTCAGTAATGGTGGTTTTATCAGGTAAGTCCAGTACAGCTTGGTTCAGTAGTGGTGGTGTTATCAGGTTAGTCCAGTACAGCTTGGTTCAGTAGTGGTGTTGTTATCAGCTTGGTTCAGTAGTGGTGGTGTTATCAGGTTAGTCCAGTACAGCTTGGTTCAGTAGTGGTGGTGTTATCAGGTTAGTTCAGTACAGCTTGGTTCAGTGGTGGTGTTGTTATCAGCTTGGCTCAGTAGTGGTGGTGTTATCAGGTTAGTCCAGTACAGCTTGGTTCACTAGTGGTGGTGTTATCAGGTTAGTTCAGTACAGCTTGGTTCAGTAGTGGGGGTGTTATCAGGTAAGTCCAGTACAGCTTGGTTCAGTAATGGTGGTGTTCTCTCTCTCTCTCTCTCTCGCTCCTTGATCCATTCATTGGGAGTCATATGTTTTTCTACTGCACTCTCTCTCTCTCTCCCTCTCCTAGATCCACTCACTGGAGGACAAGATGAAATTATTCCACAAAAACTCAGTGGTGACTCATCTGGGGACCACGTTCAAAGGTAATGTAAACATCTATATTCATCTATATTAAACGTCTATACTACTTTAAATATAAACATACATTCAAAAAGTAATGTTAACTTCCTCTGTAAGATGTTTTCTGAAAAATATAAACTTTTCAATCATCTTCTTAGCTCAAAAGGACCTCATGGAAAATGAGTAAGGCTATTCAGTCAGCCATTTAGTGTGATAGGACATTGCTGCTGTTAGTTCAACATCACTAAGATGAAGCCCCCACAGTAGTGTCTCAATCATATCACCCTCAACCCTATTATAAATGATATCTTCTCTGCATGGAGGACAGGGTAGAGGGGGAGGACTGTCAAACTAAATTCTAACCTCTTATGGACTTTCCCTGCTGGCGTAATAAAGATAATCGTCTGTTGGATGGGAAAGGGGGGTGAGGAGGTAGGGGTGAAAATTCATCCCAGGACATAATGACTTTTGCAGTCTTGTTTCCCATGTGAAAACCTCTAACGCAGCACAGCGCACTGCCCCCCTGGCCTGAAGTTACACCACTCAATTTCTAACACTCTCTCCAACCCAAGACTTTAGTAGTCCACTGTTTTGCCTGGGTGTCTGAACAACCCTCTGGGTGTCTGAACAACCCTCTGGGTGTCTGAACAACCCTCTGGGTGTCTGAACAACCCTCTGGGTGTCTGAGCAACCCTCTGGGTGTCTGAACAACCCTCTGGGTGTCTGAACAACCCTCTGGGTGTCTGAACAACCCTCTGGGTGTCTGATGGGTGTCTGAACAACCCTCTGGGTGTCTGAACAACCCTCTGGGTGTCTGAACAACCCTCTGGGTGTCTGAACAACCCTCTTGGTGTCTGAACAACCCTCTCTGCCAGGTCACATCCTAACCTTTCCCCCTTATGCATACCCCATTACTTCATATTAGAGCTGGAACGATAAACTGAAAATAATCGATACCGACCAAACTGACCATATATCGAGGACATTTTACTGATAATAACAATAAATTGCCTTTACTAGAGGAATGTGAAGTTTAAAATGTAATTCTGCTAATATGGACTATTGCTAACGGGACAATTGATAGCTACAACATTAGCAGCAGCAGCACAATAAAAAGTAACTGGTGCACATTGTTATCAACGTATCGTTCAATTGATTGTTATGGTGATAATTCTGTTAATTGATTGTGACATGGACTTTGGTCCATATCACCCAGCTGTACTCCATAGCTTGTCTACTCCAGCTGAAGAGAAGCCTGCTGGCCCAGTGATCTGACTCACACCACTGTTGACAGCCTCAGTATATATTAACACCATCTCAATGTGGCTTCTGCTGTCTTGACCACTGTGGACCTCTAATAACACTGCTGAGCTGAGCTGTGCTCCAACATAGTGGTTGGAAAGGACATTGTGAAAACATTTCCAAGCCAGCACAGATGGTGTTTAAACCACTGTAATGGCTCCTGGTCAAGAGGCCAATGAGTAGTGGTTCCAGGTAGAGGTGCTTTCTGCTGTGTTGTGTAGTGTGGGTCCTCATGCCCCAGTGTTACTCTACTGTGGGTTCATCTGGGCTACTCTTCCTGGGGTCCGGGGCCTGGAGGTCAGGAGGACATAAAGCTGAAAGGATTTATTAGCCAGGCCATTTCTCCACGCCTGATGATCAAAGACTAGTTTGGCCTCTACCTCTTCTCTTTCTCTTCAACACCCCGTCATTTTCCCAGCTTTCCTAACCCTGTTCCTTTCAACATCAAGCTGCTCTTCTCTGCTGGCACAGCCAGGGGCCTACAGTGTCATCGTGTATCTGATGAATGCACTAATGTCAGTCGCTCTGGATGAGAGCATCTGTTAAATGACTCAAATGTAAATGGCTATTCCAGAGAAATGGGAGGGTGTTTTTAAGTTGCAACCCCTTCACTGGCCTAAACATCTCCATGGAATGGACTTTGGAAGGACAAGAAATGTAATCATCAAAACAAATCAGAGGAACTTCTTTCCACAGCTCCAAGTTACATATAAAATAAGAACAAGTCGCATAGAATCACAACAAGAAACAAACAACTAAGAATTAAACTCACAAGTCAGAAAATAGCAGACCTAAATGAAATAGAAAAGCAATAAGGTATAGACTATATGGAGTTAATCCTTCACCCACGTCACACCTGACAGTGTTTCCCTTGAAGAGGATGGAGAAGAACTAACATGATTGCTATTTTGAAGTGTGACCGGTTGGGATTTCACACCGTGGTAATTGAGACATAACTCTGTCTCCCTAGGTACAGGGATGATGGAGCAATGCATCTGAACAGGCCTGGTTGGAATTTTCTTGCAGTGTACAAGTGCTCATGTAGGGCCATGTGCCATTCTTTCTAGTTTTGGTGGTTTGAACCTACCCCTGTTCACTGCTATCAGGGTTTCTATGTTCAGAACTGTTGCTAATTGAAACATAATGTCATGTCAGCTAAACAGTATGGCCAACAGAATCAGGGTGGAACATTAGATGACTCTGTGCCAAATTTAGAAGTGGCATTTACATAGAGCCGATGAATAATGGAATACACCTTTAGAACTGAGAACTACACGTAACTGCCAACATAAAGGAAACACTTGAGTAAATGAGGGATACAAAGTAAACTAAGCAAAAAAAAGAAACATTCTCTCACTGTCAACTGCGTTTATTTTCAGCAAACTTAACATGTGTAAATATTTGTATGAATGTAACAAGATTCAACAACCGACATCAACTGAACAAGTTCCACAGACATGTGATTAACAGAAATGTAATAATAATCAAAAGCAACAGTCAGTATCTGGTGTGGCCACCAGCTGCATTAAGCACTGCAGTGCATCTCCTCCTAATGGACTGCACCAGATTTGCCAGTTCTTGCTGTGAGATGTTACCCCACTCTTCCACCAAGGCACCTGCAAGTTCCCGGACATTTCTGGGTGGAAAGGCTCTAGCCCTCACCCTCCGATACAACAGGTCCCAGACGTGCTCAATGGGATTTGCCAGTCCTGTCTGGTCCAGTGACGTTGTTGCTGGTGAGGACCTACCTTACAACAGGCCTTCAAGCCCTCAGTCCAGCCTCTCTCAGCATATTGCGGACAGTCGGAGCACTGATGGAGGGATTGTGCGTTCCTGGTGTAACTCTGGCAGTTGTTGTTGCCATCTTGTACCTGTCACACAGGTGTGATGTTTGGATCCTGTGCAGGTGTCGTTACACGTGGTCTGCTACTGCGAGGACGATCAGCTGTCCGTCCTGTCTCCCTGTAGTGCTGTCTTAGGCGTCTCACAGTACGGACATTGCAATTTATTGCCCTGGCCAAACCTGCAGTCCTCATGTCTCCTTGCAGCATGCCTAATGCACATTCACGCAGATGAGCAGAGACCCTGGGCATCTTTCGTTTTATGTTTTTCAGAGTCCGTAGAAAGGCCTCTTTTGTGTCCTAAGTTTTCATAACTGTGACCTTAATTGCCTACCATCTGTAAGCTGTTAGTGTCTTAACGTCCGTTCCACAGGTGCATGTTCATGAATTGTTTATGGTTCATTGAACAAGCATGGGGAAACAGTGTTTAAACCCTTTACAATGAAGATCTGTGAAGTTATTTGGATTTTTTTTTATATTAATATGGTTTAATATTGAAAGCAGGTACTTACACACAGGTGTGGTTCCTGTGTTATTTATGCAGTTAACATCCCATCATGCTTAGGTTCATGTATAAAAATGCTGGGCAGGCCAATGCCCCCATCCACAGGGCACGAGTGGTCACTGAGTGGTTTATTGAGCATGAAAATTATGTAAACCATATAACATGGCCATCTGTCACCAAATCTCAACCCAATTGAACACCTATGAGATTCTGGAGCGGCGGCGAGGACAGTGTTCATCAACAAAACACCAAATTATGGAATTTCTCTTGGAAGAATGGTGTCGCATCCCTCCAATAGAGTTCCAGACACTTGTAGAATCTTTGCCACGGTGCATTGAAGCTGTTCTGGCTCTTAGTGGCCCTATTAAGACACTTTATGTCGGTGTTTCCTTTATTTTGACAGTTACATGTACATCGCAATGTAAATTGGTGTGTGTGCGTGTATCTACAGTTGAAGTCGGAAGTTTACATACACTTAGGTTGGAGTCATTAAAACTTGTTTTTCAACCACTCCACAAATTTCTTGGTAACAAACTATAGTTTTGGAAAGTCGGTTAGGACATCCACTTTGTGCATGACACAAGTAATTTTTCCAACAATTGTTTACAGACAGATTACTTAACTTATATTTCACTGTATCACAATTCCAGTGGGTCAGAAGTTTACATACACTAAATTGACTGCCATACAACAGCTTGGAAAATTCCAGAAAATGATGTCATGACTTTAAAAGATTCTGATAGGCTAATTGACATAATTTGAGTCAATTGGAGGTGTACCTGTGGATGTATTTCAAGACCTACCTTCAAACTCAGTGCCTCTTTGCTTGACATCATGGGAAAATCAAAAGAAATCAGCCAAGATCTCGGGAAAAAAAATTGTAGACCACAAGTCTGGTTCATCCTTGGGAGCAATTTACAAACTCCTGAAGGTACCACGCTCATCTGTACAAACAATAGTACGCAAGTATAAACGCCATGGGACCATGCAGCCATCATACCACTCAGGAAGGAGATGCGTTCTGTCTCTTAGAGATGAACATACTCTTGTGCGAAAAGTACAAATCAATCCCAGAACAGCAAAGGACCTTGTGAATATGCTGGAGGAAACCGGTACAAAAGTCCACAGTAAAGCGAGTCCTATATCGACATAACCTGAAAGGCCGCTCAGCAAGGAAGAAGCCACTGCTCCAAAACCGCCATAAAAAATCCAGACTACGGTTTGCAACTGCACATGGGGACAAAGATCGTACTTTTTGGAGAAATGTCCTCTGGTCTGATGAAACAAAAATAGAACTGTTTGGCCATAATGACCAGTGTTATGTTCGGAGTAAAATGGGGCAGGCTTGCAAGCAGAATAACCTCCTCCCAACTGTGAAGCACTGAGGTGGCAGCATCATGTTGTGGAGGTGCTTTGCTGCAGGAGGGACGGGTGCACTTCACAAAATAGATGGCCTCATGAGGAAGGAAAATTATGTGGATATATGAAAGCAACATCTCAAGACAATGCTTGGTCGCAAATGGGTCTTTCAAATGGAAAGTGACCCCAAGCATACTTCCAAAGTTGTGGCAAAATAGCTTAAGGACAACAAAGTCAAGGTATTGGAGTGGCCATCAAATTATAATCTCCACCCGGCACAGCCAGAAGAGGACTGGCCACCCCTCATAGCCTGGTTCCTCTCTAGGTTTCTTCCTAGGTTTTGGCCTTTCTAGGGAGTTTTTCCTAGCCACCGTGCTTCTACACCTGCATTGTTTGCTGTTTGGGGTTTTAGGCTGGGTTTCTGTACAGCACTTTGAGATATCAGCTGATGTAAGAAGGCCTATATAAATAAATTTTATTTTATTTTATTTGAAAGCACTGACCTCAATCCCATAGAAAATTGGTGGGCAGAACTGAAAAGGCGTGTGCGAGCAAGGAGGCCTACAAACCTGACCTAGTTACACCA
Source organism: Oncorhynchus nerka (assembly GCF_034236695.1). Lineage (NCBI taxonomy): Eukaryota > Metazoa > Chordata > Actinopteri > Salmoniformes > Salmonidae > Oncorhynchus > Oncorhynchus nerka. Next base: position 3,831,424 of record NC_088423.1, read on the forward strand.
GCTCTGTCAGGAGGAATGGGCCAAAATTCAACCAACTTATTGTGGGCAGCTTGTGGAAGGCTATGTTTGACCCAATTTAAAGGCAACGCTACCAAATACTAATTGAGTGTATGTAAACTTCTGACCCACTATGAATGTGATGAAAGAAACACAATCTGAAATAAATCATTCTCTACTATTATTCTACATTTTTCCATTCTTAAAATAAAGTGGTGATCCTAACTGACCCAAGATTTGTACTCTGATTAAATGTCAGGAATTGTGAAAAACTGAGTTTAAATGTATTTGGCTAAGGTGTATGTAAACTTCCGACTTCAACAGACACACCATGAGACACACACACAACATTATATAGACACACACATCATTACATAGATACACACGCTATTTATTTATTTATATATACACACATAATATTGTGTGTGTATATATTTATAATGGTGTGTGTGTAATGGAAGTGTGTGTGTGTGTGTGTGTGTGTCTGTGTGTGTGTGTGTATGAATAGAAAAGGTTATTAATGAGCATTTGAAGTTGAGAAATGAGCATTCAATACTTCTCCATCATAGATGTGAATTAGTCACATTGTCAAATGTCAGTGTCTATGAGCTGATGTGTTATGTTATCCTACATTAACCTGACCTTTGTTTTGTGTGTTCCAGATCCTGGCCATTACAGTGCTGAGTCCTTCTCAGAACTCACAGAGTTTGAGTACCTGAGGAAGGTCCTGTTTGAGTACATGATGGGGCGGGAAACCAAGGTCATTTAATCAATATGCACCTTTAGCATTCATTCTTAAAAGTCTAAGCCATTGGGGTGGGGGGGGGGTTCCTAAGCTGACATATGGAATTGTTTTAAGATTATTCTATGGATCATTTACAATTTCATTATGAGTTTTAGAACCCCTTAGGGTTTCAAAAACATTTATAACAATGATTTGTTAAAATATAGATTAGAGAAACACATTCATAAATGTGAAAAAAGACAGTCAAAAAATAACTGAAAAGAAAAAAGGTTTTGAAGTGTTTGTCCTATATCTATGAGATATAAGAAAGCTCAGTAAATATTTTTTGTACCCATATTTAAGCCCTTTTTTGGATATGCACAAAACTACTTCCATTCATTTTTTAAAACTGTTCCTGGTTTCTTTCAAATGAGTCCTGTGACATTTGTGGGGGTCTTAGAGCAAAACGGAGAACACCATGGTGTCCGTGAAAATCTCCCCTTTCCACAGTGGGGTCACATTTGTAGCCCAAATGGTTCGGACGCTACAAACAGAAGGTCACATTGTAGTGGCGCCTCAACACTGTGGTGCAGTGCTTTTGACTGTTGCACCATTTTGACTGTTACATCAGCAGATGGGGTGGATTGAGATGCATCCAAATGCAAAAAAAGCATCTCTTGCTGAAACTGACAGATTTTTTATTATTATGCCAATTAGATTTTATGCACCGGCGTGTCAATCGACTTTAGGGGATTAAAGTAACCTTTTCTGATACGTGCACTGTCAATGTTCCCTTATGTGACCCACTGCCTTGATTTAGTCTTATGTAGCAACATTTTTATTATGCTCTTTACATTGGATAAAAGCAGAGACAGAGCTACAAAATGATATCATACACTACAGTTGATGAACAACGGGGAAGTAATTGGCTAGCTTGTTACACACCCCACTCTGACCATTTTACTCGGCATAGCAGAGCTGGTTAGGCTGTTTTCGTGTTATCCAGAGCATTGGTGACTAACTGTGCTGTTGACAGCAATTTGATTACGTTCTTTTTGCAGATGTTTATCGACACCGGCCATATTCAACAGGTGTTGAGCATTCATAAATTCATCAGTTATTCTCCACTCTGAAATAGAGTTTAATTTACGAATGCACCCGAAATGGTTATTTGCTTAGTGGAGTCTTTTGTTGAAACATGTAGCTAGCTAGCTAGGTAAATAATTAACCATAATCCCAACTCATGATGTTACTACCGTGCATGATTCTGCAGGTAGCTAACCAACAAGGTTCAATGTTAGCTAGCTAACATTAGGCTATAACTAGCCAAGCAAATGGCTCTGAGATACAAATAAGATCATACATGTAACCTAAGCTAGCGAGCCACCCAGCTAACATTAGCTAGCTAACATTACACTTTAACTTGAAATGAAAACGACTGTCAAATTTAGAAACGTGTAATATCTGAAAATGTAGCTAGCTGTCTTACCCATATACATCATTGTTGGACGTTTCTCCCTGTCACGGATGCCATGGTTGCCCTTAGTTTGAAGATGTAACCCGGAGACAGGTGTTTTCTCCACCTCCTTAGCTATCGTACTCTAATTCCACTGAATTCAAAACTTGGTCCTCCAGAAAGTGGAGAGCAACAGTTATGCAGTTCTACTAAGCAACATATATAAAAATAAAAATCCACGTTAGACAGGATTACCTACTCATACTGACCAGCTTAAATAGACAGAAATGTGCTACATGGCAGACCAAAACCAACTCCTCTCTCGGCATGTCCAGCCCACTCATTATCTCAGCCAATCATGGCTAGCAGGAAGGTTGTTGGCTTTTTCTGTGGCTAAACCAACTAGGCTCGTAATTTTATTCGTATTTAGATGGCATACAAGTTTGTTATTAAGGCACATGAAAGTTCACATGTTCCAAAATGCATTTTGATAATTCAAAAAAAGATTACATTCAAATAGCTCTTGTGTGAAGTAGTGATCCGCAACACATGCCTAGTTTCCTGAAATGGGTCATATGAGCTCATAATCCCAGTTTCTTGAAATATAACAACCGGTATCACACTTGCCTTTTTTTCAGCTCAGGATACGTTGCCATGTATTTAGTTGCTTACCCTCAATGAAAAGGTGAGAGGAGAAGGAGGTGGTAGAAAATGGAGGGAAAGGAGGGATGAGAAGGAGGTGGTAGAAAATGGAGGGAAAGGAGGGATGAGAAGGAGGTGATAGAAAATGGATGAAAAGGAGGGATGAAAAGGAGGTGATAGAAAATGGAGGGAAAGGAGGGATGAGAAGGAGGCGATAGAAAATGGAGGGAAAGGAGGGATGAGAAGGAGGTGATAGAAAATGGAGGGAAAGGAGGGATGAGAAGGAGGCGGTAGAAAATGGAGGGAAAGGAGGGATGAGAAGGAGGCGGTAGAAAATGGAGGGAAAGATGGGATGAGAAGGAGGCGATAGAAAATGGAGGGAAAGGAGGGATGAGAAGGAGGTGATAGAAAATGGAGGGAAAGGAGGCTGGATGGAGAGAGGCCAATAAATGTCACCGTTCCCACATAGAGCAATCACCCAGTTAGACCTATACAAAAGTAATTGTGTGTTTCTGTTTTCTTTAGCACAGGGACTAATGAATGATTCTGCATGGGAATTAACAGTGCTAGTTGACCCGGTCCTAAAGTCAGCGGGGTATCAGATACTCACATAAAGCTAGTAGGGTTACCCTCTAGGTCCTCAGTAAGCTGTATGTCATAGCCATATCATTATGGCCTCCCTGTGAATGGAAGGATGTCCTGAAGGAGGCCTGGCCCGAGACATATACTATTCACGTGATGCACGCTGCCATTGTAAAGACTTGCTGGCCTTGTTTAGCTCCTCTAGCACACAAAGAGATCTTTCGGTGGTTGTTGCCCTGCTTTCCTCAAACAGCAGCACTGTTTATGATTAGGCCCAGTATTTATGGGATAGCTAACGCATGCTGTTAACTCTGGCATATAGTCCTGGAGTTGATTAGGATGAAGATAATGGGTTAATTGCTCTGTGAGCAGGCTTATTTGATTGGGTAGCTGATGGTGGTGTTGAGGGCAGGGGTTCCCAGAGTCTTATGGGCTGCAGTGAGGGATCTGAGGTGGTGAATGGCTGGACTTGGGTTCACTGAACTTCCATTTTGGATATGATCGTGATGAGGGTCACAGAGTTAGACTCCCAAGTTGGTTCAGTAGGGGGTGTTGTGGACAATCTGTGTTGGGTGAATGGCTGGTTAAGGGTTAACTGAGTGTCATTGTTGGATTGTCGTGGGTTGCAGTCGGGGATCTGACGTTCGTGAATGGCTGGACAGTGGTTCAATGAGCATCAATGTTGGATCTGGGCTGGGAGAATGGCTGGACAAACCAGGATATTTAGTACTAGGTTCACTGCCATGATCCAAACCCGGATGCCAAGAATTGACAGTGAAAAACATTGGAACCATGTGGCGGAACGCAACCCCCCAACTCCCCGTGGAGTGAAAAAGTTGTGTGATCGTAGGTGCGGGGATGGACGCAGATAAATACAGTTTACAGGGAATTTATTATTCCTTAACACGGTGATGTGGGGAAAAGGGGCTGGACGGAACCAAATCAGAGAAAGTTAGTAAAGGAATCCCCTCTCCTACCTTACCTGCCTTCCCACTAATTACCTATCCTTTAGCACCGCCTGGCGCGCTAACCAAAATACAGGGGTGGTCCGCCCAGGTCTTACCTAGTGTGCATAGACAGATTAAATACTACGGGTTATGTATGGCCGCAGGCCTCTTGCTTAAACACTCCCAAGGTGTGTTCCCCTTCCACCATGGGAACCAATGAAACAGAATAAGTGAAAAATTAACGTCCTATTGTCATACACATACCTCTGAAGGAGCGGCTACAAAATAATAATATCAACAAAACTTTCACTGACCAACACAGGACATAAAAAGAAGCTCTCTTCTGACGAAGCAACACTGGCTTTTATCAAGCTGGAGAAGGAGTTTGTAATTGAAGAGACAGCTGTATCCCCTGACGAGAGGGAGGGGTCATAGCTCCAATCAGTGATGGGGCCGATCAATCGGTTGCTTTAGGAATCCAGGAAGCCACTTCTTGAAATATGCGTACAAACCCACAACAACACAAACTGGTGAACGTAACACCATGCCATTGAGAGCACTGCCTCAAAAAAATGCAGTTGTGAAACTGTCATCAGTTTCCCAACATATATCATTAACATCCACAGCCCCACCTTAAAGTTGAAGTTTAAGGTTTTTTCAAATGAAAAGAAGGTTTTAAAAAAACAGCCTATTTGAATGTATCCTACTTTTATTTGTCATATGGCTAAGTAATTTCTGTGTTTTCTCTTCCCTCCCACAGACTATGGCTAAAGTCATAACCTCCATGCTCAAGTTCCCACCAGACCAAGCTCAGCAGGTTCTGGAGAAAGAGGATACAAAAGCAATTGTAAGCATCTGCTCTTCCTTGTTGTAAAGCTACTAACGATGAGCCATATGCAACCACACACAGACACAGTCTCACACACAGTCCGTGCTTTGTCAGCAATTGCTTACAGACATTACCTTGGCTTATAGTGCATTCGGAAAGTATTCAGACCCCTTAACTTTTTCCACATTTTGTTATGTCACGGCCTTATTATAAAATGTATTTAAATTGTTTTCATTCCTCATCAATCTACACACAATACCCCATAATGACAAAGCAAAAACAGGTTTGTAGAATTTTTTACATTTTATAAAAATAAACTGATATCAAATTTGCATAAGTTTTCAGACCCTGTACTCAGTACTTTGTTGAAGCACCTTTGGCAGCGATTACAGCATCGAGTCTTCTTTGGTATGACGCTACAAGCTTAGCATACCTGCATGTGAGGATTTTCTCACATTCTTCTCTGCAGATCCTCTCAAGCTCTGTCAGGTTGGATGGGGAGTGTTGCTGCACAGCTATTTTCAGGTCTCTCCAGAAATGTTAGATTGGGTTCAAGTCTGGGCTCTAGCTGGGCCACTCAGAGACTTGTCCCAAAACCACTCCTGCATTGTCTTGGCTGTGTGCTTAAGGTTGTTGTCCTGTTAGAAGGTGAACCTTTGACCCAGTTTAAATGTATTTACATTGAAAAGCAAGATTGAACTCTTTGAATTTAGTCCTGAGCACTCTGGAGCAGGTTTTCATGAAGGATCTCTCTGTACAATGCTCCGTTCATCTTTCCCTCGATCCTGACTAGTCTCCCAGTCCCTGCCACTGAAAATTATCCCCACAGCATGATGCTGCCATCACCATGCTTCACCGTAGGGATGATGCCAGGTTTCCTCCAGACGTGACGCTTGGCATTCAGGCCATGGAGTTCAATCTTGTTTCTTATGGTCTCAGAGTCTTTAGGTGCCTTTTGGCAAACTCCAACAGGCTGTCATATGCCTTTTACTAAGGAGTGGCTTCTGTCTGGCCACTACCAGAATGTCCTGATTGGTGGAGTGCTGCAGAGATGGTTGTCCTTCTGGAATGTTCTCTCATCTCCACAGAGGAACTTTGGAGCTCTGTCAGTGTCCATTGGGTTCTTGGTCACCTCCCTGACCAAGGCCCTTCTCCCCTGATTGCTCAGTTTGGCCGGGTATCCAGCTCTAGGAAGAGACTTGTTGGTTACTAACTTCTTCCATTTAAGAAGGATGAATGCTGCTGTGCTCTTGGGGACATTCAATGCTGCAGAAATGCTTTGGTACCTTTCCCCAGATCTGTTACTCGACACAGTCCTGTCGCTGAGCTCTACGGACAATTCCTTCGGCCTCATGGCTTGGTTTTTGCCCTGACATGCACTGTCAACTGTGGGACCTTATATAGACAGGTGTGTGTCTTTCCAAATCATGTCCAATCAATTGAATTTACCACAGGTGGATTCCAATCAAGTTGTAGAAACATCTCAAGGATGATCAATGGAAACAGGATGCACCTGAGCTCAATTTCAAGTCTCATAGTAAAGGGTCTGAATACTTACATAAGGTATCTGTTTTTTTGGTTTTGCTTTTGTCATTATGGGGTACTGTTTGTAGATTGATGAGGAAAACATGTATTTCATCACTTTTAGAATAACGCTGTAATGTAACAAAATGTGGAAAGGGGAAGGGGTCTGAATACTTTCCGAATGCACTGTATATTGATCATCTCTTCCAGATCATCAGCATCTTAAACAACAATAACCATGTAGAGCACTTTGTTCTGACTACAGTATCAGTTACAGCAATGGGAACGTGGAGGGGGAAGACATGTCTTATCTCTTGTCTGTTACAGTATTGAGGTATATTGGTAAGCACTGTGTACAAGCATACAATATATTAGATCTGGCTTTAGTGGAGTCAAAACAGTGTTTTAGGTCAGATGGGGGTTGATATTTGTTCTTCTGTTCTTTAAGCAACTTACCAGTCAAAGTAGTAAACTCAGCAAAAAATGAAATGTCCTCTCACTGTCAACTGAGTTTATTTTCAGCAACCTTAACGTGTAAATATTTTTATGAACATAAGATACATAAAATGAAGAAGTTCCACAGACATGTGACTAACAGAAATTGAATAATGTGTCCCTGAACAAAGGGGGGTCAAAATCAAAAGTAACAGTCAGTATCTGGTGTGGCTACTAGCTGCATTAAGTACTGCAGTGCATCTCCTCCTCATGGACTGCACCAGATTTGCCAGTTCTTGCTGTGAGATGTTACCCCACTCTTCCACCAAGGCACCTGCAAGTTCCTGGACATTTATGGGGGAGAATGGCCCTAGCCCTCACCCTCCGATCCAACAGGTCCCAGACGTGCTCAATGGGATTGAGATCCAGGCTCTTCGCTGGCCAAGGCAGAACACTGACGTTCCTGTCTTGCAGGAAGTCACACTCCGAATGAGCAGTATGGCTGGTGGCATTGTCATGCTGGAGGGTCATGTCAGGATGAGCCTGCAGGAAGGGCACCACATGAGGGAGGGTCATGTCAGGATGAGCATGCAGGAAGGGCACCACATGAGGGAGGGTCATGTCAGGATGAGCCTGCAGGAAGGGTACCACATGAGGGAGGGTCATGTCAGGATGAGCCTGCAGGAAGGGTACCACATGAGGGAGGGTCATGTCAGGATGAGCCTGCAGGAAGGGTACCACATGAGGGAGGAGGATGTCTTCTCTGTAATGTACAGCGTTGAGATTGCCTGCAATAACAACAAGCTCAGTCCGATGATGTTGTGACACACCGCCCCAGACCATGACGGACCCTCCAGCTCCAAATCGATCCCGCTCCAGAGTACAGGCCTCTGTAACGCTCATTCCTTCGACGATAAACGCAAATCCAACCATCACCCCTGGTGAGACAACCACATCTCGGGTCCTCATGCCTCCTTGCAGCATGCCTAAGGGACATTCACGCAGATGAGCAGGGACTCTTTCTTTTGGTGTTTTTCAGAGTCAGTAGAGTTTAGTGTCCTAAGTTTTCATTACTGTGACCTTAATTGCCTACCGTCTGTAAGCTGTTAGTGTCTTAATGACCGTTCCACAGGTATATGTTCATTAATTGTTTATGGTTCGTTGAACAAGCATGGGAAACAGTGTTTAAACCCTTTACAATGAAGATCTGTGAAGTTATTTTATTTTTACATATCTTTAAAAGACAGGGTCCTGAAAGAGGACCGTTTTCTTTTTTTACTGAGTTTATATTACTGTTTGTGCAGTTAATGTAATCCTGTATCTTTCTTCTCCCTGCTGTTTCAGCCCTGGCTACGATGAGGGTCAGGTATCAGGATGATGCTGGTACTTTAAGGATTGAGATGGACTTAACTGCTGCTGAAGGACTGCAGACTGCTGCACCACTGTGGACCAGATCTAGCCCTTCTACTTTTCTGTCCTTTCTTTTGCTTCTCGTGTGTGTGTGTGTGTGTGTGATATGGTACGATGGAGGTAGAAAATAGACCATGTAAGGATCATCCCAGTTGCTATTTCTTCCAATCTAATTTCACACAATGAAATTACGGATTTTAAATCATGAATTATACAACAAACAAAAAAATTCCAGGGTTAATTATATATCTATTTTACAGATGGCTTGTGCAATAAGTTTTTGTTGATCATTGGGTTGATTGTGATTTCGAGTTGATTCTTTGGTTGTGTTTTTTTTTCAGTTGATCTATGGTTTTAGGTTGTATTTCTACTGTGGGTCACTTCCTCCTTATGACTGTGTGATGGAATCGTAGAAATAGAATATGTAGACTATTTCTAGGGATTCTAAATATGAATCTACTTTCTATTTATATGGATGAGATAACCCTTTGACTGTCTCTTCCTGTCCCTGAACTGTACCACTTAGACACCCTGGCTTGTTAGTTTCCCACAGCTTTTCTACTTTATATTTTGTGAAGACAATAAAATAAAGACTCAGCATAATGTAAAGTGTAAATACACAAAGTGAATCTGTACTATAGGGCACAATGCTAATACATTTTGAGACGAGCTAATACAATTTTATTTACTCAGATGTTCTGTCTTCCTCTGCTCATTATTCACTTTGTTGAAATGTGAATATTGTGAATGGTGTAAACTGAATGTATATAACATTAGGATCACCTGCTCTTTCCATGACAGACTGACCAGGTGAGTCCAGGTGAAAGCTATGATCCCTTATTGATGTCACTTGTTAAATCCACTTCAATCAGCGTAGATTTATTTTTTGACATTTTTTATTGTCCCTTTATTTAACCAGGTAGGCAAGTTGAGAACAAGTTCTCATTTACTATTGCGACCTGGCCAAGATAAAGCAAAGCAGTTCGACAGGTACAATGACACAGAGTGACACATGGAGTAAAACAAACATACAGTCAATAATACAGTAGAAAAATAAGTATATATACATTGTGAGCAAATGAGGTGAGATAAGGGAGGTAAAGGCAAAAAAAAAAAGGCCATGATGGCGACGTAAATACAATATAGCAAGTAAAACACTGGAATGGTAGATTTGCAGTGGAAGAATGTGCAAAGTATAAATAATGGGGTGCAAAGGAGCAAAATAAATAAATACAGTAGGGGAAGAGGTAGTTGTTTGGGCTAAATTATAGATGGGCTATGTACAGGTGCAGTAATGTGTGAGCTGCTCTGACAGCTGGTGCTTAAAGCTAGTGAGGGGGATAAGTGTTTCCAGTTTCAGAGATGTTTTTGTAGTTCGTTCCAGTCATTGGCAGCAGAGAACTGGAAGGAGAGGCGGCCATAGGAGGAATTGGTTTTGGGGGTGACCAGAGATATATACCTGCTGGAGCGCGTGCTACAGGTGGGTGCTGCTATGGTGACCAGCGAGCTGAGATAAGGGGGGGCTTTACCTAGCAGGGTCTTGTAGATGACCTGGAGCCAGTGGGTTTGGCGACGAGTATGAAGCGAGGGCCAGCCAACGAGAGCGTACAGGTCGCAGTGGTGGGTAGTATATGGGGCTTTGGTGACAAAACGGCTGGCACTGTGATAGACTGCATCCAATTGATTGAGTAGGGTATTGGAGGCTATTTTGTAGATGACATCGCCAAAGTCAAGGATCGGTAGGATGGTCAGTTTTACGAGGGTATGTTTGGCAGCATGAGTGAAGGTTGCTTTGTTGTGAAATAGGTAGCCAATTCTAGATTTAACTTTGGATTGGAGATGTTTGATGTGAGTCTGGAAGGAGAATTTACAGTCTTACCAGACACCTAGGTATTTGTAGTTGTCCACATATTCGAAGTCAGAACCGTCCAGAGTAGTGATGCTGGACGGGCGGGCAGGTGCAGGCAGTGATCGGTTGACTGTTACATGCATTTAGTTTTACTTGTATTTAAGAGCAGTTGGAGGACACAGAAGGAGAGTTGTATGGCATTGAAACTTGTCTGAAGGGTTGTTAACACCGTGTCCAAAGAAGGGACAGATGTATACAGAATGGTGTCGTCTGCATAGAGGTGGATCAGAGACTCACCAGCAGCAAGAGCGACATCATTGATGTATACAGAGAAGAGAGTCGGTGAAGGGGAGGAGACCGGTTAAGAAATATTTTTTACACCTTGAGACAATTGAGACATGGATTGTGTATGTGTTCCCATTTAGAGGGTGAATGGGCAAGATAAAATACTTAACTGCCTTTGAATGGGGTATGGTAGTAGGAGCCAGGCTCACCGCTTTGTGTCAAGAACTGCAATGCTGCTGGGTTTTTAACGCTCAACATTTTCCCATGTGTATCAAGAATGATCTTCCCAAAGGACATCCAGCAAACTTGACACAACTGGGAAGCATTGGAGTCAACATGGACTAGCATGTGGAACACTTTCGACACCTTGTTGAGTCCATGCCCCGACGAATTTAGGCTTTTCTGAGGGCAAAAGGGGGTGGACTCCATATGATTAGGAAGGTGTTCTTAATGTTTTTTCCACTCAGTGAATATACTGTATGTATGCTGTTTACAGTATGTACATTGTAACGGTTTTGACTGGAGGTTATTATTTATAGGGGTGCCAGGTAGGTTGTGCCTACCAGAGAAAACATTGGTTTCTCCTTTTAGTTTGGGTGGGAATGAGTCCCATCTGGTCCGTCAAGTCTACACCAATACAAAGGACTTATGTAAAAGTCAGGATGGAAATAAACTTTAAATAAACCCTTAAAACATTGGAAAGAACTTCAAAAACAACTATATTATTTTGTGTGGGTTGTATTAGCAACACCAATGATTACACACACACACATATAATAATATCACAATGAGTTCTGGTTCCTCCAGAAATGTTCTGTACCTCGGGCCTAAAAAGAGTCCTGCCCGGTAGAGTTCAGGGAACTCGAGTGACTTCTGTCACGCAATGTTTGTCCGTTCATTCAGTGTAGCGTAAACCCAGTATTAAACACAATCAATATAACAATTATTTTACCACAGAACTTTAATAAAGCGGATCAACTCTTACTAAGTCCTCAACTACAACTAACTACATAAATCACAGTATACCTCACATCAAAACAAATGAAATACCGTATACAAAAAGGTTGTGGTCAGTCAGACAATCCAATCCGCCAACAGATCTCCAGCGGAGAAAGGCCACGAAGAACGGCGAGGTGTAGTCCACGGACGCAAAGAGTGGATCCGATCCTGGGTAAACTCTATTAGGCTACAAAACAACGGAATAGAAAAGCTTCGGGAACTGAGGGTTGAACACATCCTCAGTCACGTCTCCATCACAACCCCACTTTTGCGCAGCTGATGCTGGCTATTTAATTGGGAATTAAAGGGAAAGCGTCCTATTGGAAGGAGCTGCACTGAGACGGTTCAGAAAAATTCAGGGCCGTCACAACATGTGCTATATTCAAGTATGACTTTCATAATTTTGTATGACCAGGTATATTTCAGAGTGAGATGCTGTATTTCGGTAGGACATTTTGTAAATTTGTCCTGAATGGTCACCTATTGGGGTGTTTCAGAAAGAGGTGTTTCCACCTTTTTGATCTGTATGACAAGATGAAAGCTTCTGGGGATGATGAAGTGATCACCTGGTTGTTTTCTAACTGTATGGAGGGAACAGAACACCAGCTCTAATCAAAACAGGACATTTCACTTCAGGAAGCATATAAGTATTAATAGAACTGTTTTGCAAACTGACAGAGGAAATGAGGGAAATCTGTTTCGTAACATTTTCAGGTTTGGAAATTAGTAACATCTGTATTAGAAATGGGTAAGATTTAATAAGAGCCTTTTTACTTACTCAGTAATTACTTTGGCAGCCACAATAGCAGTAATCTATGTTGACTGTTACATTTAATTTAACTCAAGGAATTAGGTCATTGTTAAAGGGATAGATTTACCCAAAGTACAAAATACTGTAATGAAACAGCAGGGAGCAGATCCCGAACCCTCGACCTTCTAGCCCGAACTCCAGCGCGCTATCAACTGTGCAGCAAAAGCATGCTCAAGCAGCAGAGTCGATATCCTCGTTTATAAAGCCAGGGTCGTTACACTACTCCCTCCTTTCAAAGAGCGCATCCTCGCGCTAGCTAGCGACTCCACGTCTTATAGGAATGCGCTCACCGGCCAAGCACCTACACTGTCGTGGTTGCAAGGTCCGATCACTTCTGACACCAATGTAATGAAACAGGCAGGGAGCAGGTCTCAAACCCTCGACCTTCTAGCCCGAAGTCGAGCGCGCTATCGACTGTGATATCCGCGCGTATAAACCCAGGGTCGTTACAATACATATTGGTTTCCTTACCCGACAGGCATTTTATGGACAAGGTATGACAGCAAACCATGGTTTCCCAAATGCTAACGTTTTAGCAGGGAATGGCCAGGGAAACTGAACCAAGCATTAGTATCTTACAAGGAAGCGTTTCCAAAACATTTGAACAAGTAATGAAGACATATCAAACATCAGCAGCCAATAACAAATTGGATTGGCCATCAACAGGCCATTCGTCTTTGGTCCTTGACTCGCTCCCCATACCAAACGACAGAGGGCATCGTCGTTCGTAAAAGTTGGAAGCGCGAGGCGGGTTATTTGGTGAAATGTGACGCTTGAGCCGGGAACCCATTGAGAAATTCGCCTTCTGCCATGACCGCACTTATCACCACCGCAAGCAACTCCGTGCTGGAGACAGACACCAGTTCTTCAGATTCACAGTCTGCAGAGCTGCTGACGAGATCGTCACTTTTCAACGGACCGTTATTTTTTATTCTCGATCCACTACCCCTGTCGTTTTTCCGTGTTTATAGTGCTAGACTTCAGAAAGTAGTCAGAACTGTTCGTTTTTGTAACTTTTTCTTTAGCACCCAAACCTTGAAGGGCTTTGTTTTGTTTTATATACTTCTTCCATAGTGTTGTTCCTCTCAAGGATGCGCCAAAGGATGGGTCATGTTCTGAATCAGAAGAGGAGCCTTTTGGATGTTCTCTGCGTGTATTTGTCTGTTTCTGTAGTTCACTCCTACAACATTGACTTAGAACGTGCTGTTGTGTTCCGTGGACCTGACTCGAGTTTCTTTGGATACTCTGTTCTGGAGCACTATCATGACAATACGCGCTGGTGAGTCTCAAGCTACCAAGAGGCCTATCAAGGCTATTAACTATCTTATAGCAATTACAGTCCCGACTGTTTATGCACTTATGTATCATCCCTTGCTTGACCATTAATGGCAGGGTTTAGTTGTTGCGCAATTCTTATGGATGTATTTGGGCTATTCACTTTTGGGCACGCTGTGTAACCTGCTTGCATATGTTGAAGAATAGCCAAATGATGTGAGCTATCGCCTACAAAATCAGTAAAATATTCGAAATCAATAGACTGTCTCATTTGACTGTGCGTAAACGCCTTTCTCTTCTTTAGAAAAACAGTTGATTTATATGACGGTGATATATTGTCTTAATTATGTCAACAGTTCGATTGATGTGCAGTGTTGTTTGGTTTCTTTTGGACCGTTGTTCTGTAGCAGCCTAGCTGATCTGTCCCAGATTCCAGCATGTAGCAGCCTAGCTGATCTGTCCCAGATTCCAGCATGTAGCAGCCTAGCTGACCTGTCCCAGATTCCAACATGTAGCAGCCTAGCTGATCTGTCCCAGATTCCAGCATGTAGCAGCCTAGCTGACCTGTCCCAGATTCCAGCATGTAGCAGCCTAGCTGACCTGTCCCAGATTCCAGCATGTAGCAGCCTAGCTGACCTGTCCCAGATTCCAGCATGTAGCAGCCTAGCTGACCTGTCCCAGATTCCAACATGTAGCAGCCTAGCTGACCTGTCCCAGATTCCAGCATGTAGCAGCCTAGCTGACCTGTCCCAGATTCCAACATGTAGCAGCCTAGCTGACCTGTCCCAGATTCCAACATGTAGCAGCCTAGCTGACCTGTCCCAGATTCCAGCATGTAGCAGCCTAGCTGACCTGTCCCAGATTCCAGCATGTAGCAGCCTAGCTGACCTGTCCCAGATTCCAACATGTAGCAGCCTAGCTGACCTGTCCCATATTCCAGCAGGTAGCAGCCTAAGGTTAAGTGATCATGTCCCATAGATGTCACAACACCCACCATTGTCTTCATTGTCAAGAGTAATTCCCCCATGTTTAATACAAGTATGGTAGCCTATATTCAGGCTGGAACCGGGGTAGAACACAATTCACAATTCCACCCCTGGATGGACACTGAGTGTACCAAACATTAGGAACACCTTCCTAATATTGAGTTGAAGTGGATTTAACAGGTGATATCAATAAGGGATCATAGTTTTCACTTGGATTCACCTGGTCTGTCTATGTCATGGAAAGAGGTGTTCCTAATGTTTTGTACACTCAGTGTCCATCCAGGGGTGGAATTGTGAATTGTGTTCTACCCCGGTTCCAGCCTGAATATAGGCTACCATACTTGTATTAAACATGGGGGAATTACTCTGTGCTACAGTGGGCCTGATGAAGACGATTATGAGATGCCATTATGCCACTTCATTGAGACTGGATGTGTGTTATCCTTGATGCCGGGTGACTCCCATCCTCCAAGGTGGTTTTCACCTGCTCTTCTCATCAACGCAAAGTTATTGGTCACATACACATGGTTAGCAGATGTTATTGGGCACATACACATATTGAGCAGATGTTATTGGTCACATACACATATTGAGCAGATGTTATTGGTCACATACACATATTGAGCAGATGTTATTGGTCACATACACATATTGAGCAGATGTTATTGGTCACATACACATATTGAGCAGATGTTATTGGTCACGTACACATATTGAGCAGATGTTATTGGTCACATACACATATTGAGCAGATGTTAGTGGTCACATACACATATTGAGCAGATGGTATTGCAGGTGTAGCGAAATGCTTTTCCTTCTTCACTGTGTGACATCATGACTGTTTGACACTGGGGTGCTGGTAGGGGCCTGTTTTCTCTGTCTACGGGGTGCTGGTAGGGGCCCGTTGTCTCTGTCTACGGGGTGCTGGTAGGGGCCCGTTGTCTGTCTACGGGGTGCTGGTAGGGGCCCGTTGTCTCTGTCTACGGGGTGCTTGTAGGGGCCCATTGTCTCTACAGGGTGCTGGTGGGGGCCCGTTGTCTCTGTCTACGGGGTGCTGGTAGGGGCCCGTTGTCTCTGTCTACGGGGTGCTGATATGGGCCCGTTGTCTCTGGCTACGGGGTGCTGGTAGGGGCCCATTGTCTCTGTCTACGGGGTGCTGGTAGGGGCCCGTTGTCTCTGTCTACGGGGTGCTGGTAGGGGCCCGTTGTCTCTGTCTACGGGGTGCTGGTAGGGGCCCCTTGTCTCTGTCTACGGGGTGCTGGTAGGGGCCCGTTGTCTCTAGGCAGTGCTGGTAGGGCACAGTTGTCTCTACGGGGTGCTGGTAGGGGCCTGTTGTCTCTGTCTACAGGGTGCTGGTAGGGGCCCTTTGTCTCTAGGCAGTGCTGGTAGGGCACAGTTGTCTCTACGGGGTGCTGGTAGGGGCCCGTTGTCTCTGTCTACGGGGTACTGGTAGGGGCCCGTTGTCTCTGTCTACGGGGTGCTGGTAGGGGCCCGTTGTCTCTGTCTACGGGGTGCTGGTAGGGGCCCGTTGTCTCTGTCTACGGGGCGCTGGTAAGGGCCCGTTGTCTCTGTCTACGGGGCGCTGGTAGGGGCCCGTTGTCTCTGTCTACGTGGTGCTGGTAGGGGCCCGTTGTCTCTGTCTACGGGGTGCTGGTAGGGGCCCGTTGTCTCTGTATACGGGGTGCTGGTAGGGGCCCGTTGTCTCTGTCTACGGGGTGCTGGTAGGGGCCCGTTGTCTCTGTCTACGGGGTGCTGGTAGGGGCCCCTTGTCTCTGTCTACGGGGTGCTGGTAGGGGCCCGTTGTCTCTAGGCAGTGCTGGTAGGGCACAGTTGTCTCTGTCTACGGGGTGCTGGTAGGGGCCTGTTGTCTCTGTCTACGGGGTGCTGGTAGGGGCCCTTTGTCTCTAGGCAGTGCTGGTAGGGCACAGTTGTCTCTACGGGGTGCTGGTAGGGGCCCGTTGTCTCTGTCTACGGGGTGCTGGTAGGGGCCCGTTGTCTCTGTCTACGGGGCGCTGGTAGGGGCCCGTTGTCTCTGTCTACGGGGCGCTGGTAGGGGCCCGTTGTCTCTGTCTACGGGGTGCTGGTAGGGGCCCGTTGTCTCTGTCTACGTGGTGCTGGTAGGGGCCCGTTGTCTCTGTCTACGTGGTGCTGGTAGGGGCCCGTTGTCTCTGTCTACGGGGTGCTGGTAGGGGCCCGTTGTCTCTGTCTACGGGGTGCTGGTAGGGGCCCGTTGTCTCTGGCTACGGGATGCTGGTAGGGGCCCGTTGTCTCTGTCTACGGGGTGCTGGTAGGGGCCCGTTGTCTGTCTACGGGGTGCTGGTAGGGGCCCGTTGTCTCTGTCTATGGGGTGCTTGTAGGGGCCCATTGTCTCTACAGGGTGCTGGTGGGGGCCCGTTGTCTCTGTCTACGGGGTGCTGGTAGGGGCCCGTTGTCTCTGTCTACGGGGTGCTGATATGGGCCCGTTGTCTCTGTCTACGGGGTGCTGGTAGGGGCCCATTGTCTCTGTCTACGGGGTGCTGGTAGGGGCCCGTTGTCTCTGTCTACGGGGTGCTGGTAGGGGCCCGTTGTCTCTGTCTACGGGGTGCTGGTAGGGGCCCCTTGTCTCTGTCTACGGGGTGCTGGTAGGGGCCCGTTGTCTCTAGGCAGTGCTGGTAGGGCACAGTTGTCTCTACGGGGTGCTGGTAGGGGCCTGTTGTCTCTGTCTACGGGGTGCTGGTAGGGGCCCTTTGTCTCTAGGCAGTGCTGGTAGGGCACAGTTGTCTCTACGGGGTGCTGGTAGGGGCCCGTTGTCTCTGTCTACGGGGTACTGGTAGGGGCCCGTTGTCTCTGTCTACGGGGTGCTGGTAGGGGCCCGTTGTCTCTGTCTACGGGGTGCTGGTAGGGGCCCGTTGTCTCTGTCTACGGGGCGCTGGTAGGGGCCCGTTGTCTCTGTCATGTGCTGGTAGGGCCCGTTGTCTCTGTCTACGTGGTGCTGGTAGGGGCCCGTTGTCTCTGTCTACGGGTGCTGGTAGGGGCCCGTTGTCTCTGTCTACGGGTGCTGGTAGGGGCCCGTTGTCTCTACGGGGTGCTGGTAGGGGCCCGTTGTCTCTATGTGCTAGTCGGGGCCCGTTGTCTCTGTCTACGGGGTGCTGGTAGGGGCCCCTTGTCTCTGTCTATGGGGTGCTGGTAGGGGCCCGTTGTCTCTAGGCAGTGCTGGTAGGGCACAGTTGTCTCTACGGGGTGCTGGTAGGGGCCTGTTGTCTCTGTCTACGGGGTGCTGGTAGGGGCCCGTTGTCTCTAGGCAGTGCTGGTAGGGCACAGTTGTCTCTACGGGGTGCTGGTAGGGGCCCGTTGTCTCTGTCTACGGGGTGCTGGTAGGGGCCCGTTGTCTCTGTCTACGGGGTGCTGGTAGGGGCCCGTTGTCTCTGTCTATGGGGTGCTGCTAGGGGCCCGTTGTCTCTATGGGGTGCTAGTCGGGGCCCGTTGTCTCTGTCTACGGGGTGCTGGTAGGGGCCCGTTGTCTCTGTCTACGGGGTGCTGGTAGGGGCCCGTTGTCTCTGTCTATGGGGTGCTGGTAGGGGCCCGTTGTCTCTGTCTACGGGGTGCTGGTAGGGGCCCATTGTCTCTGTCTACGTGGTGCTGGTAGGGGCCCGTTGTCTCTGTCTACGGGGTGCTGGTAGGGGCCCGTTGTCTCTGTCTACGTGGTGCTGGTAGGGGCCCGTTGTCTCTGTCTACGTGGTGCTGGTAGGGGCCCGTTGTCTCTGTCTACGGGGTGCTGGTAGGGGCCCGTTGTCTCTGTCTACGGGGTGCTGGTAGGGGCCCGTTGTCTCTATGGGGTGCTAGTCGGGGCCCGTTGTCTCTGTCTACGGGGTGCTGGTAGGGGCCCGTTGTCTCTGTCTACGGGGTGCTGGTAGGGGCCCGTTGTCTCTGGCTACGGGATGCTGGTAGGGGCCCGTTGTCTCTGTCTACGGGGTGCTGGTAGGGGCCCGTTGTCTGTCTACGGGGTGCTGGTAGGGGCCCGTTGTCTCTGTCTATGGGGTGCTTGTAGGGGCCCATTGTCTCTACAGGGTGCTGGTGGGGGCCCGTTGTCTCTGTCTACGGGGTGCTGGTAGGGGCCCGTTGTCTCTGTCTACGGGGTGCTGATATGGGCCCGTTGTCTCTGTCTACGGGGTGCTGGTAGGGGCCCATTGTCTCTGTCTACGGGGTGCTGGTAGGGGCCCGTTGTCTCTGTCTACGGGGTGCTGGTAGGGGCCCGTTGTCTCTGTCTACGGGGTGCTGGTAGGGGCCCCTTGTCTCTGTCTACGGGGTGCTGGTAGGGGCCCGTTGTCTCTAGGCAGTGCTGGTAGGGCACAGTTGTCTCTACGGGGTGCTGGTAGGGGCCTGTTGTCTCTGTCTACGGGGTGCTGGTTGGGGCCCTTTGTCTCTAGGCAGTGCTGGTAGGGCACAGTTGTCTCTACGGGGTGCTGGTAGGGGCCCATTGTCTCTGTCTACGGGGTACTGGTAGGGGCCCGTTGTCTCTGTCTACGGGGTGCTGGTAGGGGCCCGTTGTCTCTGTCTACGGGGTGCTGGTAGGGGCCCGTTGTCTCTGTCTACGGGGCGCTGGTAAGGGCCCGTTGTCTCTGTCTACGGGGCGCTGGTAGGGGCCCGTTGTCTCTGTCTACGTGGTGCTGGTAGGGGCCCGTTGTCTCTGTCTACGTGGTGCTGGTAGGGGCCCGTTGTCTCTGTCTACGGGGTGCTGGTAGGGGCCCGTTGTCTCTGTCTACGGGGTGCTGGTAGGGGCCCGTTGTCTCTATGGGGTGCTAGTCGGGGCCCGTTGTCTCTGTCTACGGGGTGCTGGTAGGGGCCCCTTGTCTCTGTCTACGGGGTGCTGGTAGGGGCCCGTTGTCTCTAGGCAGTGCTGGTAGGGCACAGTTGTCTCTACGGGGTGCTGGTAGGGGCCTGTTGTCTCTGTCTACGGGGTGCTGGTAGGGGCCCGTTGTCTCTAGGCAGTGCTGGTAGGGCACAGTTGTCTCTACGGGGTGCTGGTAGGGGCCCGTTGTCTCTGTCTACGGGGTGCTGGTAGGGGCCCGTTGTCTCTGTCTACGGGTGCTGGTAGGGGCCCGTTGTCTCTGTCTATGGGGTGCTGCTAGGGGCCCGTTGTCTCTATGGGGTGCTAGTCGGGGCCCGTTGTCTCTGTAGGGGCCCGTTGTCTCTGTCTACGGGGTGCTGGTAGGGGCCCGTTGTCTCTGTCTACGGGGTGCTGGTAGGGGCCCGTTGTCTCTGTCTACGGGGTGCTGGTAGGGGCCCATTGTCTCTGTCTACGTGGTGCTGGTAGGGGCCCGTTGTCTCTGTCTACGGGGTGCTGGTAGGGGCCCGTTGTCTCTGTCTACGGGGTGCTGGTAGGGGCCCGTTGTCTCTACGGGGTGCTAGTAGGGGCCCGCTGTCTCTGTCTACGGGGTGCTGGTAGGGGCCCGTTGTCTCTGTCTACGGGGTGCTGGTAGGGGCCCGTTGTCTCTATGGGGGTGCTAGTCGGGGCCCGTTGTCTCTGTCTACGTGGTGCTGGTAGGGGCCCGTTGTCTCTGTCTACGGGGTGCTGGTAGGGGCCCGTTGTCTCTGTCTACGTGGTGCTGGTAGGGGCCCGTTGTCTCTGTCTACATGGTGCTGGTAGGGGCCCGTTGTCTCTGTCTACGGGGTGCTGGTAGGGGCCCGTTGTCTCTGTCTACGGGGTGCTGGTAGGGGCCCGTTGTCTCTGTCTACGGGGTGCTGGTAGGGGCCCGTTGTCTCTATGGGGTGCTAGTCGGGGCCCGTTGTCTCTGTCTACGGGGTGCTGGTAGGGGCCCGTTGTCTCTGTCTACGGGGTGCTGGTAGGGGCCCGTTGTCTCTGTCTATGGGGTGCTGGTAGGGGCCCGTTGTCTCTGTCTACGGGGTGCTGGTAGGGGCCCATTGTCTCTGTCTACGTGGTGCTGGTAGGGGCCCGTTGTCTCTGTCTACGGGGTGCTGGTAGGGGCCCGTTGTCTCTGTCTACGGGTGCTGGTAGGGGCCCGTTGTCTCTGTCTCTGTCTCACGGGTGCTGGTAGGGGCCCGTTGTCTCTCTGTGCTGGTAGGGGCCCGTTGTCTCTATGGGGGGTGCTGGTAGGGGCCCGTTGTCTCTGTCTACGGGGTGCTGGTAGGGGCCCGTTGTCTCTGTCTACGTGGTGCTGGTAGGGCCCGTTGTCTCTGTCTACGGGTGCTGGTAGGGGCCCGTTGTCTCTGTCTACGGGTGTGGTAGGGGCTGTCTCTGTAGGGGTGCTGGTAGGGGCCCGTTGTCTCTGTCTACGGGGTGCTGGTAGGGGCCCGTTGTCTCTGTCTACGGGGTGCTGGTAGGGGCCCGTTGTCTCTGTCTACGGGGTGCTGGTAGGGGCCCGTTGTCTCTGTCACGGGTGCTGGTAGGGGCCCGTTGTCTCTGTGCTGGTGGGGTGCTGGTAGGGGCCCGTTGTCTCTGTCTGGTAGGGCACAGGGGTGCTGGTAGGGGCCCGTTGTCTCTGTCTACGGGTGCTGGTAGGGGCCCGTTGTCTCTGTCTACGGGGTGCTGGTAGGGGCCCGTTGTCTCTGTCTACGGGTGCTGGTAGGGGCCCGTTGTCTCTGTCTACGGGGTGCTGGTAGGGGCCCGTTGTCTCTACGGGGTGCTGGTAGGGCCCGTTGTCTCTGTCTGAGGGTGCTGGTAGGGGCCCGTTGTCTCTGTCTACGGGCTGGTAGGGGCCCTTTTGTCTCTGTCTACGGGGTGCTGGTAGGGGCCCGTTGTCTCTGTCTCTGGGGTGCTGGTAGGGGCCCCTTGTCTCTGTCTACGGGGTGCTGGTAGGGGCCCGTTGTCTCTAGGCAGTGCTGGTAGGGCACAGTTGTCTCTGGGGTGCTGGTAGGGGCCTGTTGTCTCTGTTGTGCTGGTAGGGGCCCTTTGTCTCTAGGCAGTGCTGGTAGGGCACAGTTGTCTCTACGGGGTGCTGGTAGGGGCCCGTTGTCTCTGTCTACGGGGTACTGGTAGGGGCCCGTTGTCTCTGTCTACGGGTGCTGGTAGGGGCCCGTTGTCTCTGTGCTGGTAGGGGCGTTGGTGCTGGTAGGGGCCCGTTGTCTCTGTCTACGGGTGCTGGTAGGGGCCCGTTGTCTCTGTCTACGTGGTGCTGGTAGGGGCCCGTTGTCTGTCTACGTGGTGCTGGTAGGGGCCCGTTGTCTCTGTCTACGGGGTGCTGGTAGGGGCCCGTTGTCTCTGTCTATGGGGTGCTGGTAGGGGCCCGTTGTCTCTATGGGGTGCTAGTCGGGGCCCGTTGTCTCTGTCTACGGGGTGCTGGTAGGGGCCCGTTGTCTCTGTCTACGGGGTGCTGGTAGGGGCCCGTTGTCTGTGGCTACGGGATGCTGGTAGGGGCCCGTTGTCTCTGTCTACGGGGTGCTGGTAGGGGCCCGTTGTCTCTGTCTACGGGGTGCTGGTAGGGGCCCGTTGTCTCTGTCTACAGGGTGCTGGTAGGGGCCCATTGTCTCTGTCTACGTGGTGCTGGTAGGGGCCCATTGTCTCTGTCTACGGGGTGCTGGTAGGGGCCCGTTGTCTCTGTCTACGGGGTGCTGGTAGGGGCCCGTTGTCTCTACGGGGTGCTAGTAGGGGCCCGTTGTCTCTGTCTGTCGGGGTGCTGGTAGGGCCCGTTGTCTCTGTCTACGGGGTGCTGGTAGGGGCCCGTTGTCTCTATGGGGTGCTAGTCGGGGCCCGTTGTCTCTGTCTACGTGGTGCTGGTAGGGGCCCATTGTCTCTGTCTACGGGGTGCTGGTAGGGGCCCGTTGTCTCTGTCTACGGGGTGCTGGTAGGGGCCCGTTGTCTCTATGGGGTGCTAGTCGGGGCCCGTTGTCTCTGTCTACAGGGTGCTGGTAGGGGCCCCTTGTCTCTGTCTACGGGGTGCTGGTAGGGGCCCGTTGTCTCTAGGCAGTGCTGGTAGGGCACAGTTGTCTCTACGGGGTGCTGGTAGGGGCCTGTTGTCTCTGTCTACGGGGTGCTGGTAGGGGCCCGTTGTCTCTGTCAGGGCTGGTAGGGGCCCGTTGTCTCTGACTACGGGGTGCTGGTAGGGGCCCGTTGTCTCTGTCTGGGTGCTGGTAGGGGCCCGTTGTCTCTGTCTACGTGGTGCTGGTAGGGGCCCGTTGTCTCTGTCTACGGGTGCTGGTAGGGGCCCGTTGTCTCTGTCTACGGGGTGCTGGTAGGGGCCCGTTGTCTCTGTCTACGGGGTGCTAGTAGGGCCCGTTGTCTCTGTCTACGGGTGCTGGTAG
This sequence comes from Oncorhynchus nerka, assembly GCF_034236695.1. Taxonomy (NCBI): domain Eukaryota; kingdom Metazoa; phylum Chordata; class Actinopteri; order Salmoniformes; family Salmonidae; genus Oncorhynchus; species Oncorhynchus nerka. Next base: position 3,854,413 of record NC_088423.1, read on the forward strand.
GGGCCCGTTGTCTCTGTCTACGGGTGCTGGTAGGGCCCGTTGTCTCTGTCTACGTGGTGCTGGTAGGGGCCCGTTGTCTCTGTCTACGGGGTGCTGGTAGGGGCCCGTTGTCTCTGTCTACGGGTGCTGGTAGGGGCCCGTTGTCTCTGTCTACGGGGTGCTGGTAGGGGCCCGTTGTCTCTGTCTACGGGTGCTGGTAGGGGCCCATTGTCTCTGTCTACGTGGTGCTGGTAGGGGCCCGTTGTCTCTGTCTACGGGGTGCTGGTAGGGGCCCGTTGTCTCTATGGGGTGCTAGTCGGGGCCCGTTGTCTCTGTCTACGGGGTGCTGGTAGGGGCCCGTTGTCTCTGTCTACGGGGTGCTGGTAGGGGCCCGTTGTCTCTGGCTATGGGATGCTGGTAGGGGCCCGTTGTCTCTGTCTACGGGGTGCTGGTAGGGGCCCGTTGTCTCTATCTATGGGGTGCTGGTAGGGGCCCGTTGTCTCTGTCTACGGGGTGTTGGTAGGGGCCCATTGTCTCTGTCTACGTGGTGCTGGTAGGGGCCCGTTGTCTCTGTCTACGGGGTGCTGGTAGGGGCCCGTTGTCTCTGTCTACGGGGTGCTGGTAGGGGCCCGTTGTCTCTATGGGGTGCTAGTCGGGGTTGTCTCTGTCTGAGGGGTGCTGGTAGGGGCCCGTTGTCTCTGTCTACGGGGTGCTGGTAGGGGCCCGTTGTCTCTGGCTATGGGATGCTGGTAGGGGCCCGTTGTCTCTGTCTACGGGGTGCTGGTAGGGGCCCGTTGTCTCTATCTATGGGGTGCTGGTAGGGGCCCGTTGTCTCTGTCTACGGGGTGCTGGTAGGGGCCCGTTGTCTCTGTCTACGGGTGCTGGTAGGGGCCCGTTGTCTCTGTCTACGGGGTGCTGGTAGGGGCCCGTTGTCTCTGTCTAATTATGTGCTGGTACCCGTTGTCTCCGGAGTGCTAGTAGGGGCCCGCTGTCTCTGTCTACGGGGTGCTGGTAGGGGCCCGTTGTCTCTGTCTACGGGGTGCTGGTAGGGGCCCGTTGTCTCTATGGGGTGCTAGTCGGGGCCCGTTGTCTCTGTCTACGTGGTGCTGGTAGGGCCCATTGTCTCTGTCCTACGGGTGCTGGTAGGGGCCCGTTGTCTCTGTCTCACGGGTGCTGGTAGGGGCCCGTTGTCTCTAGGGGTGCTAGTCAGGGCCCGTTGTCTCTGTCTACGGGGTGCTTGTAGGGGCCCCTTGTCTCTGTCTACGGGGTGCTGGTAGGGGCCCGTTGTCTCTAGGCAGTGCTGGTAGGTCACAGTTGTCTCTACGGGGTGCTGGTAGGGGCCTGTTGTCTCTGTCTACGGGGTGCTGGTAGGGGCCCGTTGTCTCTGTCTACGGGGTACTGGTAGGGGCCCGTTGTCTCTGTCTACGGGGTGCTGGTAGGGGCCCGTTGTCTCTGTCTACGGGGCGCTGGTAGGGGCCCGTTGTCTCTGTCTACGGGGTGCTGGTAGGGGCCCGTTGTCTCTGTCTACGGGGTGCTGGTAGGGGCCCGTTGTCTCTGTCTACGGGGTGCTAGTCGGGGCCCGTTGTCTCTGTCTACGGGGTGCTGGTAGGGGCCCGTTGTCTCTATCTACAGGGTGCTGGTAGGGGCCCGTTGTCTCTGTCTACGGGGTTCCGGTTAGGGGCCCGTTGTCTCTGTCTATGGGGTGCTGGTAGGGGCCCGTTGTCTCTGTCTACGGGGTGCTGGTAGGGGCCCGTTGTCTCTGTCTACGGGGTGCTGGTAGGGGCCCGTTGTCTCTGTCTACGGGGTGCTGGTAGGGGCCCGTTGTCTCTGTCTACGGGGTGCTGGTAGGGGCCCGTTGTCTCTAGGGGGTGCTGGTAGGGGCCCGTTGTCTCTGTCTACGGGGTCCTGGTAGGGGCCCGTTGTCTCTACGGGGTGCTGGTGGGGGCCCGTTGTCTCTGTCTACGGGGTGCTGGTAGGGGCCCGTTGTCTCTGTCTACGGGGTGCTGGTAGAAGCCCGTTGTCTCTGTCTTTACGGGGTGCTGGTAGGGGCCCGTTGTCTCTGTCTACGGGGTGCTGGTAGAGGGCCCAATGTCTCTGTCTAGCTACCAAGCTGGTAGGGGCCCGTTGTCTCTGTCTAAGGGGTGCTGGTAGGGGCCCGTTGTCTCTGTCTACGGGGTGCTGGTAGGGGCCCGTTGTCTCTGTCTACGGGGTGCTGGTAGGGGCCCGTTGTCTCTGTCTACGGGGTGCTGGTAGGGACCCGTTGTCTCTATCTACGGGGTGCTGGTAGGGGCCCGTTGTCTCTGTCTACGGGGTTCCGGTTAGGGGCCCGTTGTCTCTGTCTATGGGGTGCTGGTAGGGGCCCGTTGTCTCTGTCTACGGGGTGCTGGTAGGGGCCCGTTGTCTCTGTCTACGGGGTGTTGGTAGGGGCCCAAGGCCAACTCTTCTTCTTCTTAATTATGTGACTGACTGCTGTGACCGGATGTGTAAAGTTTACACTATGTTTCTTTCTGTCTACAGGGTTCTGGTAGGGGCCCCCAAGGCCAACTCTTCCTACAGCAGCTCACTTCACACCCCGGGAGCCGTGTTCAAGTGCCGTGTCCACAGCAACCCAGAGAGACGCTGCACGGAGATGAACCTGGGCCGAGGTCCGTACTGAACCATGAAACACACAGTCACCAGGGACCAGAGCCTTACGGAGAACCACTGAACAACCATACATTATACTAACCCTAGGACCAGAGCCTTACAGAGAACCACTGAACAACCACACATTATACTCACTCTAGGACCAGAGCCTTACGGAGAACCACTGCACAACCACACATTATACTAACCCTAGGACCAGAGCCTTACAGAGAACCACTGAACAACCACACATTATACTCACTCTAGGACCAGAGCCTTACGGAGAACCACTGAACAACCACACATTATATTAACCCTAGGACCAGAGCCTTACAGAGAACCACTGATCAACCGCACATTATACTAACCCTAGGACCAGAGCCTTACAGAGAACCACTGAACAACCACACATTATACTAACCCTAGGACCAGAGCCTTACGGAGAACCACTGAACAACCACGCATTATATTAACCCTAGGACCAGAGCCTTTACGGAGAACCACTGAACAACCACACATTATATTAACCCTAGGACCAGAGCCTTTACGGAGAACCACTGAACAACCACACATTATACTAACCCTAGGACCAGAGCTTTTACGGAGAACCACTGAACAACCACACATTATACTAACCCTAGGACCAGAGCCTTTACGGAGAACCACTGAACAACCACACATTATACTAACCCTAGGACCAGAGCCTTACGGAGAACCACTGAACAACCACACATTATACTAACCCTAGGACCAGAGCCTTACGGAGAACCACTGAACAACCACACATTATATTAACCCTAGGACCAGAGTCTTTACGGAGAACCACTGAACAACCACACATTATATTAACCCTAGGACCAGAGACTTACGGAGAACCACTGAACAACCACACATTATACTAACCCTAGGACCAGAGCCTTACGGAGAACCACTGAACAACCACACATTATATTAACCCTAGGACCAGAGCCTTTACGGAGAACCACTGAACAACCACACATAGGACCAGAGCTCTATGAACAACCACATTATATTAACCCTAGGACCAGAGCCTTACGGAGAACCACTGAACAACCACACATTATATTAACCCTAGGACCAGAGCCTTACGGAGAACCACTGAACAACCACACATTATATTAACCCTAGGACCAGAGCCTTACAGAGAACCACTGAACAACCACACATTATATTAACCCTAGGACCAGAGCCTTTACGGAGAACCACTGAATAACCACACATTATATTAACCCTAGGACCAGAGCCTTACAGAGAACCACTGAACAACCACACATTATATTAACCCTAGGACCAGAGCCTTTACGGAGAACCACTGAATAACCACACATTATATTAACCCTAGGACCAGAGCCTTACGGAGAACCACTGAACAACCACACATTATATTAACCCTAGGACCAGAGCCTTACGGAGAACCACTGAACAACCACACATTATACTAATCCAGGACCAGGCGTCATGCCAGTAGGGGACACAAAGGCATGTGCCCCCTCAGATTTGTCTTGTTTTAGAATTTTTCAGATTTCTCATTAATTACTAAACTTAATTTTTAAACCCAAATTTGATCATAATTTATTTATAAAAACATCTGTCAGCTGTATTTTGTGAAGGGGGAACACTGACTGGACCAGCAATTTTATGAAGTAGTTTTAAGCTTGCCAGCTAGATGGGGAATCTATCTCCCAACCTTATAACTAGCTACCAAGCCAGTTAGAGTTGCTTGTTTAACAATCTTACATGTTTTTTTACATAGAATTATGCATAGTGATTTTTGCTATAGATTGCAGGAAAAAGCTGTTTCACGTACTTCATCCCCCATTTAACATAATGATGTCGAGGTGCCAGAAGTTCCAAAATATTTTGATAGATATGATTGTTTTAACTAATATTTTCCAAGTGGTTATGCCAGAAAGTTTGAGCCGAAGACATTTCCTGCAGTTCCTTTTCTTGTGGTCGAGAGAGAAGGTTTATGTGGGTTTAATAGAAACCCCTACTTACTCCTCACTGTCACCAACATGACATACGTTATTAAACAAAGTGTCAGGAGAAACTTGGGGCCTTGTTGCAGTGCCCTCTCCCCCCCTCTGTCTCTCTGTGTCTCCCCCCTGTGTCTCCCCCTCTATCTGGTCTCTCTGTGTCTCCCCCTCTGTCTCTCTGGTCTCTCTGTCTCTCCCCCTCTGTCTCTCTGGTCTCTCTGTGTCTTCCCCACCTGTCTCTCTGTCTCTCCCCCTCTGTCTCTCTGGTCTCTCCCCCTCTGTCTCTCTGGTCTCTCTGGTCTCTCCCCCTCTGTCTCTCTGGTCTCTCTGTCTCTCTCCCCCTCTGTCTCTCTGGGCTCTCTGCCTCTCTCCCCCTCTGTCTCTCTGGTCTCTGGTCTCTTCCCCACCTGTCTCTCTGTCTCTCTCCCCCTCTGTCTCTCTGGTCTCTGCCCGCTGTCTCTGCCCATCTGCCCCATTGTCTGTCTGTCTCTGCCCATCTGCCCCTCTGTCTCTCTGGTCTCTCTGTCTCTTTGGTCTCTCTGTCTCTCTAGTCTCTCTGGTCTCTCTGCCTCTCTGGTATCTCTGCCTCTCTCCCCCTCTGTCTCGCTGGTCTCTCTGGTCTCTTCCCCACCTGTCTCTCTCCCCGTCTTTCTCTCTGGTCTCTGCCTCGTTGTCTCTGCCCATCTGCCCCATTGTCTGTCTGTCTCTGCACATCTGCCCCTCTGTCTCTCTGGTCTCTCTGTCTCTCTGGTCTCTCTGTCTCTTTGGTCTCTCTGTCTCTCTGGTCTCTCAGTCTCTCCTAGTCTCTCTAGTCTCTTTGGTCTCTCTGATCTCTCTGTCTCTCTGGTGTCTCTGTCTCTCTAGACTCTCTGGTCCCTCTGGTCTCTTCCCCACCTGTCTCTCTGTCTCTCTCCCCCTCTGTCTCTCTGGTCTCTGCCTCGTTGTCTCGCTGTCTCTGCCCATCTGCCCCTCTGTCTCTCTGGTCTCTCTGTCTCTTTGGTCTCTCTGTCTCTCTGGTCTCTCTGTTTCTTTGGTCTCTCTGTCCCTCTAGTCTCTCTGATCTCTCTGTCTCTTTGGTCTCTCTGTCTCTCTGGTCTCTCTGTTTCTCTGTCTCTCTGGTCTCTTTGTCTCTCTGTCTCTCTGGTCACTCTGTCTCTTTGGTCTCTCTGTCTCTCTGGTCTCTCTGGTCTCTCTGTCCCTTTGGTCTCCCTGTCCCTCTAGTCTCTCTGGTCTCTCTGTCTCTCTGGTCTCTCTGTCTCTTTGGTCTCTCTGGTCTCTCTGGTCTCTCTGGTCTCTCTGTCTCTCTGGTATCTCTGTCTCTTTGGTCTCCCTGTCCCTCTAGTCTCTCTGGTCTCTCTGTTTCTCTGGTCTCTCTGTCTCTCTGGCCTCTCTGGTCTCTTCCCCACCCGTCTCTCTGTCTCTCCCCCCCCACTGTCTCTCTGGTCTCTGCATCGTTGTCTCGCTGTCTCTGCCCATCTGTCTCTCTGGTCTCTCTGTCTCTTTGGTCTCGGTCTCTCTGGTCTCTCTGTCTCTCTGGTCTCTCTGTCCCTCTAGTCTATCTGGTCTCTCTGTATCTTTGGTCTCTCTGTCCCTCTAGTCTCTCTGTCTCTCTGGTCTCTCTGTCTCTTTGGTCTCGGTCTCTCTGGTCTCTCAGTCTCTCTGTCTCTTTGGTCTCTCTGTCCCTCTAGTCTATCTGGTCTCTCTGTATCTTTGGTCTCTCTGTCCCTCTAGTCTCGTTGGTCTCTCTGTCTCTTTGGTCTCTCTGTCCCTCTAGTCTCTCTGGTCTCTCTGTCCCTCTAGTCTCTCTGGTCTCTCTGTCCCTCTAGTCTCTCTGGTCTCTCTGTCTCTCTGGTCTCTCTGTCTCTCTGTCTCTCTGGTCTCTCTGTCTCTCTGTCTCTCGTCTCTCGTCTCTCTGTCTCTCTAGTCTCTCTGTATCTCTGGTCTCTCTGTGTCTCTCATCTCCCTGTCTCTGCCCCTCTGTCTCTCTGTATCGCTGGTCTCTCTGTTTCACTGTCTCTCTCTCCCCGTCTCTCTCCCTCTCTCTCATACACATTCACACACACACCAAGAGGGAGAGAGGGCTACTATGAATCACGCCAGACAGAGGGAGTTCAGCCCCAGGTTGTCTCAGAGAAAATATTAGCGATGAACTCTGGAAGTAGCCTCAGTTATAACTATACTTATTTACACTAATTGCTCTAGTAAATGTGTGCGCGTCTCTAATGGCACCCTCTTTCCTATATAGCCTAGTGCACTACTTTTCAACAGAGCCTTATGGTGCCTGGTCAAAAGTAGTGCACTATAGGGCGAAGGGTGCCATTAGAGACACAGCCTGCCATCTGAGACGGGAGGCAGAGGAACTGAACCATTTAAGGGTTGTTGGTACCCATGATGAGAGAGAGAGATCCCCACTGCTTTTTTCTAAAGTTATTCGTTGGATTCAGACTCTGTAAAGCAGCGCCTTGATTGCACAATTCCTCGTGTGATGCCTTTGAATTCACCCAACAGATCCTAATCCACTTTATTTGCCAGTTTAGTGCATTCTTGTTAAAGTGAATAAGTGTGTTCCTTTTCTTACTGCTGTTTACAGGCTTATGTCTTCATGGCAACTCATGTTTTTATGTCTGAGGCTGCATCACAAATGGCCCCCTATGTCCTTATGGGCCCTGGTCAAATGTAGTTCACTTTGCCATTTGGGATGGAGACAGTCTTACTCCTTTCTCAGACATCCCTTGGGTCTTTTTGATCTTCATTAAGATTTAAGAATTGCTTAAAGTTGACATCCAATGCAATTAGAGGCCTAGAAACCAGTCAAAATTTAGCTCCGCACCTTTAAAGGGATGTTTCGTTTTCGAAGCCACTTTTATCTGTTAGCAAAAGTGAAATAATTGGGGAGCTCCTTTGGCATAGAGGTCTGCTACACACTCTGTAATGATTAAACAGGATAGGATGACCTAACTGCAACTCTATCTCGAATGGCACCCTATTCCCTACATAGATCTCTGGTTAAAAGTAATGCACTATGGTGCTATTTCAAACCTTACAGTGAAATGCTTACTTGCACGCCCTTAACCAACAATGCAGTTTAAAAAAACAAATACAAATAAGAAATAAAAGTAACAAGTAATTAAAGAGCAGCAGTAAAAACAACAACAGCGAGACTATATACAGGGGGGTAGTGGTACAGAGTCGGTGTGTGTGTGTGTGTGGGGGGGGGGGGGGGGGGGGCACCGATTAGTTAAGGTAATATATACATGAAGGTAGAGTTATTAAAGTGACTATGCATAGATGATAACAGAGAGTAGCAGTGGTGGAAAAGAGGGGGAGGAGGGCCAATGCAAATATTCTGGGTAGACATTTGTTTAGGTGTTCAGAAGTCTTATGGCTTGGGAGTAGAAGCTGTTTAGAAGCCTCTTTGACCTAGACTTGGCTCTCCGGTACCGCTTGCCGTAAGGTAGCAGAGAGAACAGTCTATGACTAGGGTGGCTGGAGTCTGACCATTTTTAGGGCCTTCCTCTGACACCGCCTGGTATAGAGGTCTTGGATGGCAGAAAGCTTGGCCCCAGTGATGTACTGGGCCGTTCACATTACCCTCTGTAGTGCCTTGCGGTCAGGGGCCGAGCAGTTGCCATACCAGGCAGTGATGCAACAAGTCAGGATGCTCTCGATGGTGCACCTGTAGAACCTTTTGAGGATCTGAGGACCCATGCTAAATCTTTTCAGTCTCCTGAGGGGGAAAAGGTTTTGTCGTATATGGCCTCAGTATTGTTTTTTTATTGTGTTACTTTTTTGTTCTATTTTTTTAAAACTTTAGTTTGTTAAGTTAATATTTTCTTAACTCTATTTTCTTAAAACTGCATTGTTGGTTAAGGGCTTGTAAAGTAAGCATTTCACTAAGGTCTACCTACACCTGTTGTATTCGTCGCATGTGACAAATAACATTTTATTTTAATTTGACACACACACTACATGGGCTTGTCAACACTGATTGGTATTCAGTCCATGGCCTGAAATTGTCAGACTGTTCAACAGTAAACCTCACTTAAACCAGGGTTGAACCTATGCCTTAAGACTTTGTTCAATGGATGAGCTAAAGCCAAGGCATTATCTAAGGGCAGCTAACACAAGTCCTCAGATATCAAGCAAGATCACTGATCATAGGAACAAAGTTCACCAAACCACTTCCGCTACATCTACAAAAGATCAAAGATCAACTTCAACTAGTATTTAGAACTGTATTAGAGACTGTCTCTAGGTAACCCTTCCATCTGTCGGCTCCCGGAGAATGGGAAAGTCATCCTCTTTGTAACGCCATATAACAGTCATTGTTAACACTTCTGTCCCGCTCCTGCAGGGAATAAGCCCCGGGAGTCTTGTGGGAAGACGTGCCAGGGAGACAGGGATGATGAGTGGATGGGGGTCAGCCTCGCCCGGCAGGACAAACCCAATGGCAAAATACTGGTGAGTTCAAAGGTCACAGTACAGCCCTGTACATCTGTTTGAATCATCCGTTTCATCTGTGTGTCCAGAAGTCTATACTTGCACATTCCCTTACATTGTACCCATAGCACTCACGTCTGTAGCCATGAAGTGCTTTGAAAGGCTGGTCATGGCCCACATCAACGCCATTATCCAAGAAACCCGAGACCCACTCCAATTTGCACACCGCACCAACAGATCCACAGATGATGCAATCTCTATTGCACTCCACACTGCCCTTTCACACCTGGACAAAAGGAACACCTTTGTGAAAATACTATTCATTGACTGCAGCTCAGCTCAAAACCATAGTGCCCTCAAAGCTCATCATTAAGCTAAGGATCCTGGGACTAAACACCTCCCTCTGCAACTGGATCCTGGACTTCCTGAAGGGCCGCTCTCAGGTGTTAAGGGTAGGTAACAACACATACGCCATGCTGATCCTCAACACAGCCTGCGGCTATGGAATCCTGACCTGTTCACCGGACGTGCTACCTGTCCCAGACCTATTATTTGACCATGCTTGTCATTTATGAACATTTGAACATCTTGGCCATGTTCTGTTATAATCTCCACCCGGCACAGCCAGAAGAGGACTGGCCACCCCTCATAGTCTGGTTCCTCTCTAGGTTTCTTCCTAGGTTTTGGCCTTTCTAGGGAGTTTTTCCAAGCCACCGTGCTTCTACACCTGCATTGCTTGCTGTTTGGGGTTTTAGGCTGGGTTTCTGTATAGCACTTTGAGATATCAGCTGATGTACGAAGGGCTATATAAATACATTTGATTTGATTTGAACACAGGGACCCCTCAGGGGTGCGTGCTCAGTCCCTTCCTGTACTCCCTGTTCACTCATGACTGCATGACCAGGCACGACTCCAACACCATCATTAAGTTTGCTGATGACACAACAGTAGGTAGGTGTTTCACCGGGAAGAGATCAGAGACCTGGCCGTGTGGTGCCAGGACATCAACCTCTCCCTCAACATGATCAAGACAAAAGAGATGATTGTGGACTACAGGAAAAGGAGGAACGAGCACGCCCCCATTCTCATCGACGGGGCTGTAGTGGAGCAGGTTGAGAGCTTCAAGTTCCTTGGTGTCCACATCCAAACACACCAACACAGTTGTGAGGAGGGCATGAGACTGAAAAGATTTGGCAGGGGTCCTCAAATCCTCAAAAGGTTCTACAGCTGCACCATCGAGAGCATCTTGACTGGTTGCATCACTGCCTGTTATGGCAACTGCTCGGCCTCTGACCGCAAGGCACTACGAGGTAGTCCGTACGGCCCAGTACATCACAAAGTACATGGGGCAAAGCTTCCTGCCATCCAGGACTTCTAGTGTCAGAGGAATGCCCTAAAGATCGTCAAAGACTTCAGCCACCCTAGTCATAGACTGTTCTCTCTGCTACCGCATGGCAAGCAGTACCGGAGCGCCAAGTCTAGGTCCAAGAGGCGTCTCGACAGCTATATTAAGACTCTTAAAGAAGAAGTTACAGGTCTGTGAGAGCCAGAAATCTTGCTTGTTTGTAGGTGACCAAATACTTATTTTCCACCATAATTTGCAAATAAATTCATTAAAAATCCTACAATGTGATTTTCTGGATTTTTGTTTCTCATTTTGTCTGTCATAGTTGAAGTGTCCCTATGATGAAAATTACAGGCCTCTCTCATCTTTTTAAGTGGGAGAACTTGCACAATTGGTGGTTGACTAAATACTTTTTTGCCCCACTGTATCTATCCTACCCTGCCTTTCTAAGGTCTTCGAAAGCCAAGTTAACAAACAGATTACCGACCATTTCGAATCCCACCGTACCTTCTCCGCTGTGCAATCTGGTTTCCGAGCTGGTCATGGGTGCACCTCGGCCATGCTCAAGGTTCTAAACGATATCATAACCGCCATCAATAAAAGACACTGTGTAGCCGTATTCATCGACCTGGCCAAGGCTTTCTACTCTGTCAATCACCACATTCTTATCGGCTAATTCAACAGCCTTGGTTTCTCAAATGACTGCCTCGCCTGGTTCACCAACTACTTCTCAGACAGAGTTCAGTGTGTCAAATCGGAGGCCATGTTGTACGGACCTCTGGAAGTCTCTATGGGGGTGCCACAGGGTTCAATTCTCGGGCCGACTCTTTTCTCTGTATACATCAGTGATGTCGCTCTTGCTGCTGTTGATTCTCTGATCCACCTCTATGCAGACAACACCATTCTGTATACCTCTGGCCCTTCTTTGGACACTGTGGTAACTAACCACCAGACGAACTTCAATGCCATACAACTCTCCTTCCGTGGCCTCCAACTGCTCTTAAATGCTAGTAAAACTAAATGCATGCTCTTCAACCGATCGCTGCCGCACCTACCCGCCAGTCCAGCATCACTACTCTGGACGGTTCTGACTTAGAATATGTGAACAACTACAAATGCCTAGGTGTCTGGTTAGACTGTAAACTCTCCTTCCAGACTCACAATTAACATCTCCAATCCAAAATTAAATCTAGAATCGGCTTCCTATTTCCCAACAATGCATCCTTCACTCATGCTGCCAAACATACCCTCGTAAATCTGACTATCCTACCGATCCTTGACATCGGCGATGTAATTTACAAAATAACCTCCAACACTCTACTCAGCAAATTGGATGCAGTGCATCACAGTGCTATCCGTTTTGTCATCAAAGCCCCATATACCACCCACCACTGCGAACTGTATGCTCTCGTTGGCTGGTCCTCGTTTCATATTCGTCGCCAAACCCACTGGCTCCAGGTCATCTATAAGTCTTTACTAGGTGAAGCCCTGCCTTATCTCAGCTCACTGGTCACCATAGCAGCACCCACCCGTATCATGCGCTCCAGCAGGTATATTTCACCGGTCACCCCCAAAGCCAACTCCTCCTTTGGCCGCCTTCCAGTTCTCTGCTACCAATGTCTGGAATGAATTGCAAAAATCACTGAAGCTGGAGATTCATATCTCCCTCACTAGCTTTAAGCACCAGCTGTCAGAACTACTCACATATCACTGCACCTGTAAATAGCCCATCCAACTACCTCATCCCCATATTGTTATTTATTTTTTTGCTCCTTTTGACCTCAGTATCTCTACTTCATTGAATGTGCACATTCATCTTCTGCACATCTATCACTCTAGTGTTTAATTGCTAAATTGTAATTACTTCGCCACTACGGCCTATTTATTGCCTTACCTCCCTAATCTTACCTCATTTGCACACACTGTATATAGACTTTTTCTATTGTGTTATTGACTGTATGTTTGTTTATCCCATGTGTAACTCTGTGTGTTGTGTTTGTCACACTGCTTTGCATTATCTTTGCCAGGTCGCAGTTGTAAATGAGAACTTGATCTCAACTGGCCTACCTGGTTAAATAAAGGTGCAATAATAAAACTATTGTAAAAAATCAGAGGGCAGCTGGCTGGGTATGTTTAGGCTTCAGTCCCTGGCCCCTCCACGGTGGTCTTCTAACCTTACTTTTTTGAAGTGTTTTTTGAACTCCTGCAGCGGGTGATGAAGGATCCAAGCCTCTCTCTTTGGCCCTAATGCCTGCCTCTGGCCCTGTGGGACATTCCATGGCCCTGAAGCCTGCCTCTGGCCCTGGGGGACTTTCCATGGCCCTGAAGCCTGCCTCTGGCCCTGGGGGCATTCCATGGCCCTGATGCCTGCCTGGGGGACATTCCATAGCCCTGATGCCTGCCTGGGGGACATTTCATGGCCCTGAAGCCTGCTTCTGGCTCTGGGGGACATTCCATGTCCCTGAAGCCTGGCCCTGGGGTACATTACAGTGCCTTCAAGCCTGCCTCTGGCCCTGGGGGACATTCCATGGCCCTGATGCCTGCCTCTGGGGGACATTCCATGGCCCTGAAGCCTGCCTCTGGGGGACATCCCATGGCCCTGAAGCCTGCCTCTGGGGGACATTACATGGCCTTGAAGCCTGTCTCTGGCCCTGGGAGACATTACAGTTCCCTGAAGCCTGCTTCTGGCTCTGGGGGACATTCCATGTCCCTGAAGCCTGGCCCTGGGGTACATTACAGTGCCTTCAAGCCTGTCTCTGGCCCGGGTGGACATTCCATGGCCATGAAGCCTCTCTGGCCCTGGGGTACGTTACAGTGCCTTCAAGCCTGTCTCTGGCCCGGGTGGACATTCCATGTCCCTGAAGCCTGGCCCTGGGGTACGTTACAGTGCCTTCAAGCCTGTCTCTGGCCCGGGTGGACATTCCATGTCCCTGAAGCCTGGCCCTGGGGTACGTTACAGTGCCTTCAAGCCTGTCTCTGGCCCGGGTGGACATTCCATGTCCCTGAAGCCTGGCCCTGGGGTATGTTACAGTGCCTTCAAGCCTGTCTCTGGCCCGGGTGGACATTCCATGGCCATGAAGCCTGGCCCTGGGGTACGTTACAGTGCCTTCAAGCCTGTCTCTGGCCCGGGAGGACATTCCATGGCCATGAAGCCTCTCTGGCCCTGGGGGACATTGCATGGCCCTGAAGCCTGTTTTTGCCATGGTCATTCTCTATTTTATTACTTCCATTATCTGAGGGAGTATATTGGCATAATGTTCATACCACTTCCAATGGTTATTATGCATCAATCACCTTGAAAGAACCTCTAAGTATTTAACATGCTGTTTTCCCTTACAGGTGGTTTATAGATGTTCAACTATTAACCTGGCCCTAACTCTTACCTTGACCCTACCACGATCAAGTTGTTGCTTATCAACAGAGTTGCACTTTATATGTTGTTGATAGTAGTAGACCATCTGTAAAAGGACTCATCAAATAAAGTGATACAAAAACATTTAGATTTTATAGCAAATCAAGTGGCAGTTTGTCCCAGTAGTTGTTTTAAACTGTCCATCAGTTTTGGTGATAACAGAAAGGTAGTGATGTTCCGGAGCCATGTGTCCATGCATGGGGCCCCTGTAGATCCCTGCTGACGTTTGTTTTTATCTCATCTGAATGGACTCAGTGACTCAAGTTTCTCTGCAAGGACCGGCTGCTTGGCAGATGTGGCTCTGTACTGTATGTTTCAAACAATCAAGTGCTGATCTAGGATCTGTTTTGTATTTTAGATCACAATGAATAAGGTTACATTGGCAGGGGGAATCTGATCTTAGATCAGTACTCCTACTCTCAGATGCTTACAGCCCCTGAACTACAGTTATTTCATCTGTGTGTTGCTGAAAGAGGCCTAAAGTATTACCAATAAGCTGTCTTTACCTGAATACCTAAACCAATCAGCTCTCAGACAGGACAGCAGCATGTATGACAATAGAACAGCTCCATAATTTGGTCTCTGATCCTGGTAAAAAAATAAAACCTTAACATTATGGGCTAACTAAAGTTTATTACTTGTATAATATACTGAGTAGGCATACTGCTTGTGTTCTAGTACCGAATATGGTTTAGTAGCTTGTTGGAACATCAATAGTACTGTTAGAGCTGTAGGCCAGGCTGCTCTGCTAGCGTTGTAGGCCAGGCTGCTCTGCTAGCGCTGTAGGCCAGGCTGCTCTGCTAGCGTTGTAGGCCAGGCTGCTCTGCTAGCGCTGTAGGCCAGGCTGCTCTGCTAGCACTGTAGGCCAGGCTGCTCTGCTAGCGTTGTAGACCAGGCTGCTCTGCTAGCGCTGTAGGCCAGGCTGCTCTGCTAGCGCTGTAGGCCAGTCTGCTCTGCTAGCGTTGTAGGGCAGGCTGCTCTGCGAGCGCTGTAGGCCAGGCTGCTCTGCTAGCGTTGTAGGGCCAATTGTGCACCGCCCTATGGGAGTCCCAATCACGGCCGGTTGTGATACAGTTGTGCGCCACTCTAAAATATTAATGAAGAAAACTTTCTGGGACCGGAGTGATTTACTGATACAGTGCCTTAGACCGCTGCGCCACTCGGGAGCCTAAAATATTAATGAAGAAAACAACTTTCTGGGACCGGAGTGATTTTACTGTGTGATGTTTACCTTTGTATCCCAAAAATTGAGTTGTTTAAAAAATGCACTATAAAGTTTTGAATGTCAGTTGAGTTCTCTTATTTTGGGGATTCTCTTGATTGTGATTTACAGTGCTTGTCTATTTACCTCTGTGAGTTGGTTCCACAATGGGCTGCTGCACTCTGGAGAGTCATGACCTCTTTGTGTTCATAGCCCAGAGGAAGCATTGCAGTAGAGGACTGTTAGGACTCAGTTATTACAGTAGAGGACTGTTAGAACTCAGTTATTACACTAGAGGACTGTTATAACTCCGTTATTACACTAGAGGACTGTTACAACTCTGTTATTACACTAGAGGACTGTTACAGCTCCGTTATTACACTAGAGGACTGTTATAGCTCCGTTATTACAGTAGAGGACTGTTATAACTCCGTTATTACACTAGAGGACTGTTATAACTCCGTTATTAAACTAGAGGACTGTTAGAACTCCGTTAATAAACTAGAGGACTGTTATAACTCCGTTATTACACTAGAGGACTGTTAGAACTCCGTTATTACACTAGAGGACTGTAAGAACTCTGTTATTACACTAGAGGACTGTTATAACTCAGTTACTAAACTAGAGAACTGTTAGAACTCAGTTATTACACCAGATAACTGTTAGAACTCAATTATTACACTAGAGGACTGTTGTAGCTCCGTTATTAAACTAGAGGACTGTTAGAACTCAGTTATTACACCAGATAACTGTTAGAACTCAGTTATTACACTAGAGGACTGTTAGGACTCCGTTATTAATCCAGAGGACTGTTAATCCAGAGGACTGTGAGCCGAACCAAGCTGAACTGAGCTGGCCTGGTTGTGCATCCACTGCAGTTGCTGGAACTGTGCTGAAATGGACATGTGTAAAGAAATACCCCTGCCTGTGGATGCACACGAATACTAGGAAGGAACCCAGGATGTTATGATGAACATGTTATGAGAACTGTTAGGAACTCAGGATGTTATTATGAAGCAGGGGTTGTTCTTAATCTGATGTCCGGATAGTCACACCACAGACTAATGAGACCAGGGCCGTTATGGTCACAGTTGGCTGTGACTTCATCCCTTCTCTTCTCTCAGAACAGTTAATTTAGCAGCTTGGTTAAAGTGTGTGGGGGTATGATGGAGTTGGTGTACGTGTGTGTGTGTGTGCGTGCGTGCGTGCTGCGTACATCTGTCATCTTGTCTGTCTGTCCTGCCGCCTGTCCACCTTTCTGCTCTCTTATCTCAGAGTAGGCCAGCAGATCCAGTCACACCTGAGTGAGACGTCACGTCTCTGTCTTTGTGTTCTGACTGTGCCTCTCTTGTGTCTGATGCAGGCCTGTGCCTCTCTTGTGTCTGATGCAGGCCTGTGCCTCTCATGTGTTTGATGCAGGCTTGTGCCTCTCTTGTGTCTGATGCAGGCCTGTGCCTCTCTTGTGTCTGATGCAGGCCTGTGCCCACCGTTGGAAGAATGTCTTCTATGACTCTGAGCTCATCCTTCCCCATGGTTACTGTTCCATCATCCCTCCTACGCTACAGGGCCGGACCCAAGCCCTCATCCCCTGCTACGAAGGTACAGTCGTACACACACACACACACACACACTTTCATCACATTCCCAGTGGGTCAGAAGTTTATATACACTCAATTAGTATTTGGTAGCATTGCCTTTAAATTGTTTAACTTGGGTCAAATGTTTTGGGTAGCCTTCCACAAGCTTCCCACAATAAATTGGTTGAATTTTGTCCCATTCCTCCTGACAGAGCTGGTGTAACTGAGTCAGGTTTGTAGGCCTCCTTGCTCGCACACACTTTTTCAGTTCCGCCCACAAATTTTCTATAGGATTGAGGTCAGGGCTTCGTGATGGCCACTCCAATTCCTTGACTTTGTTGTTCTTAAGCCGTTTTGCCACAACTTTGGAAGTATGCTTGGGGTCATTGTCCATTTGGAAGACCTATTTGCAATCAAGCTTTAACTTCCTGACTGATGTCTTGAGATGTTACTTCAATATATCCACATAATTCTCCTCCTCATGATGCCATCTATTTTGTGAAGAAGCAAAGCACCCCCACAACATGATGCTGCCACCCCCGTGCTTCACGGTTGGGATGGTGTTCTTCTGCTTGCAAACCTCCCCCTTTTTCCTCCAAACATAACAATGGTCATTATGGCCAAACAGTTCTATTTTTGTTTCATCAGACCAGAGGACATTTCTCCAAAAAGTATGATCTTTGTCCCCATGTGCAGTTGCAGATCATAGTCTGGCTTTTTTATGACGGTTTTGGAGCAGTGGATATAGGACTTGTTTTACTGTGGATTTAGATACTTTTGTACCTGTTTCCTCCAGCATCTTCACAAGGTCGTTTGCTGCTGTTCTGGGATTGATTTGCACTTTTTGCACCAAAGTACGTTCATCTCCAGGAGACAGAACGCATCTCCTTCCTGAGTGGTATGACGGCTGCCTGGTCCCATGGTGTTTATACTTGCGTACTATTGTTTGTACAGATGAATGTGGTACCCTCAGGCGTTTGTAAATTGCTCCCGAAGATGAACCAGAGTTGTGGAGGTCTACAATTGTTTTTCTGAGGTCTTGGCTGATTTCTTTTGATTTTCCCATGATGTCAAGCAACGAGGCACTGAGTTTGAAGGTAGGCCTTGAAATACATCCACAGGTACACCTCCAATTGATTCAAATGATGTCAATTAGCCTATCAGAAGCTTCTAAAGCCATGACATAATTTTCTGGAATTTTCCAAGCTGTTTAAAGGTACAGTCAACTTAGTGTATGCAAACTTCTGACCCACTAGAATTGTGATACAGTGAATTATAAGTGAAATAATCTGTCTGTAAACAATTGTTGGAAAAATTACTTGTGTCATATACAAAGTAGATGTCCAACTGACTTGCTAATACTATAGTTTGTTAACAAGAAATGTGTGGAGTGGTTGAAAAACGAGTTTTAATGACTCCAACCTAAGTGTATGTATACTTCCGACTTCAACTGTAGAAATCCGAAGAGTGTGCCCAGCAGAGATAGGTGGGATGGGCTGAGGGAAACGGAGTGTTGGGGTGTGGAACTTGAGACAAGTGGGAGTGGAGTTGCTGGGTGGGAATAGAATGACGGTCAAAGATGAAAGTCAAAAATAACAACAACATTTGTTTTTAAAAAGTTACTTTGAATGACAAACTTACATCAAACTTAGATCATTACATTAGTCTCGGATGGTGGAGGGGCAGCTCTCGGGGAACTGTTGGGGGGGATCTTGGATGGTTGGTGGCCTGGTAGTTGGGAGCTTTGGCCGATACGTCGCTGGTTCGGGCTCTGATTTGACTTGGTGTGAGATCTGTCAACGTGTCCTTGGGCGGGGCGCTTGACCCTGGTTGCTGCTGTGGGTCACTCGATGGGAGTCTGATAGATTGCTGAATGTAATGTTGAGTGTCTTCATTGCAGTTAGATTATATTTTTAATATTCAATTAAAAATACAAAATAAATTAGGCCACCTATTGGTGGACGGGGATAAATGAAAGAAGCAGACATTGAATATGCTTGTACAGAACAAAAATATTCCAAAATATGCATCCGGTTTACAATAAGGCATGAATCTAAAACTGCCCAAAAAATGTGGTAAAGAAATCTACCTATGTTTGTTGCAAACCCAATACAACACGCTACTGAGTACCACTCTACATATTTTCAAGCATGGTGGTGCTGCATCATGTTATTGGTATGCTTGTCATTTGCAAGGACTAGAGTTTATGATAAAAATAAACAGAATAGAGCTAAGCACATGCAAAATCCTAGATGAAAATCCGATTCAGTCTGCTTTCCAACAGACACTGGAGACAAGTTTACATTTCAGGAGGACGATAACCTAAATCACAAGGTCACTGGAGTTGCTAACCAGGATGACATTGAATGTTCATGAGGGGCCTAGTTACAGCTTGTACTTAAATATACATGAAAATCTATGTCAAGACTTGAAAATGGCTGTCTAGCAAAGATCAACAACCACCTTGACGAATTTTTAAAAGAATAAAGTGCAAATATTGTCCAGGTGTGTAAAAGCTCTTAGAGACTTACGCAGAAAGACTCACAGCTGGAATTGCTGCCAAAGGTAGATCTAACATGTATTGGCTTAGTTGGTTGAATACTTATATGATCAATATATATTAGTGTTTTATTTTTTGTATTTCTTTTAAATTTTAAATTTTTACAAATGTTAGAATATTTTCTTCCGCTTGACATTACAGATTATGTTGTGTAGGTCATTGACAAAAAATGATAATTAAATCCATTTCAATCCCACTTTGTAACACAAAAAAGTCAAGGGGTGTGAATACTTTGTGAAGGCACTGTGCATGAATGGCTTCATACAAACAGACATTAATGTCATGGTTACTGCACAGTAACTTTCAATGGAATTCTTCCTTCAGCTCACAATGTACACAACATATAGACAGAGATACAGACTGAAGTTTACTGAGTTTATAAGGAGGATAAGGGGGAGAGGGCTTGTGTGTTTAAGCTGTGTGTGTACATCCTAATCTGTGTGTGTACATGCTGTGTATACCCTCGGCCCCGGGTTAGACAGTGCAGGGATTTAGGGATTTTATCATGACACACGTTCTCTCCAGGTCTCACAATGAGTTATAGACTTGCACACACACACACACACACACACACACACACAAGGCTATCAGGCACCGTAAGAGCCTTGAAATGTTCTCTCTCAAACTCAAACTCAAGAGAGAAATATGAGCTCAGTCTTGCAGGAACCAACACCTGGAGATTCCAAGGACACACACACACTTCGCTATGCTGCTAAAGGATAAAATATTCCACACACTAACCAGGTTTCCATCCAAACTTTTTATACGAGTAAAGTACATGTCGGATAAAAATTGTCATGACGACAGGACTAATGGAAACAGAACATTTTTCTGTGAACTTTCCAAATGTCGTCAAAACAAAATAAGCTCGACAAGGTGGGATCTTTTTGTATCTGTAAAATTAATTATGCAAGAAACGTTGGATGCTTTTATGTGCAAATATTGATATAATAAACATCATATTGAAGTAAACTTGAAGTCAAGTGAATGAAGTTGTAAGGTCATGCCACTTCAACTCAGGAAAGCATACAGTTTATTAGGCTACAGATGAAATATGTTCTGATGAACTTCACAGGGTGGTGAAAGTGCAAGGTGACGATCTTGATGCTCTTTTCCAATAAATATTGAGGGTCTTATTCTGGTGACATGATGATCGATGCTCAGCTGCCGTTTGACATAATCTTGCTATTTCTGTCCATAATAATCTCATCAGGTAGACTATACCCGAGCTGTTGGCTAGAGCACACGTGCCAATTCCAGAGTGGGCACATTCACTATATAACACATCCTTTTTTGAGACAAAACCATCAGTAGAGTTTGAAATGCGATGGAAACCCGTTTAACTTGTGACTTTTTATAAGTTATGTTGGAATTTAACCGCAAAGGTATTTGTATGTGCACTACGTCATCACACACAGCCTTTTATCTGCAACAAGTCAATTAGATGGAAACATCTCTGGTAGGAATATATTGTTTTATGCAGTTTTTAGAGTATTCGCATGACAATCTGTAGCCAATTTGGATTGAAACCTAGCTAGTGTTTAGGTCCAGCTAATTGAGGTAGAGATGTAGGAATGTGTATTCCCTCCATAGACTAAATTGCCACGGGGATGGGGGAACATAGCCATTTGAAGCTAGCCAGTAACCCCTCCAGTATGTGTTGACGTCATTTCACAGGATTGAATGGAAGCTGTAGAGATTGGTAAGAAATGGCACTTCTGTATCCAAATATCTTATTCATCCATTTGGGGGTTTTAAGCAGTAAATAGGCTGGTATGATGGTGCATTGATCAGTTATGCCAGGGGTGGGCAGCTCCACTCCTCCAGGGTCTGATTGGTCTCACACTTTTTCTCCATCCCTAGCAAACACAGCTGATTTAATCAGATTGCATTCTGAACTGAAGATCATGATTAGATGATTATTGGAGTCAGGTGTGTTAGCTGAGGCTGGGGCAAAACTGTGAGACCAATTAGGCCCTGGAGAACTGGAATTGACCACCCCTGAGTTATACAGTTTCAAGCTGTTATTTGTGCGTTTTTGCACAAACATCAACCTTTAAAGTACCTGTTCAGTGATTACAGATTTCTATGAAATATGACCTTTAATTAATGTTAAAAAGCAGCTTTTCTGTGTTGGAATGGTGTGGGCGTATACCTCAGGAGGATGACATCATTGTCTATGAGGAAATAGCAAGCATTTTTTAAATGTTCTGTTTGAGATGGGGTTTTTGAATAGTTTTTCCCCCCAATTTATGCTTTGGCTACATACGAGTATAGGATGAGTCAATAGCATTATTTGGGGGTATGAAACTTTTAAAAGTGAGATATTCCCCTAACTGTTTACTTTAAAACTACACCATTCTCTCATCCTCATGGCAAAATGTTAAGAATAGCATGAGATGAGATTTTAAACAAGCAAATTTTTATTTTTATCTCTGTCCCATGGGAAAATGTGTAAAATTGCAGAAAATGTGCTTTAAAAGTGCAAAAATATGTCAGACTCATGACAGTGTGTAGAATAGCATTATAACGGTACATTTTTCAAATGTGTTGAAATTCAGGAAGTTAACTGTTTTCCACATTTGAAAATACCCATCCATCCATATACCCCTCAAGAGAGGCATAATAAGTCATGTCAAACTATGTAGATTTGCAGGAAATGCAATTATTTGTCCCCTCCAATATCTACCCCCTAATTTTGCCCTTGATTCCCTCGCAAATGTTTTCTTTAGGAAGCTGTGTTGAAAACACTATTGGCCTGGTGTTTTTCAAGGCGTTTAAGAATATTTGCAGACTGAATTTATTAATTTATGAAACTTTTTTAACCAGTCGAATCAGGAACAGTATTCATATTTACAATGACGTCCTGGTAGTGAGAGGCCCATGTTCAACTGGGGCCCATTTTCAAATAGCGTCTCAGAGTAGGAGTGGTAGGAGTGGTATTCTTGGATATTCATTATTATCTAAAAGGCAGAACTGATCCTAGATCAGCACTCCTACTCTGAGACTCTTTGTGAATATGGCCCCAGATACAATACTATAGGCTGTAGAGTATGCATTACCTACTCACCTGTAGGAGGGCTACAGCCTGGGACCATGTTAGGAGGGCTACAGCCTGGGACCACCCTGTCTTACCATGTTAGGAGGGCTACAGCCTGGGACCACCCTGTCTTACCATGTTAGGAGGGCTACAGCCTGGGACCACCCTGTCTTACCATGTTAGGAGGGCTACAGCCTGGGACCACCCTGTCTTACCATGTTAGGAGGGCTACAGCCTGGGACCACCCTGTCTTACCATGTTAGGAGAGATACAGCCTGGGACCACCCTGTTTTACCATGTTAGGAGAGATACAGCCTGGGACCACCCTGTTTTACCATGTTAGGAGGGCCAAAGCCTGGGACCACCCTGTTTTACCATGTTAGGAGGGCTACAGCCTGGGACCACCCTGTTTTACCATGTTAGGAGGGCTACAGCCTGGGACCACCCTGTTTTACCATGTTAGGAGGGCTACAGCCTGGGACCACCCTGTTTTACCATGTTAGGAGAGATACAGCCTGGGACCACCCTGTTTTACCATGTTAGGAGGGCTACAGCCTGGGACCACCCTGTTTTACCATGTTAGGAGGGCTACAGCCTGGGACCACCCTGTTTTACCATGTTAGGAGAGATACAGCCTGGGACCACCCTGTCTTACCATGTTAGGAGGGCTACAGCCTGGGACCACCCTGTTTTACCATGTTAGGAGGGCTACAGCCTGGGACCATGTTACGAGGGCTACAGCCTGGGACCACCCTGTCTTACCATGTTAGGAGGGCTACAGCCTGGGAACACCCTGTTTTACCATGTTAGGAGGGCTACAGCCTGGGACCACCCTGTTTTACCATGTTAGGAGGGATACAGCCTGGGACCACCCTGTTTTACCATGTTAGGAGGGCTACAGCCTGGGACCACCCTGTTTTACCATGTTAGGAGAGATACAGCCTGGGACCACCCTGTTTTACCATGTTAGGAGGGCTACAGCCTGGGACCACCCTGTTTTACCATGTTAGGAGGGCTACAGCCTGGGACCACCCTGTTTTACCATGTTAGGAGAGATACAGCCTGGGACCACCCTGTCTTACCATGTTAGGAGGGCTACAGCCTGGGACCACCCTGTTTTACCATGTTAGGAGGGCTACAGCCTGGGACCACCCTGTTTTACCATGTTAGGAGAGATACAGCCTGGGACCACCCTGTTTTACCATGTTAGGAGAGATACAGCCTGGGACCACCCTGTTTTACCATGTTAGGAGGGCTACAGCCTGGGACCACCACTGTTTTACCATGTTAGGAGAGATACAGCCTGGGACCACCCTGTTTTACCATGTTAGGAGGGATACAGCCTGGGACCACCCTGTTTTACCATGTTAGGAGGGCTACAGCCTGGGACCACCCTGTTTTACCATGTTAGGAGGGATACAGCCTGGGACCACCCTGTTTTACCATGTTAGGAGAGATACAGCCTGGGACCACCCTGTCTTACCATGTTAGGAGAGATACAGCCTGGGACCACCCTGTTTTACTTTACCATGTTAGGAGAGATACAGCCTGGGACCACCCTGTTTTACCATGTTAGTTTTACCATGAGGGCTACAGCCTGGGACCACCCTGTTTTACCATGTTAGGAGAGATACAGCCTGGGACCACCCTGTTTTACCATGTTAGGAGAGATACAGCCTGGGACCACCCTGTTTTACCATGTTAGGAGACCACCCTGTTTTACCATGTTAGGAGAGATACAGCCTGGGACCACCCTGTCTTACCATGTTAGGAGGGCTACAGCCTGGGACCACCCTGTTTTACCATGTTAGGAGGCTACAGCCTGGGACCACCCTGTTTTACCATGTTAGGAGGGCTACAGCCTGGGACCACCCTGTTTTACCATGTTAGGAGGGCTACAGCCTGGGACCACCCTGTTTTACCATGTTAGGAGGGATACAGCCTGGGACCACCCTGTTTTACCATGTTAGGAGAGATACAGCCTGGGACCACCCTGTCTTACCATGTTAGGAGGTCTACAGCCTGGGACCACCCTGTTTTACCATGTTAGGAGGGCTACAGCCTGGGACCACCCTGTTTTACCATGTTAGGAGAGATACAGCCTGGGACCACCCTGTCTTACCATGTTAGGAGAGATACAGCCTGGGACCACCCTGTTTTACCATGTTAGGAGGGCTACAGCCTGGGACCACCCTTTTTTACCATGTTAGGAGAGATACAGCCTGGGACCACCCTGTTTTACCATGTTAGGAGGGCTACAGCCTGGGACCACCCTGTTTTACCATGTTAGGAGGGCTACAGCCTGGGACCACCACCACCCTGTTTTACCATGTTAGGAGAGATACAGCCTGGGACCACCCTGTCTTACCATGTTAGGAGGGCTACAGCCTGGGACCACCCTGTTTTACCATGTTAGGAGAGATACAGCCTGGGACCACCCTGTCTTACCATGTTAGGAGAGATACAGCCTGGGACCACCCTGTCTTACCATGTTAGGAGGGCTACAGCCTGGGACCACCCTGTTTTACCATGTTAGGAGGGCTACAGCCTGGGACCACCCTGTTTTACCATGTTAGGAGAGATACAGCCTGGGACCACCCTGTCTTACCATGTTAGGAGAGATACAGCCTGGGACCACCCTGTTTTACCATGTTAGGAGGGCTACAGCCTGGGACCACCCTTTTTTACCATGTTAGGAGAGATACAGCCTGGGACCACCCTGTTTTACCATGTTAGGAGGGCTACAGCCTGGGACCACCCTGTTTTACCATGTTAGGAGGGCTACAGCCTGGGACCACCCTGTTTTACCATGTTAGGAGAGATACAGCCTGGGACCACCCTGTCTTACCATGTTAGGAGAGATACAGCCTGGGACCACCCTGTCTTACCATGTTAGGAGAGATACAGCCTGGGACCACCCTGTCTTACCATGTTAGGAGAGATACAGCCTGGGACCACCCTGTTTTACCATGTTAGGAGAGATACAGCCTGGGACCACCCTGTCTTACCATGTTAGGAGAGATACAGCCTGGGACCACCCTGTTTTACCATGTTAGGAGAGATACAGCCTGGGACCACCCTGTTTTACCATGTTAGGAGGGATACAGCCTGGGACCACCCTGTTTTACCATGTTAGGAGGGCTACAGCCTGGGACCACCCTGTTTTACCATGTTAGGAGGGATACAGCCTGGGACCACCCTGTTTTACCATGTTAGGAGGGATACAGCCTGGGACCACCCTGTTTTACCATGTTAGGAGGGCCTGGGACCACCCTGTCTTACCATGTTAGGAGGGCTACAGCCTGGGACCACCCTGTTTTACCATGTTAGGAGGGCTACAGCCTGGGACCACCCTGTTTTACCATGTTAGGAGAGATACAGCCTGGGACCACCCTGTCTTACCATGTTAGGAGAGATACAGCCTGGGACCACCCTGTTTTACCATGTTAGGAGGGCTACAGCCTGGGACCACCCTGTTTTACCATGTTAGGAGAGATACAGCCTGGGACCACCCTGTTTTACCATGTTAGGAGGGCTACAGCCTGGGACCACCCTGTTTTACCATGTTAGGAGGGCTGTTTTACAGCCTGGGACCACCCTGTTTACCATGTTAGGAGAGATACAGCCTGGGACCACCCTGTTTACCATGTTAGGAGGGATACAGCCTGGGACCACCCTGTTTTACCATGTTAGGAGGGCTACAGCCTGGGACCACCCTGTTTTACCATGTTAGGAGAGATACAGCCTGGGACCACCCTGTCTTTACCATGTTAGTTAGAGAGATACAGCCTGGGACCACCCTGTTTTAGGAGAGATACTGTTAGGACCATGTTAGGAGTCTACAGCCTGGGACCACCCTGTTTTACCATGTTAGGAGGGCTACAGCCTGGGACCACCCTGTTTTACCATGTTAGGAGAGATACAGCCTGGGACCACCCTGTCTTACCATGTTAGGAGAGATACAGCCTGGGACCACCCTGTTTTACCATGTTAGGAGGGCTACAGCCTGGGACCACCCTGTTTTACCATGTTAGGAGAGATACAGCCTGGGACCACCCTGTTTTACCATGTTAGGAGGGCTACAGCCTGGGACCACCCTGTTTTACCATGTTAGGAGGGCTACAGCCTGGGACCACCCTTTTTTTTACCATGTTAGGAGAGATACAGCCTGGGACCACCCTGTTTTACCATGTTAGGAGAGATACAGCCTGGGACCACCCTGTCTTACCATGTTAGGAGAGATACAGCCTGGGACCACCCTGTCTTACCATGTTAGGAGAGATACAGCCTGGGACCACCCTGTCTTACCATGTTAGGAGGGATACAGCCTGGGACCACCCTGTCTTACCATGTTAGGAGAGATACAGCCTGGGACCACCCTGTTTTACCATGTTAGGAGAGATACAGCCTGGGACCACCCTGTTTTACCATGTTAGGAGGGATACAGCCTGGGACCACCCTGTCTTACCATGTTAGGAGAGATACAGCCTGGGACCACCCTGTTTTACCATGTTAGGAGGGCTACAGCCTGGGACCACCCTGTTTTACCATGTTAGGAGAGATACAGCCTGGGACCACCCTGTTTTACCATGTTAGGAGAGATACAGCCTGGGACCACCCTGTTTTACCATGTTAGGAGGGCTACAGCCTGGGACCACCCTGTTTTACCATGTTAGGAGGGCTACAGCCTGGGACCACCCTGTTTTACCATGTTAGGAGAGATACAGCCTGGGACCACCCTGTCTTACCATGTTAGGAGAGATACAGCCTGGGACCACCCTGTTTTACCATGTTAGGAGGGCTACAGCCTGGGACCACCCTGTTTTACCATGTTAGGAGAGATACAGCCTGGGACCACCCTGTTTTACCATGTTAGGAGGGCTACAGCCTGGGACCACCCTGTTTTACCATGTTAGGAGGGCTACAGCCTGGGACCACCCTGTTTTACCATGTTAGGAGAGATACAGCCTGGGACCACCCTGTCTTACCATGTTAGGAGAGATACAGCCTGGGACCACCCTGTTTTACCATGTTAGGAGGGCTACAGCCTGGGACCACCCTGTTTTACCATGTTAGGAGAGATACAGCCTGGGACCACCCTGTCTTACCATGTTAGGAGAGATACAGCCTGGGACCACCCTGTTTTACCATGTTAGGAGGGCTACAGCCTGGGACCACCCTGTTTTACCATGTTAGGAGAGATACAGCCTGGGACCACCCTGTTTTACCATGTTAGGAGGGCCTGGGACACCCTGTTTTACCATGGGACCACCCTGTTTTACCATGTTAGGAGGGCTACAGCCTGGGACCACCCTGTTTTACCATGTTAGGAGAGATACAGCCTGGGACCACCCTGTTTTACCATGTTAGGAGAGATACAGCCTGGGACCACCCTGTCTTACCATGTTAGGAGAGATACAGCCTGGGACCACCCTGTCTTACCATGTTAGGAGAGATACAGCCTGGGACCACCCTGTTTTACCATGTTAGGAGGGCTACAGCCTGGGACCACCCTGTTTTACCATGTTAGGAGGGATACAGCCTGGGACCACCCTGTTTTACCATGTTAGGAGAGATACAGCCTGGGACCACCCTGTTTTACCATGTTAGGAGAGATACAGCCTGGGACCACCCTGTCTTACCATGTTTTGGGACCACCCTGTTTTACCATGTTAGGAGGGCTACAGCCTGGGACCACCCTGTCTTACCATGTTAGGAGAGATACAGCCTGGGACCACCCTGTTTTACCATGTTAGGAGGGCTACAGCCTGGGACCACCCTGTTTTACCATGTTAGGAGAGATACAGCCTGGGACCACCCTGTTTTACCATGTTAGGAGGGCTACAGCCTGGGACCACCCTGTTTTACCATGTTAGGAGGGCTACAGCCTGGGACCACCCTGTTTTACCATGTTAGGAGAGATACAGCCTGGGACCACCCTGTTTTACCATGTTAGGAGAGATACAGCCTGGGACCACCCTGTCTTACCATGTTAGGAGGGCTACAGCCTGGGACCACCCTGTTTTACCATGTTAGGAGGGCTACAGCCTGGGACCACCCTGTTTTACCATGTTAGGAGAGATACAGCCTGGGACCACCCTGTCTTACCATGTTAGGAGAGATACAGCCTGGGACCACCCTGTTTTACCATGTTAGGAGGGCTACAGCCTGGGACCACCCTGTTTTACCATGTTAGGAGAGATACAGCCTGGGACCACCCTGTTTTACCATGTTAGGAGGGCTACAGCCTGGGACCACCCTGTTTTACCATGTTAGGAGGGCTACAGCCTGGGACCACCCTGTTTTACCATGTTAGGAGAGATACAGCCTGGGACCACCCTGTTTTACCATGTTAGGAGAGATACAGCCTGGGACCACCCTGTCTTACCATGTTAGGAGAGATACAGCCTGGGACCACCCTGTCTTACCATGTTAGGAGAGATACAGCCTGGGACCACCCTGTTTTACCATGTTAGGAGGGCTACAGCCTGGGACCACCCTGTTTTACCATGTTAGGAGAGATACAGCCTGGGACCACCCTGTTTTACCATGTTAGGAGAGATACAGCCTGGGACCACCCTGTTTTACCATGTTAGGAGAGATACAGCCTGGGACCACCCTGTTTTACCATGTTAGGAGAGATACAGCCTGGGACCACCCTGTTTTACCATGTTAGGAGGGATACAGCCTGGGACCACCCTGTTTTACCATGTTAGGAGAGATACAGCCTGGGACCACCCTGTTTTACCATGTTAGGAGGGCTACAGCCTGGGACCACCCTGTTTTACCATGTTAGGAGAGATACAGCCTGGGACCACCCTGTTTTACCATGTTAGGAGAGATACAGCCTGGGACCACCTGTCTTACCATGTTAGGAGAGATACAGCCTGGGACCACCCTGTTTTACCATGTTAGGAGAGATACAGCCTGGGACCACCCTGTTTTACCATGTTAGGAGGTTAGGATACAGCCTGGGACCACCCTGTCTTACCATGTTAGGAGAGATACAGCCTGGGACCACCCTGTTTTACCATGTTAGGAGGGCTACAGCCTGGGACCACCCTGTTTTACCATGTTAGGAGAGATACAGCCTGGGACCACCCTGTCTTACCATGTTAGGAGAGATACAGCCTGGGACCACCCTGTTTTACCATGTTAGGAGGGCTACAGCCTGGGACCACCCTGTTTTACCATGTTAGGAGGGCTACAGCCTGGGACCACCCTGTTTTACCATGTTAGGAGAGATACAGCCTGGGACCACCCTGTTTTACCATGTTAGGAGAGATACAGCCTGGGACCACCCTGTTTTACCATGTTAGGAGGGCTACAGCCTGGGACCACCCTGTTTTACCATGTTAGGAGAGATACAGCCTGGGACCACCCTGTTTTACCATGTTAGGAGGGCTACAGCCTGGGACCACCCTGTTTTACCATGTTAGGAGGGCTACAGCCTGGGACCACCCTGTTTTACCATGTTAGGAGAGATACAGCCTGGGACCACCCTGTTTTACCATGTTAGGAGAGATACAGCCTGGGACCACCCTGTTTTAGTTTTAGAGAGATACAGCCTGGGACCACCCTGTTTTACCATGTTAGGAGGGATACAGCCTGGGACCACCCTGTTTTACAGCCTGGGACCACCCTGTTAGGAGGGCTACAGCCTGGGACCACCCTGTTTTACCATGTTAGGAGAGATACAGCCTGGGACCACCCTGTTTACCATGTTAGGAGAGATACAGCCTGGGACCACCCTGTTTTACCATGTTAGGAGGGCTACAGCCTGGGACCACCCTGTTTTACCATGTTAGGAGAGATACAGCCTGGGACCACCCTGTTTTACCATGTTAGGAGGGCTACAGCCTGGGACCACCCTGTTTTACCATGTTAGGAGGGCTACAGCCTGGGACCACCCTGTTTTACCATGTTAGGAGAGATACAGCCTGGGACCACCCTGTCTTACCATGTTAGGAGAGATACAGCCTGGGACCACCCTGTTTTACCATGTTAGGAGAGATACAGCCTGGGACCACCCTGTTTTACCATGTTAGGAGAGATACAGCCTGGGACCACCCTGTTTTACCATGTTAGGAGGGCTACAGCCTGGGACCACCCTGTTTTACCATGTTAGGAGAGATACAGCCTGGGACCACCCTGTCTTACCATGTTAGGAGAGATACAGCCTGGGACCACCCTGTTTTACCATGTTAGGAGAGATACAGCCTGGGACCACCCTGTTTTACTTATGTTACAGCCTGGGACCACCCTGTTTTACCATGTTAGGAGGGCTACAGCCTGGGACCACCCTGTTTTACCATGTTAGGAGAGATACAGCCTGGGACCACCCTGTTTTACCATGTTAGGAGAGATACAGCCTGGGACCACCCTGTTTTACCATGTTAGGAGGGCTACAGCCTGGGACCACCCTGTTTTACCATGTTAGGAGAGATACAGCCTGGGACCACCCTGTTTTACCATGTTAGGAGGGCTACAGCCTGGGACCACCCTGTTTTACCATGTTAGGAGGGCTACAGCCTGGGACCACCCTGTTTTACCATGTTAGGAGAGATACAGCCTGGGACCACCCTGTTTTACCATGTTAGGAGAGATACAGCCTGGGACCACCCTGTTTTACCATGTTAGGAGGGCTACAGCCTGGGACCACCCTGTTTTACCATGTTAGGAGGGATACAGCCTGGGACCACCCTGTTTTACCATGTTAGGAGAGATACAGCCTGGGACCACCCTGTTTTACCATGTTAGGAGAGATACAGCCTGGGACCACCCTGTCTTACCATGTTAGGAGAGATACAGCCTGGGACCACCCTGTTTTACCATGTTAGGAGGGCTACAGCCTGGGACCACCCTGTTTTACCATGTTAGGAGAGATACAGCCTGGGACCACCCTGTTTTACCATGTTAGGAGAGATACAGCCTGGGACCACCCTGTTTTACCATGTTAGGAGAGATACAGCCTGGGACCACCCTGTTTTACCATGTTAGGAGGGATACAGCCTGGGACCACCCTGTCTTACCATGTTAGGAGAGATACAGCCTGGGACCACCCTGTTTTACCATGTTAGGAGGGCTACAGCCTGGGACCACCCTGTTTTACCATGTTAGGAGAGATACAGCCTGGGACCACCCTGTTTTACCATGTTAGGAGAGATACAGCCTGGGACCACCCTGTTTTACCATGTTAGGAGAGATACAGCCTGGGACCACCCTGTTTTACCATGTTAGGAGGGATACAGCCTGGGACCACCCTGTTTTACCATGTTAGGAGGGATACAGCCTGGGACCACCCTGTTTTACCATGTTAGGTTAGAGATACAGCCTGGGACCACCCTGTTTTACCATGTTAGGAGGGCTACAGCCTGGGACCACCCTGTTTTACCATGTTAGGAGAGATACAGCCTGGGACCACCCTGTTTTACCATGTTAGGAGGGCTACAGCCTGGGACCACCCTGTTTTACCATGTTAGGAGAGATACAGCCTGGGACCACCCTGTTTTACCATGTTAGGAGGGCTACAGCCTGGGACCACCCTGTTTTACCATGTTAGGAGAGATACAGCCTGGGACCACCCTGTTTTACCATGTTAGGAGAGATACAGCCTGGGACCACCCTGTTTTACCATGTTAGGAGAGATACAGCCTGGGACCACCCTGTTTTACCATGTTAGGAGAGATACAGCCTGGGACCACCCTGTTTTACCATGTTAGGAGGGATACAGCCTGGGACCACCCTGTTTTACCATGTTAGGAGAGATACAGCCTGGGACCACCCTGTTTTACCATGTTAGGAGGGATACAGCCTGGGACCACCCTGTTTTACCATGTTAGGAGAGATACAGCCTGGGACCACCCTGTTTTACCATGTTAGGAGGGCTACAGCCTGGGACCACCCTGTTTTACCATGTTAGGAGAGATACAGCCTGGGACCACCCTGTTTTACCATGTTAGGAGGGCTACTGGGACAGCCTGGGACCACCCTGTTTTACCATGTTAGGAGAGATACAGCCTGGGACCACCCTGTTTTACCATGTTAGGAGGGCTACAGCCTGGGACCACCCTGTTTTACCATGTTAGGAGGGCTACAGCCTGGGACCACCCTGTTTTACCATGTTAGGAGAGATACAGCCTGGGACCACCCTGTTTTACCATGTTAGGAGGGCTACAGCCTGGGACCACCCTGTCTTACCATGTTAGGAGGGCTACAGCCTGGGACCATGTTAGGAGAGATACAGCCTGGGACCACCCTGTTTTACCATGTTAGGAGGGCTACAGCCTGGGACCACCCTGTCTTACCATGTTAGGAGGGCTACAGCCTGGGACCACCCTGTTTTACCATGTTAGGAGAGATACAGCCTGGGACCACCCTGTTTTACCATGTTAGGAGAGATACAGCCTGGGACCACCCTGTTTTACCATGTTAGGAGAGATACAGCCTGGGACCACCCTGTTTTACCATGTTAGGAGAGATACAGCCTGGGACCACCCTGTTTTACCATGTTAGGAGGGCTACAGCCTGGGACCACCCTGTTTTACCATGTTAGGAGAGATACAGCCTGGGACCACCCTGTTTTAGCATGTTAGGAGAGATACAGCCTGGGACCACCCTGTTTTACCATGTTAGGAGGGCTACAGCCTGGGACCACCCTGTTTTACCATGTTAGGAGGGCTACAGCCTGGGACCACCCTGTTTTACCATGTTAGGAGGGCTACAGCCTGGGACCACCCTGTTTTACCATGTTAGGAGAGATACAGCCTGGGACCACCCTGTTTTACCATGTTAGGAGGGCTACAGCCTGGGACCACCCTGTTTTACCATGTTAGGAGAGATACAGCCTGGGACCACCCTGTTTTACCACCCTGTTTTACCATGTTAGGAGAGATACAGCCTGGGACCACCCTGTTTTACCATGTTAGGAGGGCTACAGCCTGGGACCACCCTGTTTTACCATGTTAGGAGAGATACAGCCTGGGACCACCCTGTTTTACCATGTTAGGAGGGCTACAGCCTGGGACCACCCTGTTTTACCATGTTAGGAGGGCTACAGCCTGGGACCACCCTGTTTTACCATGTTAGGAGGGCTACAGCCTGGGACCACCCTGTTTTACCATGTTAGGAGAGATACAGCCTGGGACCACCCTGTTTTACCATGTTAGGAGGGCTACAGCCTGGGACCACCCTGTTTTACCATGTTAGGAGGGCTACAGCCTGGGACCATGTTAGGAGGGCTACAGCCTGGGACCACCCTGTTTTACCATGTTAGGAGAGATACAGCCTGGGACCACCCTGTTTTACCATGTTAGGAGAGATACAGCCTGGGACCACCCTGTTTTACCATGTTAGGAGGGCTACAGCCTGGGACCACCCTGTTTTACCATGTTAGGAGAGATACAGCCTGGGACCACCCTGTTTTACCATGTTAGGAGGGCTACAGCCTGGGACCACCCTGTCTTACCATGTTAGGAGAGATACAGCCTGGGACCACCCTGTCTTACCATGTTAGGAGAGATACAGCCTGGGACCACCCTGTCTTACCATGTTAGGAGAGATACAGCCTGGGACCACCCTGTTTTACCATGTTAGGAGGGCTACAGCCTGGGACCACCCTGTTTTACCATGTTAGGAGAGATACAGCCTGGGACCACCCTGTTTTACCATGTTAGGAGAGATACAGCCTGGGACCACCCTGTTTTACCAGCCTGGGACCACCTGTTTTACCATGTTAGGAGAGATACAGCCTGGGACCACCCTGTTTTACCATGTTAGGAGAGATACAGCCTGGGACCACCCTGTTTTACCATGTTAGGAGGGATACAGCCTGGGACCACCCTGTTTTACCATGTTAGGAGGGATACAGCCTGGGCCCACCCTGTTTTACCATGTTAGGAGAGATACAGCCTGGGACCACCCTGTTTTACCATGTTAGGAGGGCTACAGCCTGGGACCATCCTGTCTTACCATGTTAGGAGAGATACAGCCTGGGACCACCCTGTTTTACCATGTTAGGAGGGCTACAGACTGGGACCACCCTGTTTTACCATGTTAGGAGAGATACAGCCTGGGACCACCCTGTCTTACCATGTTAGGAGAGATACAGCCTGGGACCATGTTAGGAGGGCTACAGCCTGGGACCACCCTGTTTTACCATGTTAGGAGGGCTACAGCCTGGGACCACCCTGTTTTACCATGTTAGGAGAGATACAGCCTGGGACCACCCTGTTTTACCATGTTAGGAGAGATACAGCCTGGGACCACCCTGTTTTACCATGTTAGGAGGGATACAGCCTGGGACCACCCTGTTTTACCATGTTAGGAGAGATACAGCCTGGGACCACCCTGTTTTACCATGTTAGGAGGGCTACAGCCTGGGACCACCCTGTTTTACCATGTTAGGAGGGCTACAGCCTGGGACCACCCTGTTTTACCATGTTAGGAGAGATACAGCCTGGGACCACCCTGTCTTACCATGTTAGGAGAGATACAGCCTGGGACCACCCTGTTTTACCATGTTAGGAGAGATACAGCCTGGGACCACCCTGTTTTACCATGTTAGGAGAGATACAGCCTGGGACCACCCTGTTTTACCATGTTAGGAGGGCTACAGCCTGGGACCACCCTGTTTTACCATGTTAGGAGAGATACAGCCTGGGACCACCCTGTTTTACCATGTTAGGAGAGATACAGCCTGGGACCACCCTGTCTTACCATGTTAGGAGAGATACAGCCTGGGACCACCCTGTTTTACCATGTTAGGAGAGATACAGCCTGGGACCACCCTGTTTTACCATGTTAGGAGGGATACAGCCTGGGACCACCCTGTCTTACCATGTTAGGAGAGATACAGCCTGGGACCACCCTGTTTTACCATGTTAGGAGGGCTACAGCCTGGGACCACCCTGTTTTACCATGTTAGGAGAGATACAGCCTGGGACCACCCTGTTTTACCATGTTAGGAGAGATACAGCCTGGGACCACCCTGTTTTACCATGTTAGGAGGGCTACAGCCTGGGACCACCCTGTTTTACCATGTTAGGAGGGACCACCCCTACAGCCTGGGACCACCCTGTTTTACCATGTTAGGAGCCTGGGAGATACAGCCTGGGACCACCCTGTTTTACCATGTTAGGAGGGCTACAGCCTGGGACCATCCCTGTTTTACCATGTTAGGAGAGATACAGCCTGGGACCACCCTGTTTTACCATGTTAGGAGGGATACAGCCTGGGACCACCCTGTTTTACCATGTTAGGAGAGATACAGCCTGGGACCACCCTGTTTTACCATGTTAGGAGAGATACAGCCTGGGACCACCCTGTTTTACCATGTTAGGGGAGGGCTACAGCCTGGGACCACCCTGTTTTACCATGTTAGGAGGGCTACACAGCCTGGGACCACCCTGTTTTACCATGTTGTTAGGAGAGATACAGCCTGGGACCACCCTGTCTTACCATGTTAGGAGAGATACAGCCTGGGACCACCCTGTTTTACCATGTTAGGAGGGCTACAGCCTGGGACCACCCTGTTTTACCATGTTAGGAGAGATACAGCCTGGGACCACCCTGTTTTACCATGTTAGGAGGGATACAGCCTGGGACCACCCTGTTTTACCATGTTAGGAGGGCTACAGCCTGGGACCATGTTAGGAGAGATACAGCCTGGGACCACCCTGTTTTACCATGTTTGGAGAGATACAGCCTGCGACCACCCTGTTTTACCATGTTAAGAGAGATACAGCCTGGGACCACCCTGTCTTACCATGTTAGGAGAGATACAGCCTGGGACCACCCTGTTTTACCATGTTAGGAGGGCTACAGCCTGGGACCACCCTGTTTTACCATGTTAGGAGAGATACAGCCTGGGACCACCCTGTTTTACCATGTTAGGAGAGATACAGCCTGGGACCACCCTGTTTTACCATGTTAGGAGAGATACAGCCTGGGACCACCCTGTTTTACCATGTTAGGAGAGATACAGCCTGGGACCACCCTGTTTTACCATGTTAGGAGGGATACAGCCTGGGACCACCCTGTCTTACCATGTTAGGAGAGATACAGCCTGGGACCACCCTGTTTTACCATGTTAGGAGGGCTACAGCCTGGGACCACCCTGTTTTACCATGTTAGGAGAGATACAGCCTGGGACCACCCTGTTTTACCATGTTAGGAGGGCTACAGCCTGGGACCACCCTGTTTTACCATGTTAGGAGGGCTACAGCCTGGGACCACCCTGTTTTACCATGTTAGGAGAGATACAGCCTGGGACCACCCTGTTTTACCATGTTAGGAGAGATACAGCCTGGGACCACCCTGTTTTACCATGTTAGGAGAGATACAGCCTGGGACCACCCTGTTTTACCATGTTAGGAGAGATACAGCCTGGGACCACCCTGTTTTACCATGTTAGGAGGGCTACAGCCTGGGACCACCCTGTTTTACCATGTTAGGAGGGCTACAGCCTGGGACCACCCTGTTTTACCATGTTAGGAGAGATACAGCCTGGGACCACCCTGTTTTACCATGT
Source organism: Oncorhynchus nerka (assembly GCF_034236695.1). NCBI lineage: Eukaryota > Metazoa > Chordata > Actinopteri > Salmoniformes > Salmonidae > Oncorhynchus > Oncorhynchus nerka. The sequence goes on from NC_088423.1 coordinate 3,891,119, forward strand.
TAGGAGAGATACAGCCTGGGACCACCCTGTTTTACCATGTTAGGAGGGCTACAGCCTGGGACCACCCTGTTTTACCATGTTAGGAGAGATACAGCCTGGGACCACCCTGTTTTACCATGTTAGGAGGGCTACAGCCTGGGACCACCCTGTTTGACCATGTTAGGAGCCTGGGACTACAGCCTGGGACCACCCTGTTTTACCATGTTAGGAGGGCTACAGCCTGGAACCACCCTGTTTTACCATGTTAGGAGAGATACAGCCTGGGACCACCCTGTTTTACCATGTTAGGAGGGCTACAGCCTGGGACCACCCTGTTTTACCATGTTAGGAGGGCTACAGCCTGGGACCATGTTAGGAGGGCTACAGCCTGGGACCACCCTGTTTTACCATGTTAGGATACAGCCTGGGACCACCCTACAGCCTGGGACCACCCTGTTTTACCATGTTAGGAGAGATACAGCCTGGGACCACCCTGTTTTACCATGTTAGGAGGGCTACAGCCTGGGACCACCCTGTTTTACCATGTTAGGAGAGATACAGCCTGGGACCACCCTGTTTTACCATGTTAGGAGGGCTACAGCCTGGGACCACCCTGTTTTACCATGTTAGGAGGGCTACAGCCTGGGACCACCCTGTTTTACCATGTTAGGAGAGATACAGCCTGGGACCACCCTGTCTTACCATGTTAGGAGGGCTACAGCCTGGGACCACCCTGTTTTACCATGTTAGGAGGACTACAGCCTGGGACCACCCTGTTTTACCATGTTAGGAGAGATACAGCCTGGGACCACCCTGTCTTAGCATGTTAGGAGAGATACAGCCTGGGACCACCCTGTTTTACCATGTTAGGAGGGCTACAGCCTGGGACCACCCTGTTTTACCATGTTAGGAGAGATACAGCCTGGGACCACCCTGTTTTACCATGTTAGGAGGGCTACAGCCTGGGACCACCCTGTCTTACCATGTTAGGATAGATACAGCCTGGGACCACCCTGTCTTACCATGTTAGGAGAGATACAGCCTGGGACCACCCTGTCTTACCATGTTAGGAGAGATACAGCCTGGGACCACCCTGTTTTACCATGTTAGGAGGGCTACAGCCTGGGACCACCCTGTTTTACCATGTTAGGAGAGATACAGCCTGGGACCACCCTGTTTTACCATGTTAGGAGAGATACAGCCTGGGACCACCCTGTCTTACCATGTTAGGAGAGATACAGCCTGGGACCACCCTGTTTTACCATGTTAGGAGAGATACAGCCTGGGACCACCCTGTTTTACCATGTTAGGAGGGATACAGCCTGGGACCACCCTGTTTTACCATGTTAGGAGGGATACAGCCTGGGACCACCCTGTTTTACCATGTTAGGAGAGATACAGCCTGGGACCACCCTGTTTTACCATGTTAGGAGGGCTACAGCCTGGGACCATCCTGTCTTACCATGTTAGGAGAGATACAGCCTGGGACCACCCTGTTTTACCATGTTAGGAAGGCTACAGCCTGGGACCACCCTGTTTTACCATGTTAGGAGAGATACAGCCTGGGACCACCCTGTTTTACCATGTTAGGAGAGATACAGCCTGGGACCACCCTGTTTTACCATGTTAGGAGAGATACAGCCTGGGACCATGTTAGGAGGGCTACAGCCTGGGACCACCCTGTTTTACCATGTTAGGAGAGATACAGCCTGGGACCATGTTAGGAGGGCTACAGCCTGGGACCACCCTGTTTTACCATGTTAGGAGAGATACAGCCTGGGACCACCCTGTTTTACCATGTTAGGAGGGCTACAGCCTGGGACCACCCTGTTTTACCATGTTAGGAGGGCTACAGCCTGGGACCATGTTAGGAGGGATACAGCCTAGGACCACCCTGTCTTACCATGTTAGGAGGGCTACAGCCTGGGACCACCCTGTTTTACCATGTTAGGAGGGATACAGCCTGGGACCATGTTAGGAGGGCTACAGCCTGGGACCACCCTGTTTTACCATGTTAGGAGGGCTACAGCCTGGGACCACCCTGTTTTACCATGTTAGGAGAGATACAGCCTGGGACCACCCTGTTTTACCATGTTAGGAGGGATACAGCCTGGGACCATGTTAGGAGAGATACAGCCTGGGACCACCCTGTTTTACCATGTTAGGAGGGATACAGCCTGGGACCACCCTGTTTTACCATGTTAGGAGGGCTACAGCCTGGGACCACCCTGTTTTACCATGTTAGGAGGGATACAGCCTGGGACCACCCTGTCTTACCATGTTAGGAGGGATACAGCCTGGGACCACCCTGTCTTACCATGTTAGGAGGGATACAGCCTGGGACCACCCTGTCTTACCATGTTAGGAGAGATACAGATTCTGATCAATACCTTCCTACTGGGGCAGCAGGTAGCCTAGTGGTTAGAGCGTTGGGCCAGTAACCAGCAGGTAGCCTAGTGGTTAGAGCGTTGGGCCAGTAACCAGCAGGTAGCCTAGTGGTCAGAGCGTTGGGCCAGTAACCAAACGGCTGCTATATCGAATCCCCGAGCTGACAAGGTACAAATCTGTTGTTCTGCCCCTGAACAAGGCAGTTAACCCACTGTTTCTAGGCCGTTATTGTAAATAAGAATTTGTTCTTAACTGATTTGCCTAATTAAATTAAATAAAAATCTGTTTATTAAATTGGTCCACTGTCAGGTTTCTCTGCCCTCCAAGTAATTTATAGGCCTTGTACATTCTAACACAATGAAGGTGGTTTGAAAAAGGATCTATAGAAAAGCATTTCCTATACAAGTATCATGATCTACGTCCCAAAATAGTGCACTATATAGGGAATGATGTGCCATTTGGGACTCAGTACATGATTTAATGAAATGATTTGTTTTGATTCAGCCAAGTGAGTTCCTCTTTCAAGGGAGCTTTTTTCGTGTCTTCCTTTCTGCACTTGCCGCCAATCGCACGGAGCAACTCCTGCCAAGCAACTAGGCACACACACACACTGACACACACACACACACACACACACACACACACACACACACACACACACACACACACACACACACACACACACACACACACACACTGACATATACACACACACACACACACACACACACACATACACACACACACACACACACACACTGACATATACACACACACACACACAAACACACTGACATATACACATATACACACACACACACACACTGACATATACACACACACACACACACTGACATATACACACACACACACACACACACACTGACATATACACACACACACACACACTGACATATACACACACACACACACACACACACACTGACATACACACACACACACTGACATACACACACACACACTGACACAGAAACACACACACAGAAACAGAGACACAGATACAGAAACTCACACACAAACACATACACAGAAACACACACACATACACAGAAACACACACACAGAAACACATAAACTCACATATACCCCCCACCTGAGAGACAGAATTCTCCTCCCCCAAAAAGCAGAGTTCTCCTCCCCCAAGAGGAAGGGTTCTCCTCTCCCCCATAGAGGCAGAGTTCTCCTCCCCACCCCATAGAGGCACAGTTCTCCTCCCCACCCCATAGAGGCAGAGTTCTCCTCCCCACCCCATAGAGGCAGAGTTCTCCTCCCCACCCCATAGAGGCAGAGTTCTCCTCCCCACCCCATAGAGGCAGAGTTCTCCTCCCCACCCCATAGAGGCAGAGTTCTCCTCCCCCCCAAGAGGCAGAGTTCTCCTCCCCACCCCATAGAGGCAGAGTTCTCCTCCCCCCCACCCCATAGAGGAAGAGTTCTCCTCCCCACCCCATAGAGGCAGAGTTCTCCTCCCCACCCCATAGAGGCAGAGTTCTCCTCCCCCCCCCAAGAGGCAGAGTTCTCCTCCCCACCCCATAGAGGCAGAGTTCTCCTCCCCACCCCATAGAGGAAGAGTTCTCCTCCCCACCCCATAGAGGCAGAGTTCTCCTCCCCACCCCATAGAGGCAGAGTTCTCCTCCCCACCCCATAGAGGCAGAGTTCTCCTCCCCACCCCATAGAGGCAGAGTTCTCCTCCCCACCCCATAGAGGCAGAGTTCTCCTCCCCACCCCATAGAGGCAGAGTTCTCCCCCCCCCAAGAGGCAGAGTTCTCCTCCCCACCCCAGAGAGGCAGAGTTCTCTTCCCCACCCCATAGAGGCAGAGTTCTCTTCCCCACCCCATAGAGGCAGAGTTCTCCTCCCCACCCCATAGAGGCAGAGTTCTCCTCCCCACCCCATAGAGGCAGAGTTCTCCTCCCCACCCCATAGAGGCAGAGTTCTCCTCCCCACCCCATAGAGGCAGAGTTCTCCTCCCCCCCCAAGAGGCAGAGTTCTCCTCCCCACCCCATAGAGGCAGAGTTCTCCTCCCCACCCCATAGAGGAAGAGTTCTCCTCCCCACCCCATAGAGGAAGAGTTCTCCTCCCCACCCCATAGAGGCAGAGTTCTCCCCCCCCAAGAGGCAGAGTTCTCCTCCCCACCCCATAGAGGCAGAGTTCTCTTCCCCACCCCATAGAGGCAGAGTTCTCTTCCCCAACCCATAGAGGCAGAGTTCTCCTCCCCACCCCATAGAGGCATAGTTCTCCTCCCCACCCCATAGAGGCAGAGTTCTCCTCCCCACCCCATAGAGGCAGAGTTCTCCTCCCCACCCCATAGAGGCATAGTTCTCTTCCCCAACCCATAGAGGCAGAGTTCTCTTCCCCACCCCATAGAGGCAGAGTTCTCTTCCCCAACCCATAGAGGCAGAGTTCTCTTCCCCAACCCATAGAGGCAGAGTTCTCCTCCCCACCCCATAGAGGCAGAGTTCTCTTCCCCACCCCATAGAGGCAGAGTTCTCTTCCCCCCCCCAGAGAGCAGAGTTCCACCCCATAGAGGCAGAGTTCTCTTCCCCACCCATAGAGGCAGAGTTCTCCTCCCCACCCCATAGAGGCAGAGTTCTCCTCCCCACCCCATAGAGGCAGAGTTCTCCTCCCCACCCCATAGAGGCAGAGTTCTCCTCCCCACCCCATAGAGGCAGAGTTCTCCTCCCCACCCCATAGAGGCAGAGTTCTCCTCCCCACCCCATAGAGGCAGAGTTCTCCTCCTCACCCCATAGAGGCAGAGTTCTCCTCCCCACCAAGAGGCAGAGTTCTCCTCCCCACCCCAGAGAGGCAGAGTTCTCCTCCCCACCCCATAGAGGCAGAGTTCTCTTCCCCACCCCATAGAGGCAGAGTTCTCTTCCCCACCCCATAGAGGCAGAGTTCTCCTCCCCACCCCATAGAGGCAGAGTTCTCCTCCCCACCCCATAGAGGCAGAGTTCTCCTCCCCACCCCATAGAGGCAGAGTTCTCCTCCCCCCCCAAGAGGCAGAGTTCTCCTCCCCACCCCATAGAGGCAGAGTTCTCCTCCCCACCCCATAGAGGAAGAGTTCTCCTCCCCACCCCATAGAGGCAGAGTTCTCCCCCCACCCCATAGAGCAGAGTTCTCCTCCCCACCCCATAGAGGCAGAGTTCTCTTCCCCACCCCATAGAGGCAGAGTTCTCTTCCCCACCCCATAGAGGCAGAGTTCTCCTCCCCACCCCATAGAGGCAGAGTTCTCTTCCCCACCCCATAGAGGCAGAGTTCTCTTCCCCACCCCATAGAGGCAGAGTTCTCTTCCCCACCCCATCCCCACCCCATAGAGGCAGAGTTCTCCTCCCCACCCCATAGAGGCAGAGTTCTCCTCCCCACCCCATAGAGGCAGAGTTCTCCTCCCCACCCCATAGAGGCAGAGTTCTCCTCCCCACCCCATAGAGGCATAGTTCTCTTCCCCAACCCATAGAGGCAGAGTTCTCTTCCCCACCCCATAGAGGCAGAGTTCTCTTCCCCAACCCATAGAGGCAGAGTTCTCTTCCCCAACCCATAGAGGCAGAGTTCTCCTCCCCACCCCATAGAGGCAGAGTTCTCCTCCCCACCCCATAGAGGCAGAGTTCTCTTCCCCACCCCATAGAGGCAGAGTTCTCCTCCCCACCCCATAGATGCAGAGTTTTCTTCCCCACCCCATAGAGGCAGAGTTCTCTTCCCCAACCCATAGAGGCAGAGTTCTCTTCCCCAACCCATAGAGGCAGAGTTCTCCTCCCCACCCCATAGAGGCAGAGTTCTCCTCCCCACCCCATAGAGGCAGAGTTCTCCTCCCCACCCCATAGAGGCAGAGTTCTCTTCCCAAACCCATAGAGGCAGAGTTCTCTTCCCCACCCCATAGAGGCAGAGTTCTCCTCCCCACCCCATAGAGGCAGAGTTCTCCTCCCCACCCCATAGAGGCAGAGTTCTCCTCCCCACCCCATAGAGGCAGAGTTCTCCTCCCCACCCCATAGATGCAGAGTTCTCCTCCCCACCCCATAGAGGCAGAGTTCTCCTCCCCACCCCATAGAGGCAGAGTTCTCTTCCCCAACCCATAGAGGCAGAGTTCTCCTCCCCACCCCATAGAGGCAGAGTTCTCCTCCCCACCCCATAGAGGCAGAGTTCTCCTCCCCACCCCATAGAGGCAGAGTTCTCCTCCCCCCCAAGAGGCAGAGTTCTCCTCCCCACCCCATAGAGGCAGAGTTCTCCTCCCCACCCCATATAGGAAGAGTTCTCCTCCCCACCCCATAGAGGCAGAGTTCTCTTCCCCAACCCATAGAGGCAGAGTTCTCCTCCCCACCCCATAGAGGCAGAGTGCTTGCCGCCCCCATAGAGGCAGAGTGCTCGCCTCCCCCATAGAGGCAGAGTGCCCCCACCCCCACCCCGTAGAGGCAGACTCTGCAGACTCTGCAGTTTTAGCTCCATATGAAATGCAGGGATAAGTGGAGTATAAATGCTGGCTCAGGTACACAGCAAAGTAATTTGTGGTTTGTTTTTTCTTTGCAGACTATAAGCAGAAGTATGGGGAAGAGCACGGCTCGTGCCAAGCGGGGATAGCAGGCGTTTTTACTGAGGTCAGTGGCAGTGCATTCTCCATGTTCATCTCTTCTCTTCCTCTAATACATGTGGTACTGCTCTGTTTGTGTTGCTGTTATCTCAGGCTGCTCTTTTAGTCTGGGATACCTTTTAATGGTAGAGAAAAAACATGAGCACACACACACACCACACCAGACACACACACACCAGACGCACATCGGACACACCACACACACCAGACGCACACACACACACCAGACGCACATACACACACACCAGACGCACACACATCAGACAAACATCACACACCAGACAAACATCACACACACACACACACACACACACACACACACACACACACACACACACACACACACACACACACACACACACACACACACACACCACACACACACACACCAGACACACACCACACACACACACCAGACGTACACCAGACGCACACCAGACACACATCAGACACACACCAGACGCATACCAAACACACGCACACACCAGACAGACGTGCGCACACACACACACCAGACACACCACACACACACACACCAAACGCACACACACCAGACACAAACACACACCAGACACAACCATACACCAGACACACAACAGACACACACCAGACACATACCAGACACACACCACACACACCAGATGCACACACACACACACACACACAAACACCAGGCACCAAACACACACCAGACACAAACACACACCAGACACAAACACACACCAGACACACACCAGACAGACACACACACATACACACGCACACCAGACGCACACCACACACACAGACTGACCAGATGCACACCAGACACACACCAGACGCACACCGGACATGCACACCAGACACACCAGACGCACACCACACACCAGACACACACCACACGCACACCAGATGCACACCACACACTAGACACACACCGGACACACACCAGACACCACACATCAGACACACACCACACGCACACCAGACGCACACCACACACTAGACACACACTAGACACACACTGGACACACACTGGACACACACCGGACACACACCTTACACGCACACCACACACCGGGGACACACCGGACACCACACATCAGACACACACCACACGCACACCAGACGCACACCACACACTAGACACACACTGGACACACACTGGACACACACCGGACACACACCTTACACGCACACCACACACTGGACACACCAGATGCACACCGGATGCACCAGACGCACACCGGACGCACCAGACATACACCGGACACACCAGATACACACCAGACACACTAACACATCCAGACTCACCTACAGACGGCAGTCAAACTGTTATGAAGCTGCTTTTCGTCTGTTTGGGCTCTGTTTTCAAGGCTGGGCTCTCAGCAGTCTTCAACATCAGCTCTGGATAAAGGAAATCACACGGTCTGCCTGGTATTTCTCCAAAATATTGGGTGAAATTCACCAGACTTTACCAGACTTGACCTCTCTGTTACGCTCTAGGCCTTGCCTTTTCCTCCCCTATAAAGGGATAGGGTCAGAAGGAAATCAAAACGTATTTTGCCTTAACTGCAGAAACGTGGCTATCAGTCAAACCCTACGTTCTTCCATTCACACTTCCTTTTCCTCAGTCTGATTTTTCCAGACTATTTGCACAAGACGTGTTTTCTTCAGATAATGAAATACTGGAGTGTGGTTAGGCTCACATGCTCACAGTGAGTTACTAAGTTACACCAGCTTGTTAACATCTCCTAACCTGGAGTGTGGTTAGGCTCACATGGTTTAGCACTTGACCACATGGGCTGCATCCCAAATGACTCAAATCAAATCAAATCAAATCAAATTTATTTATATAGCCCTTCGTACATCAGCTGATATCTCAAAGTGCTGTACAGAAACCCAGCCTAAAACCCCAAACAGCAAACAATGCAGGTGTAAAAGCACGGTGGCTAGGAAAAACTCCCTAGAAAGGCCAAAACCTAGGAAGAAACCTAGAGAGGAACCAGGCTATGTGGGGTGGCCAGTCCTCTTCTGGCTGTGCCGGGTAGAGATTATAACAGAACATGACCAAGATGTTCAAATGTTCATAAATGACCAGCATGGTCGAATAATAATAAGGCAGAACAGTTGAAACTGGAGCAGCAGCACAGTCAGGTGGACTGGGGACAGCAAGGAGTCATCATGTCAGGTAGTCCTGGGGCACGGTCCTAGGGCTCAGGTCCTCAGAGAGAGAGAAAGAAAGAGAGAATTAGAGAGAGCATATGTGGGGTGGCCAGTCCTCTTCTGGCTGTGCCGGGTGGAGATTATAACAGAACGTGGCCAAGATGTTCAAATGTTCATAAATGACCAGCATGGTTGAATAATAGTAAGGCAGAACAGTTGAAACTGGAGCAGCAGCATGGCCAGGTGGACTGGGGACAGCAAGGAGTCATCATGTCAGGTAGTCCTGGGACATGGTCCTAGGGCCCAGGCCAGTTGAAACTGGAGCAGCAGCATGGCCAGGTGGACTGGGGACAGCAAGGAGTCATCATGTCAGGTAGTCCTGGGGCATGGTCCTAGGGCTCAGGTCCTCCGAGAGAGAGAAAGAAAGAGAGAAGGAGAGAATTAGAGAACGCACACTTAGATTCACACAGGACACCGAATAGGACAGGAGAAGTACTCCAGATATAACAAACTGACCCTAGCCCCCCGACACATAAACTACTGCAGCATAAATACTGGAGGCTGAGACAGGAGGGGTCAGGAGACACTGTGGCCCCATCCGATATATTCCATATATAGTCGCTACTGACCAGGGCCCATAGCTCTCTGGTCAAAATTGGTGCACTATATAGGGAATAGGGGGCCATTTGTGATACATCCATGCTCTTTGTACTGAGTCTGTACTTTGTTGGAGTGATTTAAAGACGTGTCTAACAGTAGTGCGCCCTGGTCTGTGGTGTGTAATGAGGAGCAACCAGATGCTGCACTTGATGCATTTATGAAACTACTTATTCCTGTTACCAATAAGCACACAACCATTAAGAAAATTACTGTAAAAATGGTTCAATCCCCTTGGATTGATGAGGAATTTAAAAATTGTATGGTTGAGAGGGATGAGCCAAAAGGTATGGCAATAAAGTATGGCAGCCCGACTGATTGGCAAACGTACTGCAAATGTATAAATCATGTGACTAAACTAAATAAAAATAAAATTAAACTACACTATGCAACAAAGATAAATTATATAAAGAATGATAGTAAAACACTTTGGGGCACCTTAAATATACATTTTGGGGAAAAAAAGCCAACTCGGCTCCATTCATTGAATCAGGTGGCTCATTTTTCACAAAGCCCACTGATATTGCAAACTACTTTAATTACTTTTTCATTGGCAAGATAAGCAAACTTAGGGATGACATGCCAGCAACAAACGCTGACACTACACATCCAGGTATATTGGACCAAATCATGAAAGACAAGAATTACTTTTGAATTCTGTAAAGTCAGTGTGGAAGAGGTGAAAAGCATTATTGTCGTCTATCAACAATGACAAGCCACCAGGGTCTGACAATCTAGATGGAAAATTACTGAGGATATTGCCACAATGGAAATAAGTCCCAGACTTTATTGTGTGTTATCCTCAATGATTTTATTAATGTGCATGTATGGTTTTTTCAAGTTTTATGTGTGCTTGTTTTTTAAAATGGTTGAATTAATAAACTAAACTAAAACTAAACACTCCTATTTGCCACATCTTCAATTTAAGCCTACAAGAGAGTGTGTTCCCTCAGGCCTGGAGGGAAGCTAAAGTCATTCCGCTACCCAAGAATAGTAAAGCCCCCTTTATTGGCTCAAATAGCTGACCAATCAGCCTGTTACCAACCCTTAGTAAACGTCTGGAAAAAAAGTATATTTGACCAGTGCTATTTTACAGTAAACAAATTGACAACAGAATTTCAGCATGCTTATAGAGAAGGACATTCAACAAGCACAGCACTTACACAAATTGATGATAAAATGATTGTGGGGGCTGTCTTGTTAGACTTCAGTGCAGCTTTTGACATTATCGATCATAGTCTGCTGCTGGAAAAATGGATGTGTTATGGCTTTACGCCTGTAATGTGGATAAAGAGTTACTTGTCTAACAGAACACAGAGGGTGTTCTTTAATGGAAGTCTATCAAATATAATCCAGTTAGAATCAGGAATTCCCCAGGGTAGCTGTTTAGGCCCCTTGCTTTTTAAATGTTTTACTAACGACATTTGAGTAAAGCCAGAGTTTCTATGTATGTGAATGACTCAACACTACAGTGACTGAAATGAGTCAACACTCAACAAAGAGCTGCAGTATTTCTAAATCTAAAAACATTGTATTTGGAACAAAACACTCACTAAAACCTAAACCTCAACTATATCTTGTAATAAAGAATGTGTAAATTGAACAAGTTGATATGACTAAACTGCTTGGAGTAACACTAGATTGTAAACTGTCATGATCAAAATATATTGATGCAGTAGTAGCTAAGATGGGGAGAAGTCTGTCCATAATAAAGCGCTGCTCTGCCTTCTTAACAACACTATCAACAAGGCAGGTCCTACAGGCCCTAGTTTTGTCGCACCTTGACTACTGTTCAGTTGTGTGGTCAAGGGCCACAAAAAATTGCAATTGGTTCAGAACAGAGTAGCACGGCTGGCCCTTGGATGTACACAGAGAGCTAATATTAATAATATGCATGTCAATCTCTCCTGGCTGAAAGGGGAGGAGAGATTGTCTACGTTACTACTTTTATTTGTAATAGGTATTGAAATGTTGAATGCACCGAGCTGTCTGTCTGAACTACTGGAACACAGCTCCGAGGTCTCTTCACAGTCCCCAAGTTCAGAACAGACTATGGGAGGCACACAGTACTACATAGAGCCATGATTACATGGAACTCTATTCCACATCAAGTAACTGACGCAAGCAGTAGAATTAGATTTAAAAAACAGATTAAAAAAACACGTTATGGACCAGCGGGGACTGTGAAGCAGCACAAACATTGGCACACACACACACACACACACACACACGCTATACATACACATGGATTTAGTACTGTAGATATGTGGTAGTGGTGGAGTAGGGGCCTGAGGGCACACAGTGTGTTGTGAATTTATTGTAATGTTTTAAAATTGTATAAACTGCCATAATTTTGCTGGACCTCAGGAAGAGTGCAGCTAATGGAGATCCATAATAAATACAAATGTGAAGTCTTGCCAATCCATTAAAGTGTGATCCAGTATTTTCACTTAAGTTAATTGCTGAACAGTCTACTCTCTGTCTCTCTGTCTCTCTTTCTGATGTATTGTGACTTCGTTGGGTCGACTTTGTGAGAGACAGGGAGTCAATATGGTGTGTTTGTGGTCATATCAGGAGCTGGTGGTGATGGGAGCTCCGGGATCATACTACTGGACAGGAACAGTTAAGGTCTACAACCTGACCTCCAACACCTTCTACAACCCCAACAAAGAAGACATTGACTCACACAGATACAGTTATCTAGGTATTTATCCTGTCTTTGATTAGTTTACTCAATCAATCACATTCATATACAGCTTTTTTTTACATCAACCGTTTGACAAGTAAGGCTTTACAGTAACACGGCATATACTACCAAAGAGCAACAGTGAATTATCATATTTGACCAACTCTGTCTGTCGGTTTGACCAACACTTTGCAGGTTATGCCGTGACTACTGGACACTTCTCGTCTCCTAACATCATAGATGTGGCTGCAGGAGCTCCACAACACAGTGGAGAGGGGAAAGTATGTACTGGAATGTTATACCTTTGTTGTGTTATTGCATTGGTGTGGTACATACCTGTCCTGTGTACCTGTAACATACATACCTGTACTGAGTACCTGTAATGTACATACCTGTCCTGTGTACCTGTGACATACATACCTGTACTGAGTACCTGTAATGTACATACCTGTCCTGTGTACCTGTAACATACATACCTGTACTGAGTACCTGTAATGTACATACATGTACTGTGTACCTGTAACATACATACCTGTACTGAGTACCTGTAATGTACATACCTGTCCTGTGTACCTGTAACATACATACCTGTACTGAGTACCTGTAACATACATACCTGTACTGTGTACCTGTAATGTACATACATGTACTGTGTACCTCTAACGTACATACTTGTCCTGTGTACCTGTAACATACATACCTGTACTGTGTACCTGTAATGTACATACCTGTACTGTGTACCTGTAACATACATACCTGTACTGAGTACCTGTAACATACATACCTGTACTGTGTACCTGTAATGTACATACCTGTACTGTGTACCTCTAACGTACATACTTGTCCTGTGTACCTGTAACATACATACCTGTACTGAGTACCTGTAATGTACATACCTGTCCTGTGTACCTGTAACATACATACCTGTCCTGTGTACCTGTAACATACATACCTGTACTGAGTACCTGTAATGTACATACCTGTCCTGTGTACCTGTAATGTACATACCTGTCCTGTGTACCTGTAACATACATACCTGTACTGAGTACCTGTAATGTACATACCTGTCCTGTGTACCTGTAACATACATACCTGTCCTGTGTACCTGTAACATACATACCTGTACTGAGTACCTGTAATGTACATACCTGTCCTGTGTACCTGTAACATACATACCTGTACTGAGTACCTGTAATGTACATACCTGTCCTGTGTACCTGTAACATACATACCTGTCCTGTGTACCTGTAACATACATACCTGTACTGAGTACCTGTAACATACATACCTGTACTGTGTACCTCTAACGTACATACTTGTCCTGTGTACCTGTAACATACATACCTGTACTGAGTACCTGTAATGTACATACCTGTACTGTGTACCTAGAATGTGCATACCTGTACTGAGTACCTGTAATGTACATACCTGTACTGTGTACGTGTAATGTACATACCTGTACTGTGTACCTGTAACATACATACCTGTACTGAGTACCTGTAATGTACATACATGTACTGTGTACCTGTAACATACATACCTGTCCTGTGTACCTGTAACATACATACCTGTACTGAGTACCTGTAATGTACATACCTGTACTGTGTACCTAGAATGTGCATACCTGTACTGTGTACCTGTAACATACATACCTGTCCTGTGTATCTGTAATGTACATACCTGTAATGTGCATACCTGTACTGAGTACCTGTAATGTACATACCTGTACTGTGTACCTGTAATGTGCATACCTGTACTGAGTACCTGTAATGTACATACCTGTACTGTGTACCTGTAACATACATACCTGTAATGTACATACCTGTCCTGTGTACCTCTAACATACATACCTGTAATGAGTACCTCTAACGTACATACCTGTACTGAGTACCTCTAACATACATACCTGTAATGAGTACCTCTAATGTACATACCTGTACTGTGTACCTGTAACATACATACCTGTAATGAGTACCTCTAACGTACATACCTGTACTGTGTACCTGTAACATAAATACCTGTAATGAGTACCTGTAATGTACGTACCTGTACTGAGTACCTCTAACGTACATACCTGTAATGAGTACCTCTAACATACATACCTGTAATGAGTACCTCTAACGTACATACCTGTACTGTGTACCTGTAACATACATACCTGTAATGAGTACCTCTAACGTACATACCTGTACTGAGTACCTGAAACGTACCAGTATTTTAACGCTGTTGACTCCTTTCCCTCCAGGTTTACATTTTCAGAATCAATGGTGTGTCTTTGGTGAAGATCTTTCAAGCCTCAGGGACAATGGTATGTGTCTGAAGGTTCACAGTTAGCTACTATGCTTTTTAAGCAGTACTACATAAGTGACATATTGTTGTTTATTTACCAGTGTGTCGGTAGTAATCACTCTTAATATATGCCATTTAGCAGACACTTTTACCCAAAGTGACTTCGTCATGCATAATACATTTTACAGATGGGTGGTCCCGGGAATCTAACCCACTACCTTGGCATTACAAGCACCATGCTTTACCAACTGAGCAACAAAGAACTACCGTTCACTTCAAGCATCTGTTAGCATTCTTTGTTATCAGAAATAAAATAGGGCTACACTTGAGTGATAATGGACACATGCCTTGTCTTGTTCTAAAAAGCATGCTCAATGGAGAGTCTCTAATGTTAATCTGGGTCTGGGAAAACAGGCCCCATGTGTTGTAGAGTACACATAGCTGGTGTAGATGAAGCATGGCAGGCTGCTAGTTCATAGCTGGTGTAGATGAAGCATGGCAGGCTGCTAGTTCATAGCTGGTGTAAATGAAGCATGGCAGGCTACTAGTTCATAGCTGGTATAAATGAAGAATGGCAGGCTACTAGTTCATAGCTGGTGTAAATGAAGTATGGCAGGCTACTAGTTCATAGCTGGTGTAGATGAAGAATGGCAGGCTACTAGTTCATAGCTGGTGTAAATGAAGCATGGCAGGCTACTAGTTCATAGCTGGTGTAAATGAAGAATGGCAGGCTACTAGTTCATAGCTGGTATAAATGAAGCATGGCAGGCTACTAGTTCATAGCTGGTGTAAATGAAGCATGGCAGGCTACTAGTTCATAGCTGGTGTAAATGAAGTATGGCAGGCTACAAGTTCATAGCTGGTGTAAATGAAGCATGGCAGGCTACTAGTTCATAGCTGGTGTAAATGAAGTATGGCAGGCTACAAGTTCATAGCTGGTGTAAATGAAGCATGGCAGGCTACTAGTTCATAGCTGGTGTAGATGAAGAATGGCAGGCTACTAGTTCATAGCTGGTGTAAATGAAGAATGGCAGGCTACTAGTTCATAGCTGGTGTAGATGAAGAATGGCAGGCTACTAGTTCATAGCTGGTGTAAATGAAGAATGGCAGGCTACTAGTTCATAGCTGGTGTAAATGAAGTATGGCAGGCTACTAGTTCATAGCTGGTGTAAATTAAGCATGGCAGGCTGCTAGTTCATTGCAGGTGTAGATAAAGCATGGCATGTTGTTAGTTCATAGCTGGTATAGATGAAGCATGGCAGGCTGCTAGTTCATAGCTGGTGTAGATTAAGAATGGCAGGCTACTAGTTCATAGCTGGTGTAAATGAAGTATGGCAGGCTGCTAGTTCATTGCAGGTGTAGATAAAGCATGGCATGTTGTTAGTTCATAGCTGGTATAGATGAAGCATGGCAGGCTACTAGTTCATAGCTGGTGTAGATTAAGAATGGCAGGCTACTAGTTCATAGCTGGTGTAGATGAAGCATGACAGGCTGCTAGTTCATAGCTGATGTAAATGAAGCATGGCAGGCTGCTAGTTCATAGCTGATGTAAATGAAGCATGGCAGGCTGCTAGTTCATAGCTGATGTAGATGAAGCATGGCAGGTTGCTAGTTCATAGCATGGCAGGCTGCTAGTTCAAAGCTGTTGTAGAAGAAGCATGGTAGGCTGCTAGTTCAAAGCTGTTGTAGAAGAAGCATGGTAGGCTGCTAGTTCATAGCAGGTGTAGATTAAGCATGGCAGGCTGCTAGTTCAGCTGGTGTAGCTGAAACATGGCAGGCTGCTAGTTCTTTGTTTTCTCAGGAGCACCACACTGTTTATGCTGTCTATGTAATGTTTAGAGAGCAGCAGTGGTTAGCTAATGGGAGGGAAGGAGGCTGTGGGCTGCATTCCAAACAACAGCCCATGGGCTTTGGTCAAAAGTAGTACACTATATAGGGAAAGACATGCCATTTGGGACACATCCCTCGTCTGGCCAGGAACCACACAGCTAGGGAGGGCAATTCACATGGTTTTAAGCGTAAATAACAAGTATATCTTGGTAGATAAAGATACGTTTTGTAAATATTCTGTTAATGTTGGTCGAGATATGAAAGGGAAATTAAATCTAGTCAGATTGTGGAGGGAGAGGATGATGAAACTAAAGTGCATGTCTATCTTGATGGCATGCAGAAAAGCAGACCTCCTAGGCAATGAATAGAAGAGAGGAGAGGAGAGGAGAATATTTTTCCCAGTGGGAACTTCAGTTGTGGCTAATAAATACACACGTAATTCACATGACAGATACAACATTATACTAGATCAACACCATTACTAATTTTTAGTTGAAAAGCAGTCCTTGACTATGTGATCTGACCAGTGCTGGGTTTGTCTAAGAAACCACTAACCAGTGCTACGTCCGTCTATAGCTTTATACATTATATAAAAGATGAATACAAAGTCATGTATTTTCACTGATGTGATGTCTGACCCAATGCTGTCTGTCTGTGTGGCTGTGCTTGTTTATTTTCCAGATGGGCTCTTACTTTGGCTCCTCATTATGTGGAGTTGACCTGAACAGGGATGGCCTGTCGGACCTGCTGGTTGGAGCGCCCATGCACAGCACGCTACGGGACGAGGGACAGGTCTCTGTCTACCTCAGCAAAGGCAACGTGAGTGGGAAGATTGAGATCTGGCTTGAACGGGAATAGGGTTCGAAAATGTTATGAACTTTCTGAAATGGCCCATGTTGTTCAGAAGTTGTAGGGTATTCAGAAGGGAATGACCAGGGAGGGAATCTTACAGCTAGGAATTCTGTAAATGTTATTTCTGAAAAATATGAGAAATGTGCAATGAACAGTATATTCTAGTCCTCCAGTCAACCTGTGTCGAGCCCTCCGTATGTAAACATGGCTGCCTATAGCGTGCAGCAAGAGTTTATATGACCTCCATAGATTGTTCATCTGTCCATGTCAGACCAGCTGGTTAACCAAATGCTACGAACTTAAAGAAAAGTATTTGCTTTAAAAGTGGGGATTGTTTAACTTTGTCTGTGTTTGGTCCTGTTCTATTTGTGAGGTATAATTAGGATGTTGTAACTAGCTAGTCTTGGAGGTTCTTACGGTGAGTTATCATTAGGATATTGTATCTAGCTAGTCTTGGAGGTTCTTACGGTGAGGTATCATTAGGATGTTGTAACTAGCTAGTCTTGGAGGTTCTTACGCTCGTCTTGGATTCTTCACAGTGAGCTCGTCTTGGATTCTTATTTATCATTAGTATCATTATCATTAGGATGTTGTAACTAGCTAGTCTTGGAGGTTATCATTAGGATGTTGTAACTAGCTAGTCTTGGAGGTTCTTACGGTGAGGTATCATTAGGATGTTGTAACTAGCTAGTCTTGGAGGTTCGTACGGTGAGTTATCATTAGGATGTTGTAACTAGCTCGTCTTGGAGGTTCTTACGGTAGGTTATCATTAGGATGTTGTAACTAGCTCGTCTTGGAGGTTCTTACGGTGAGTTATCATTAGGATGTTGTAACTAGCTAGTCTTGGAGGTTCTTACGGTGAGTTATCATTAGGATGTTGTAACTAGCTAGTCTTGGAGGTTCTTACGGTGAGTTATCATTAGGTTGTAACTGTTCTTGTAACTAGTTATCATTAGATGTTGTAACTAGCTATCTTGGAGGTTCTTACGGATGTTGTGAGTCTTGGATTCATTAGGATGTTGTAACTAGCTAGTCTTGGAGGTTCTTACGGTGAGTTATCATTAGGATGTTGTAACTAGCTAGTCTTGGAGGTTCTTCCGGTGAGTTATCATTATGATGTTGTAACTAGGTAGTCTTGGAGGTTCTTACGGTGAGGTATCATTAGGATGTTGTAACTAGCTTGGAGTTCTTGGAGTTATCATTAGTGTTGTAACTTTCTTACGGTGAGTTATCATTAGGATGTTGTAACTAGCTAGTCTTGGAGGTTCTTACGGTGAGTTATCATTAGGATGTTGTAACTAGCTAGTCTTGGAGGTTCTTAGTTATCATTATGATGTTGTGAGTCTTGGAGGTATCATTAGGATGTTGTAACTAGCTAGTCTTGGAGGTTCTTACGGTGAGTTATCATTAGGATATTGTAACTAGCTAGTCTTGGAGGTTCTTACGGTGAGGTATCATTAGGATGTTGTAACTAGCTAGTCTTGGAGGTTCTTACGGTGAGTTATCATTAGGATGTTGTAACTAGCTAGTCTTGGAGGTTCTTACGGTGAGTTATCATTAGGATGTTGTAACTAGGTAGTCTTGGAGGTTCTTACGGTGAGTTATCATTAGGATGTTGTAACTAGCTAGTCTTGGAGGTTCTTACGGTGAGTTATCATTAGGATGTTGTAACTAGCTCGTCTTGGAGGTTCTTACGGTGAGTTATCATTAGGATGTTGTAACTAGCTAGTCTTGGAGGTTCTTACGGTGAGGTATCATTAGGATGTTGTAACTAGCTAGTCTTGGAGGTTCTTATGGTGAGTTATCATTAGGATGTTGTAACTAGCTAGTCTTGGAGGTTCTTACGGTGAGTTATCATTAGGATGTTGTAACTAGCTAGTCTTGGAGGTTCTTACGTGAGGTATCATTAGGATGTTGTAACTAGCTAGTCTTGGAGGTTCTTACGGTGAGTTATCATTAGGATGTTGTAACTAGCTAGTCTTGGAGGTTCTTACGGTGAGTTTGGTCATTTGAGTTTTTAGTGAAAAATATGGATGTATTTCAGTTAGGCTCCCGAGTGGTGCAGTAGTCTATGGCACTGCATCTCAGCGCTAGAGGAGTCACTACTGATACCCTGGTTCGAATCCAGGCTGTATCACAACCGTCCATGATTGGGAGTCCCATAGGGCGGCGCACAATTGGCCCAGCATCGTCCGGGTTTCACCGGTGTAGGCCATCATTGTAAATAAGAATTTGTTGTTAACGGACTTGCCTAGTTAAATAAATAAATAAATATTATAATAACAATTGCCCTTTAAAGTAAAGGGTTGTGTCATGTCATAACCATTCCCCTTTAGTTATGGGTTGATTCACGTAATAACCGTTCCCCAGTGTAACGTCATAACCGTACCCCTGTCGGACTCTAATTGCAGGGTGTGATGGAGGAAGCAGGACTCTTAAATGGTGATAATGCCTACAGTGCACACTTTGGAGAGTGCATCACTGCAATCGGAGACATTGATGACGATGGGTACCAAGGTAAGGTCTCTCAACTAACTCACTGTGTTGTCAAGTATAGAATGTATGCTTATGAAAATGTGTCTACTCCTCCAACCTCCACCATTGTTGTACAAATACCAAACTTCTCGATGACACACTCATGAATATTACATTATTTTCATGAGAAGTGGTCTAGTCGACAATGTTAGCACACACACACACCCAGATATAGCACACACACCCAGATATAGCACACACACAGAGATATAGCACACACACCCAGATATAGCACACACACAGACCCAGATATAGCACACAGACCAAGATATAGCACACACACCCAGATATAGCACACACCCACACACACACACAGATATAGCACACACACACACACAGATATAGCACACACACAGATATAGCACACACACACACACACACACAGATATAACACACACACACACAGATATAGCACACACACACAGATATAGCACACACACACCCAGATATAGCACACACACACCCAGATATAGCACACACACAGACCAAGATATAGCACACACACCCAGATATAGCACACACACACACACACACACACACACACACACACACACACACACACACACACACAGATATAGCACACACACACACACACCCAGATATAGCACACACACCCAGATATAGCACACACACCCAGATATAGCACACACACAGACCCAGATATAGCACACAGACCAAGATATAGCACACACACCCAGATATAGCACACACCCACACACACACACACAGATATAGCACACACACACACACAGATATAGCACACACACACACACACACACACAGATATAACACACACACACACAGATATAGCACACACACACAGATATAGCACACACACACCCAGATATAGCACACACACAGACCAAGATATAGCACACACACCCAGATATAGCACACACACACACACACACACACACACACACACACACACACACAGATATAGCACACACACAGAAATAGCACACCCACACACACGGATATAGCACACACAGATATAGCACACACACACACACACACACACACACACACACACACACACACACACACACACACACACACAGATATAGCACACACACAGAAATAGCACACACACACACACGGATATAGCACACACAGATATAGCACACACACACACACACATACACACACACACACACACACACACACACACACACACACACACACACACACACACAGATATAGCACACACATACACACAGATATAGCACACACACCCCCAGATATAGCACACACACACACACACACACACAGATATAGCACACACACACACACACACACAGATATAGCACACACACACACACAGATATAGCACACACGCCCCCAGATATAGCACACACACACACCCAGATATAGCACACACACCCCCAGATATAGCACACACACACACACACACACAGATATAGCACACACACCGCCAGATATAGCACACACACAGATATAGCATACACACCCAGCTATAGCACACTCACCCCCAGAAATAGCACACACACACACACAGATATAGCATACACACCCAGATATAGCAGATATATAAACTTGGAGTCGCAACACACATGTTGTGTGTTCCTCCCACTTCAACTCAGGAAAGCATACAGTTTATTAGGCTACAGATGAAATATGTTCTGATGAACTTCACAGGGTGGTGAAAGTGCAAGGAGACGATCTTGATGCTCTTTTCCAATAAATATTGAGGGTCTTATTCTGGTGACATGATGATCGATGCCTAGCTGCCGTTTGACATAATCTTGCTATTTCTGTCCATAATAATCTCATCAGGTAGACTATACCCGAGCTGTTGGCTAGAGCACACGTGCCAATACCAGAGTGGGCACATTCACTATATAACACATCCTTTTTTGAGACAAAACCATCAGTAGAGTTTGAAATGCGATGGAAACCTGTTTAACTTGTGCTTTTTTATTTGGTACATGGGAATTTAACCGCAAAAGTTATTTTAAGTGCACTATGTCAATTTGATGGAAACAACTCTGGTGGGAAAATGTGCATATTGTTTTCATGCAGATTTTTGAATGTCCGCATCAAAATCTGTAGCCAACTTCCACTCAATATGATTCCAGATTTTTAGATGAGACGAATTCACTAGAAAAGTTAAAGATAAGCCATACAACAACTTTATACCCAACAATTACATTCAGTATGTTTAAATTTCTTTCAGCTTTCAACGCCACATAGTTGACCATGTAAAATAAATATGATGAGGTACTTACATGTATGTTGCTAAATCACATTACAAACCTTGAAGACTTCCTTATCCATGATATGATTCAGTTTTAAAACATTCACTTTTCACTGAGGCATGCTATAACAATATCACTGAAAAACTGTTTTTGTTTTTAAAAGGCAATTTCCAGGTTTTGTTGCCAGGGAGGATAAGGGGACGTAGTCTTCGTCCCAAATGGCACCCTATTCCTTGCATAGTGCACAACTTTTGACCAGAGCCCTACCTATGGGTGACATGTGGGATGCAGTCGAAGTATGATCATTTTGCCGTCAGCTTTATTGTTCTGTTTCCACTCTCACAGAGGTATCATTTTGGGGTTTATGGGCACTGACAACACTTGTCTTTTAAGACAGGGTTTCCCAAACTCAGTCCTGGGGCCCCCCCTGGGTGCATGTTTTGGTTTTTACCCTAGCACTACACAGCTGATTCAAATAACCAACTCATCATCAAGCTTTGATTATTTGAATCAGCTGTGTAGTGCTAGGACAAAACATTTAATGTGCTCTCTCTCTCTCTCTGCCTCTCTCTCTCCCTGCCTCTCCCTCTCTGCCTCTCTCTCTCTCTCTCTGCCTCTCTCTCTCTCCCTCTCTGCCTCTCTCTCTCTCTGCCTCTCTCTCTCCCTCTCTGCCTCTCTCTCTCTCTCTGCCTCTCTCTCTCTCTCTCGCTGCATCTCTCTCTCTCTCTGCCTCTCTCTCTCTCTCTCTGCCTCTCTCTCTCTCTCTGCCTTTCTTTCTCTCTGCCTCTCTCTCTCTCTCCTTCTCTCTAGATGTGGCCATAGGAGCACCCAAAGAAGATGACTACGGTGGAGCGGTTTACATTTACCATGGTGATGCCACAGGAATCGTCACCAAATATTCTATGGTAAAGACACTTTCAATTGTTAGACAAAACAAGTAATCAACACCTTGGGTGCATCATCATCTGTTTTTCAATTCTAGTTTAGTGAGCTCGCACAAACACACCGTATTATGTTAGCAATAAAGATAAGATCACAGCTACATCTATGTTGACACAGCAGCAGTATCCAAAATTACACCCTATTCCCTATAGTGCAATACTCTTCAACAGAGCCATATGTGCACTGAATATGGAATAGGGTTCCATTTGGGAAGCAACCTCTGACCAATGTGTTATAATGACCCAGGTGGTAATGTTATCCTGGTAGGAGATTTTACACACACACGCACCCACGCACGCACGCACACACACACACGCACACACACACACACACACACACACACACACACAGGAGTGTGTTTTCATTAACCTGTAGTCCGGTACAAAGTACTCATCTAATGTCAAGACACACTCACACAAACACAGGAGTGTGTTTTCATTAACCTGTAGTCCGGTACAAAGTACTCATCTAATGTCAAGACACACTCACACAAACACAGGAGTGTGTTTTCATTAACCTGTAGTCCGGTACAAAGTACTCATCTAATGTCAAGACACACTCACACAAACACAGGAGTGTGTTTTCATTAACCTGTAGTCCGGTACAAAGTACTCATCTAATGTCAAGACACACTCACACAAACACAGGAGTGTGTTTTCATTAACCTGTAGTCCGGTACAAAGTACTCATCTAATGTCAAGATACACTCACACAAACACAGGAGTGCAGAACGAAGGAAATGCAGAACAAAGGATCCCCACAATGGATATTAGCCCCATGAAACATTATACAGTCTGAGTCCCAAATGGCATTACTTAGCCAATATGTCCCAGGTCAAAGTAGTGCACTACATAGGGAGTAGGGTCCATCAGCAGTCCATCAGCTTTATCTACTGAAAGATACAGAGATACAGTATCAGGTGAAATGTAATAGTCTTCTCCAACCCTAGCCTTATTCAGTCAGTTCTAGTAGTGGTAGCAGACAGTGGTCTGTTATAGTAGTGGTAGCAGACAGTGGTCTGTTATAGTAGTGGTAGCAGACAGTGGTCTGTTATAGTAGTGGTAGCAGACAGTGGTCTTTTATAGTAGTGGTAGCAGACAGTGGTCTGTTATAGTAGTGGTAGCAGACAGTGGTCTGTTATAGTAGTGGTAGCAGACAGTGGTCTGTTATAGTAGTGGTAGTAGACAGTGGTCTGTTATAGTAGTGGTAGCAGTGGTCTGTTATACAGTGGTCTGTTATAGTAGTGGTAGCAGACAGTGGTCTGTTATAGTAGTGGTAGCAGACAGTGGTCTGTTATAGTAGTGGTAGCAGACAGTGGTCTGTTATAGTAGTGGTAGCAGACAGTGGTCTGTTATAGTAGTGGTAGCAGACAGTGGTCTGTTATAGTAGTGGTAGCAGACAGTGGTCTGTTATAGTAGTGGTAGCAGACAGTGGTCTGTTATAGTAGTGGTAGCAGACAGTGGTCTGTTATAGTAGGTAGCAGACAGTGGTCTGTTATAGTAGTGGTAGCAGACAGTGGTCTGTTATAGTAGTGGTAGCAGACAGTGGTCTGTTATAGTAGTGGTAGCAGACAGTGGTCTGTTATAGTAGTGGTAGCAGACAGTGGTCTGTTATAGTAGTGGTAGCAGACAGTGGTCTGTTATAGTAGTGGTAGCAGACAGTGGTCTGTTATAGTAGTGGTAGTAGACAGTGTTCTGTTATAGTAGTGGTAGCAGACAGTGGTCTGTTATAGTAGTGGTAGCAGACAGTGGTCTGTTATAGTAGTGGTAGCAGACAGTGGTCTGTTATAGTAGTGGTAGCAGACAGTGGTCTGTTATAGTAGTGGTAGCAGCCAGTGGTCTGTTATAGTAGTGGTAGCAGACAGTGGTCTGTTATAGTAGTGGTAGAAGACAGTGGTCTGTTATAGTAGTGGTAGCAGACAGTGGTCTGTTATAGTAGTGGTAGCAGACAGTGGTCTGTTATAGTAGTGGTAGCAGACAGTGGTCTGTTATAGTAGTGGTAGTAGACAGTGGTCTGTTATAGTAGTGGTAGCAGACAGTGGTCTGTTTTAGTAGTGGTAGCAGACAGTGGTCTGTTATAGTAGTGGTAGCAGTGGTCTGTTATAGTAGTGGTAGCAGACAGTGGTCTGTTATAGTAGTGGTAGCAGACAGTGGTCTGTTATAGTAGTGGTAGCAGACAGTGGTCTGTTATAGTAGTGGTAGCAGACAGTGGTCTGTTATAGTAGTGGTAGCAGACAGTGGTCTGTTATAGTAGTGGTAGCAGACAGTGGTCTGTTATAGTAGTGGTAGCAGACAGTGGTCTGTTATAGTAGTGGTAGCAGACAGTGGTCTGTTAGTAGTGGTAGCAGACAGTGGTCTGTTATAGTAGTGGTAGCAGACAGTGGTCTGTTATAGTAGTGGTAGCAGACAGTGGTCTGTTATAGTAGTGGTAGCAGACAGTGGTCTGTTATAGTAGTGGTAGCAGCCAGTGGTCTGTTATAGTAGTGGTAGCAGACAGTGGTCTTTATAGTAGTGGTCTGTTAGTAGTGGTAGCAGTGGTCTGTTATAGTAGTGGTAGCAGACAGTGGTCTGTTATAGTAGTGGTAGCAGACAGTGGTCTGTTATAGTAGTGGTAGCAGACAGTGGTCTGTTATAGTAGTGGTAGCAGACAGTGGTCTGTTATAGTAGTGGTAGCAGACAGTGGTCTGTTAGCAGACAGTGGTCTGTTATAGTAGACAGTGGTCTGTTATAGTAGTGGTAGCTGTTATAGTAGTGGTAGCAGACAGTGGTCTGTTATAGTAGTGGTAGTAGACAGTGGTCTGTTATAGTAGTGGTAGCAGACAGTGGTCTGTTATAGTAGTGTCTGTTATAGTGGTCTGTTATAGTAGTGGTAGCAGACAGTGGTCTGTTATGTGGTCTGTTATAGTAGTGGTAGCAGACAGTGGTCTGTTATAGTAGTGGTAGCAGACAGTGGTCTGTTATAGTAGTGGTAGCAGACAGTGGTCTGTTATAGTAGTGGTAGCAGACAGTGGTCTGTTATAGTAGTGGTAGCAGACAGTGGTCTGTTATAGTAGTGGTAGCAGACAGTGGTCTGTTATAGTAGTGGTAGCAGACAGTGGTCTGTTATAGTAGTGGTAGCAGACAGTGGTCTGTTATAGTAGTGGTAGCAGACAGTGGTCTGTTATAGTAGTGGTAGCAGACAGTGGTCTGTTATAGTAGTGGTAGTAGACAGTGGTCTGTTATAGTAGTGGTAGCAGACAGTGGTCTGTTATAGTAGTGGTAGCAGACAGTGGTCTGTTATAGTAGTGGTAGCAGACAGTGGTCTGTTATAGTAGTGGTAGCAGACAGTGGTCTGTTATAGTAGTGGTAGCAGACAGTGGTCTGTTATAGTAGTGGTAGCAGACAGTGGTCTGTTATAGTAGTAGCAGACAGTGGTCTGTTATAGTAGAGCAGACAGTGGTCTGTTATAGTAGTGGTAGCAGACAGTGGTCTGTTATAGTAGTGGTAGCAGACAGTGGTCTGTTATAGTAGTGGTAGCAGACAGTGGTCTGTTATAGTAGTGGTAGCAGACAGTGGTCTGTTATAGTAGTGGTAGCAGACAGTGGTCTGTTATAGTAGTGGTAGCAGACAGTGGTCTGTTATAGTAGTGGTAGCAGACAGTGGTCTGTTATAGTAGTGGTAGCAGACAGTGGTCTGTTATAGTAGTGGTAGCAGACAGTGGTCTGTTATAGTAGTGGTAGCAGACAGTGGTCTGTTATAGTAGTGGTAGCAGACAGTGGTCTGTTATAGTAGTGGTAGCAGACAGTGGTCTGTTATAGTAGTGGTAGCAGACAGTGGTCTGTTATAGTAGTGGTAGCAGACAGTGGTCTGTTATAGTAGTGGTAGTAGACAGTGGTCTGTTATAGTAGTGGTAGCAGACAGTGGTCTGTTATAGTAGTGGTAGCAGACAGTGGTCTGTTATAGTAGTGGTAGCAGACAGTGGTCTGTTATAGTAGTGGTAGCAGACAGTGGTCTGTTATAGTAGTGGTAGCAGACAGTGGTCTGTTTTAGTAGTGGTAGCAGACAGTGGTCTGTTATAGTAGTGGTAGCAGACAGTGGTCTGTTATAGTAGTGGTAGCAGACAGTGGTCTGTTATAGTAGTGGTAGCAGACAGTGGTCTGTTATAGTAGTGGTAGCAGACAGTGGTCTGTTATAGTATGGTCTGTTATAGTAGTGGTAGCAGACAGTGGTCTGTTAGTAGTGGTAGTGGTCTGTTATAGTAGTGGTGGTGGTCTGTTATAGTAGTGGTAGCAGACAGTGGTCTGTTATAGTGGTCTGGTTATAGTAGTGGTAGCAGACAGTGGTCTGTTATAGTAGTGGTAGTAGACAGTGGTCTGTTATAGTAGTGGTAGTAGACAGTGGTCTGTTTTAGTAGTGGGTCTGTTATAGTAGTGGTAGCAGACAGTGGTCTGTTATAGTAGTGGTAGCAGACAGTGGTCTGTTATAGTAGTGGTAGCAGACAGTGGTCTGTTATAGTAGTGGTAGCAGACAGTGGTCTGTTATAGTAGTGGTAGCAGACAGTGGTCTGTTATAGTAGTGGTAGCAGACAGTGGTCTGTTATAGTAGTGGTAGCAGACAGTGGTCTGTTATAGTAGTGGTAGCAGACAGTGGTCTGTTATAGTAGTGGTAGCAGACAGTGGTCTGTTAGTAGTGGTAGCAGACAGTGGTCTGTTATAGTAGTGGTAGCAGACAGTGGTCTGTTATAGTAGTGGTAGCAGACAGTGGTCTGTTATAGTAGTGGTAGCAGACAGTGGTCTGTTATAGTAGTATAGACAGTGGTCTGTTATAGTAGTGGTAGCAGACAGTGGTCTGTTATAGTAGTGGTAGCAGACAGTGGTCTGTTATAGTAGTGGTAGCAGACAGTGGTCTGTTATAGTAGTGGTAGCAGACAGTGGTCTGTTATAGTAGTGGTGGTCTGTTATAGTAGTGGTAGCAGACAGTGGTCTGTTATAGTAGTGGTAGCAGACAGTGGTCTGTTATAGTAGTGGTAGCAGACAGTGGTCTGTTATAGTAGTGGTAGCAGACAGTGGTCTGTTATAGTAGTGGTAGCAGACAGTGGTCAGTGGTCTGTTCTGTTATAGTAGTGGTAGCAGACAGTGGTCTGTTATAGTAGCAGACAGTGGTCTGTTATAGTAGTGGTAGCAGACAGTGGTCTGTTATAGTAGTGGCAGACAGTGGTCTGTTATAGTGGTCTGTTATAGTAGTGGTAGCAGACAGTGGTCTGTTATAGTAGTGGTAGCAGACAGTGGTCTGTTATAGTGGTAGTAGACAGTGGTCTGTTATAGTGGTAGCAGACAGTGGTCTGTTATAGTAGTGGTAGCAGACAGTGGTCTGTTATAGTAGTGGTAGCAGACAGTGGTCTGTTATAGTAGATGGTGGTCTGTTATAGTAGTGGTAGCAGACAGTGGTCTGTTATAGTAGTGGTAGCAGACAGTGGTCTGTTATAGTAGTGGTAGCAGACAGTGGTCTGTTATAGTAGTGGTAGCAGACAGTGGTCTGTTATAGTAGTGGTAGCAGACAGTGGTCTGTTATAGTAGTGGTAGCAGACAGTGGTCTGTTATAGTGGTAGCAGACAGTGGTCTGTTATAGTAGTGGTAGTGACAGTGGTCTGTTATAGTAGTGGTAGCAGACAGTGGTCTGTTATAGTAGTGGTAGCAGACAGTGGTCTGTTATAGTAGTGGTAGCAGACAGTGGTCTGTTATAGTAGTGGTAGCAGACAGTGGTCTGTTATAGTAGTGGTAGTAGACAGTGGTCTGTTATAGTAGTGGTAGCAGACAGTGGTCTGTTATAGTAGTGGTAGCAGACAGTGGTCTGTTATAGTAGTGGTAGCAGACAGTGGTCTGTTGTAGACAGTGGTCTGTTATAGTAGTGGTAGCAGACAGTGGTCTGTTATAGTAGTGGTAGCAGACAGTGGTCTGTTATAGTAGTGGTAGCAGACAGTGGTCTGTTATAGTAGTGGTAGCAGACAGTGGTCTGTTATAGTAGTGGTAGCAGACAGTGGTCTGTTATAGTAGTGGTAGCAGACAGTGGTCTGTTATAGTAGTGGTCTGTTATAGTAGTGGTAGCAGACAGTGGTCTGTTATAGTAGTGGTAGCAGACAGTGGTCTGTTATAGTGGTAGCAGACAGTGGTCTGTTATAGTAGTGGTAGCAGACAGTGGTCTGTTATAGTAGTGGTAGCAGACAGTGGTCTGTTATAGTAGTGGTAGCAGACAGTGGTCTGTTATAGTAGTCTAGTAGACAGTGGTCTGTTATAGTAGTGGTAGCAGACCAGTGGTCTGTTATAGTGGTGGTCTGTTATAGTAGTGGTAGCAGACAGTGGTCTGTTATAGTAGTGGTAGCAGACAGTGGTCTGTTATAGTAGTGGTAGCAGCACAGTGGTCTGTTATAGTAGTGGTAGCAGACAGTGGTCTGTTATAGTAGTGGTAGCAGACAGTGGTCTGTTATAGTAGTGGTAGCAGACAGTGGTCTGTTATAGTGTGGTAGCAGACAGTGGTCTGTTAGTAGTGGTAGCAGTAGTGGTAGTGGTAGAGACAGTGGTCTGTTATAGTAGTGGTAGCAGACAGTGGTCTGTTATAGTAGTGGTAGCAGACAGTGGTCTGTTATAGTAGTGGTAGCAGACAGTGGTCTGTTATAGTAGTGTAGTGTAGCAGACAGTGGTCTGTTATAGTAGTGGTAGCAGACAGTGGTCTGTTATAGTAGTGGTAGCAGACAGTGGTCTGTCTATAGTAGTGGTAGCAGACAGTGGTCTGTTATAGTAGTGGTAGCAGACAGTGGTCTGTTATAGTAGTGGTAGCAGACAGTGGTCTGTTATAGTAGTGGTAGTAGACAGTGGTCTGTTATAGTAGTGGTAGCAGACAGTGGTCTGTTATAGTAGTGGTAGCAGACAGTGGTCTGTTATAGTAGTGGTAGCAGACAGTGGTCTGTTATAGTAGTGGTAGCAGACAGTGGTCTGTTATAGTAGTGGTAGCAGACAGTGGTCTGTTATAGTAGTGGTAGCAGTGGTCTGTTATAGTAGTGGTAGCAGACAGTGGTCTGTTATAGTAGTGGTAGCAGACAGTGGTCTGTTATAGTAGTGGTAGCAGACAGTGGTCTGTTATAGTAGTGGTGGTCTGTTATAGTAGTGGTAGTAGACAGTGGTCTGTTATAGTAGTGGTAGCAGACAGTGGTCTGTTATAGTAGTGGTAGCAGACAGTGGTCTGTTATAGTAGTGGTAGCAGACAGTGGTCTGTTATAGTAGTGGTAGCAGACAGTGGTCTGTTATAGTAGTGGTAGCAGACAGTGGTCTGTTATAGTAGTGGTAGCAGACAGTGGTCTGTTATAGTAGTGGTAGCAGACAGTGGTCTGTTATAGTAGTGGTAGCAGACAGTGGTCTGTTTTATAGTGGTAGCAGACAGTGGTCTGTTATAGTAGTGGTAGCAGACAGTGGTCTGTTATAGTAGTGGTAGCAGACAGTGGTCTGTTATAGTAGTGGTAGCAGACAGTGGTCTGTTATAGTAGTGGTAGCAGACAGTGGTCTGTTATAGTAGTGGTAGTGACAGTGGTCTGTTATAGTAGTGGTAGCAGACAGTGGTCTGTTATAGTAGTGGTAGCAGACAGTGGTCTGTTATAGTAGTGGTAGTAGACAGTGGTCTGTTATAGTAGTGGTAGCAGACAGTGGTCTGTTATAGTAGTGGTAGCAGACAGTGGTCTGTTATAGTAGTGGTAGCAGACAGTGGTCTGTTATAGTAGTGGTAGCAGACAGTGGTCTGTTATAGTAGTGGTAGCAGACAGTGGTCTGTTATAGTAGTGGTAGCAGACAGTGGTCTGTTATAGTAGTGGTAGCAGACAGTGGTCTGTTATAGTAGTGGTAGCAGACAGTGGTCTGTTATAGTAGTGGTAGCAGACAGTGGTCTGTTATAGTAGTGGTAGCAGTGGTCTGTTATAGTGGTGGTCTGTTATAGTAGTGGTAGCAGACAGTGGTCTGTTATAGTAGTGGTAGCAGACAGTGGTCTGTTATAGTAGTGGTAGCAGACAGTGGTCTGTTATAGTAGTGGTAGCAGACAGTGGTCTGTTATAGTAGTGGTAGCAGACAGTTCTGTTATAGTAGTGGTAGCAGACAGTGGTCTGTTATAGTAGTGGTAGCAGACAGTGGTCTGTTAGTGGTAGCAGACAGTGGTCTGTTATAGTAGTGGTAGCAGACAGTGGTCTGTTATAGTAGTGGTAGCAGACAGTGGTCTGTTATAGTGGTAGGGTCTGTTATAGTAGTGGTAGCAGACAGTGGTCTGTTATAGTAGTGGTAGCAGACAGTGGTATGTTATAGTAGTGGTAGCAGACAGCCAGTGGTCTGTTATAGTAGTGGTAGCAGACAGTGGTCTGTTATAGTAGTGGTAGCAGACAGTGGTCTGTTATAGTAGTGGTAGCAGACAGTGGTCTGTTATAGTAGTGGTAGCAGACAGTGGTCTGTTATAGTAGTGGTAGCAGACAGTGGTCTGTTATAGTAGTGGTAGCAGACAGTGGTCTGTTATAGTAGTGGTAGCAGCCAGTGGTCTGTTATAGTAGTGGTAGCAGACAGTGGTCTGTTATAGTAGTGGTAGCAGACAGTGGTCTGTTATAGTAGTGGTAGCAGACAGTGGTCTGTTATAGTAGTGGTAGCAGACAGTGGTCTGTTATAGTAGTGGTAGCAGACAGTGGTCTGTTATAGTAGTGGTAGCAGACAGTGGTCTGTTATAGTAGTGGTAGCAGACAGTGGTCTGTTATAGTAGTGGTAGCAGACAGTGGTCTGTTATAGTAGTGGTAGCAGACAGTGGTCTGTTATAGTAGTGGTAGCAGACAGTGGTCTGTTATAGTAGTGGTAGCAGACAGTGGTCTGTTATAGTAGTGGTAGCAGACAGTGGTCTGTTATAGTAGTGGTAGCAGACAGTGGTCTGTTATAGTAGTGGTAGCAGACAGTGGTCTGTTATAGTAGTGGTAGCAGACAGTGGTCTGTTATAGTAGTGGTAGCAGACAGTGGTCCGTTATAGTGGTCTGTTATAGTAGTGGTAGCAGACAGTGGTCTGTTATAGGTCAGACAGTGGTCTGTTATAGTAGTGGTAGCAGATAGTAGTGGTCTCTGTTATAGTAGTGGTAGCAGACAGTGGTCTGTTATAGTAGTGGTAGCAGACAGTGGTCTGTTATAGTAGTGGTAGCAGACAGTGGTCTGTTATAGTAGTGGTAGTAGACAGTGGTCTGTTATAGTAGTGGTAGCAACATGGCAGACAGTGGTCTGTTATAGTAGTGGTAGCAGACAGTGGTCTGTTTATAGTAGTGGTAGCAGACAGTGGTCTGTTATAGTAGTGGTCAGTACAGTTATAGTAGTGGTCTGTTATAGTAGTGGTAGTAGACAGTGGTCTGTTATAGTAGTGGTAGCAGACAGTGGTCTGTTATAGTAGTGGTAGCAGACAGTGGTCTGTTATAGTAGTGGTAGCAGACAGTGGTCTTAGTAGTGGTAGTAGACAGTGGTCTGTTATAGTAGTGGTAGCAGACAGTGGTCTGTTATAGTAGTGGTAGCAGACAGTGGTCTGTTATAGTAGTGGTAGCAGACAGTGGTCTGTTATAGTAGTGGTAGCAGACAGTGGTCTGTTATAGTAGTGGTAGCAGACCTGTTATAGTAGTGGTCTGGTTAGTAGTTGGTAGTCTGTTATAGTAGTGGTAGCAGACAGTGGTCTGTTATAGTAGTGGTAGAGACAGTGGTCTGTTATAGTAGTGGTAGCAGCCAGTGGTCTGTTATAGTAGTGGTAGCAGACAGTGGTCTGTTATAGTAGTGGTAGCAGACAGTGGTCTGTTATAGTAGTGGTAGCAGACAGATAGTAGTGGCAGCAGACGAGTGGTCTGTTATAGTAGTGGTAGCAGACAGTGGTCTGTTATAGTAGTGGTAGAGACAGTGGTCTGTTATAGTAGTGGTAGCAGACAGTGGTCTGTTATAGTAGTGGTAGCAGACAGTGGTCTGTTATAGTAGTGGTAGCAGACAGTGGTCTGTTATAGTAGTGGTAGCAGACAGTGGTCTGTTATAGTAGTGGTAGCAGACAGTGGTCTTTTATAGTAGTGGTAGCAGACAGTGGTCTGTTATAGTAGTGGTAGCAGACAGTGGTCTGTTATAGTAGTGGTAGCAGACAGTGGTCTGTTATAGTAGTGGTCTGTTATAGTAGTGGTAGCAGACAGTGGTCTGTTATAGTAGTGGTAGCAGACAGTGGTCTGTTATAGTAGTGGTAGCAGACAGTGGTCTGTTATAGTAGTGGTAGCAGACAGTGGTCTGTTATAGTAGTGGTAGCAGACAGTGGTCTGTTATAGTAGTGGTAGCAGACAGTGGTCTGTTATAGTAGTGGTAGCAGACAGTGGTCTGTTATAGTAGTGGTAGGTCTGTTAGACAGTGGTCTGTTATAGTAGTGGTAGCAGACAGTGGTCTGTTATAGTAGTGGTAGCAGACAGTGGTCTGTTATAGTAGTGGTAGCAGACAGTGGTCTGTTATATAGTAGTGGTAGCAGACAGTGGTCTGTTATAGTAGTGGTAGCAGACAGTGGTCTGTTATAGTAGTGGTAGCAGACAGTGGTCTGTTATAGTAGTGGTAGCAGACAGTGGTGGTCTGTTATAGTAGTGGTAGCAGACAGTGGTCTGTTATAGTAGTGGTAGCAGACAGTGGTCTGTTATAGTAGTGGTAGCAGACAGTGGTCTGTTATAGTAGTGGTAGTCAGACAGTGGTCTGTTATAGTAGTGGTAGCAGACAGTGGTAATGGGCAGTGGTCTGTTATAGTGGTCAGACGTTATTAGTAGTGGTAGCAGACAGTGGTCTGTTATAGTAGTGGTAGCAGACAGTGGTCTGTTATAGTAGTGGTAGCAGACAGTGGTCTGTTATATAGTGGTAGCAGACAGTGGTCTGTTATAGTAGTGGTAGCAGACAGTGGTCTGTTATAGTAGTGGTAGCAGACAGTGGTCTGTTATAGTAGTGGTAGCAGACAGTGGTCTGTTATAGTAGTGGTAGCAGACAGTGGTCTGTTATAGTAGTGGTAGCAGACAGTGGTCTGTTATAGTAGTGGTAGCAGACAGTGGTCTGTTATAGTAGTGGTAGCAGACAGGGTCTGTTATAGTGGTCTGCCAGACAGTGGTCTGTTATAGTAGTGGTAGCAGACAGTGGTCTGTTTTAGTAGTGGTAGCAGACAGTGGTCTGTTATAGTAGTGGTAGCAGACAGTGGTCTGTTATAGTAGTGGGTAGCAGACAGTGGTCTGTTATAGTAGTGGTAGCAGACAGTGGTCCGTTATAGTAGTGGTAGCAGACAGTGGTCTGTTATAGTAGTGGCAGCAGACAGTGGTCTGTTATAGTAGTGGTAGCAGACAGTGGTCTGTTATAGTAGTGGTAGCAGACAGTGGTCTGTTGTAAAGCAGACAGTGGTCTGTTATAGTAGTGGTAGCAGACAGTGGTCTGTTATAGTAGTGGTAGCAGACAGTGGTCTGTTATAGTAGTAGAAAGTGGTCTGTTTAGTAGTGGTAGCAGACAGTGGTCCGTGTTATAGTAGTGGCAGCAGACAGTGGTCTGTTATAGTAGTGGTAGCAGACAGTGGTCTGTTATAGTAGTGGTAGCAGACAGTGGTCCGTTATAGTAGTGGTAGCAGACAGTCCGTTATAGTAGGTAGCAGACAGTTGGTCTATAGTAGTGGTAGCAGACAGTGGTCTGTTTATAGTAGTGGTAGCAGACAGTGGTCTGTTATAGTAGTGGTAGCAGACAGTGGTCCGTTTATAGTAGTGGTAGCAGACAGTGGTCTGTTATAGTAGTGGTAGCAGACAGTGGTCTGTTTATAGTAGTGGTAGCAGACAGTGGTCTGTTATAGTAGTGGTAGCAGACAGTGGTCTGTTATAGTAGTGGTAGCAGACAGTGGTCTGTTATAGTAGTGGCAGCAGACAGTGTCAGATAGTGTATAGTAGTGGTAGCAGACAGTGGTCTGTTATAGTAGTGGCAGCAGACAGTGGTCTGTTATAGTAGTGGTAGCAGACAGTGGTCTGTTATAGTAGTGGTAGCAGACAGTGGTCTGTTGTAGTCTGTTATAGTAGTGGCAGCAGACAGTCTGGTTATAGTTAGCAGACAGTGGTCTGTTATAGTAGTGGTAGCAGACAGTGGTCTGTTATAGTAGTGGTAGCAGACAGTGGTCCAGTGGTCTGTTATAGTAGTGGTAGCAGACAGTGGTCTGTTATAGTAGTGGTAGCAGACAGTGGTCTGTTATAGTAGTGGTAGCAGACAGTGGTCTGTTATAGTAGTGGTAGCAGACAGTGGTCTGTTATAGTAGTGGTAGCAGACAGTGGTCTGTTATAGTAGTGGTAGCAGACAGTGGTCTGTTATAGTAGTGGTAGCAGACAGTGGTCTGTTATAGTAGTGGTAGCAGACAGTGGTCTGTTGTAGACAGTGGTCTGTTATAGTAGTGGTAGCAGACAGTGGTCTGTTATAGTAGTGGTAGCAGACAGTGGTCTGTTATAGTAGTGGTAGCAGACAGTGGTCTGTTATAGTAGTGGTAGCAGACAGTGGTCTGTTATAGTAGTGGTAGCAGACAGTGGTCTGTTATAGTAGTGGTAGCAGACAGTGGTCTGTTATAGTGGTAGTGACAGTAGCAGTAGTGGTAGCACAGTGGTCTGTTATAGTAGTGGTAGCAGACAGTGGTCTGTTATTAGTGGTAGTAGACAGTGGTCTGTTATAGTAGTGGCAGTGGTCAGACAGTGGTCTGTTATAGTAGTGGTAGCAGACAGTGGTCTGTTATAGTAGTGGTAGCAGACAGACTGTTATAGTAGTGGTAGCAGACAGTGGTCTGTTATAGTAGTGGTAGCAGACAGTGGTCTGTTATAGTAGTGGTAGCAGACAGTGGTCTGTTATAGTAGTGGTAGCAGACAGTGGTCTGTTATAGTAGTGGTAGCAGACAGTGGTCTGTTATAGTAGTGGTAGCAGACAGTGGTCTGTTATAGTAGTGGTAGCAGACAGTGGTCTGTTATAGTAGTGGTAGTAGACAGTGGTCTGTTATAGTAGTGGTAGTAGCAGAGACAGTGGTCTGTTATAGTAGCAGACAGTGGTAGCAGACAGTGGTCTGTTATAGTAGTGGTGTAGAGACAGTGGTCTGTTATAGTAGTGGTAGCAGACAGTGGTCTGTTTATAGTAGTGGTAGCAGACAGTGGTCTGTTATAGTAGTGGTAGCAGACAGTGGTCTGTTATAGTAGTGGTAGCAGACAGTGGTCTGTTATAGTAGTGGTAGCAGACAGTGGTCTGTTATAGTAGTGGTAGCAGACAGTGGTCTGTTATAGTAGTGGTAGCAGACAGTGGTCTGTTATAGTAGTGGTAGCAGACAGTGGTCTGTTATAGTAGTGGTAGCAGACAGTGGTCTGTTATAGTAGTGGTAGCAGACAGTGGTCTGTTATAGTAGTGGTAGCAGACAGTGGTCTGTTATAGTAGTGGTAGCAGACAGTGGTCTGTTATAGTAGTGGTAGCAGACAGTGGTCTGTTATAGTAGTGGTAGCAGACAGTTATAGTAGTGGTAGCAGACAGTGGTCTGTTATAGTAGTGGTAGCAGACAGTGGTCTGTTATAGTAGTGGTAGCAGACAGTGGTCTGTTATAGACAGTGGTCTGGTTAGTAGTGGACAGTGGTCTGTTATAGTAGTGGTAGCAGACAGTGGTCTGTTATAGTAGTGGTAGCAGACAGTGGTCTGTTATAGTAGTGGTAGCAGACAGTGGTCTGTTATAGTAGTGGTAGCAGACAGTGGTCTGTTATAGTAGTGGTAGCAGACAGTGGTCTGTTATAGTAGTGGTAGCAGACAGTGGTCTGTTATAGTAGTGGTAGCAGACAGTGGTCTGTTATAGTAGTGGTAGCAGACAGTGGTCTGTTATAGTAGTGGTAGCAGACAGTGGTCTGTTATAGTAGTGGTAGCAGACAGTGGTCTGTTATAGTAGTGGTAGGACAGTGGTCTGCAGACAGTGGTCTGTTATATAGTGGTAGCAGACAGTGGTCTGTTATAGTAGTGGTAGCAGACAGTGGTCTGTTATAGTAGTGGTAGCAGACAGTGGTCTGTTAGACAGTGGTCTGTTATAGTAGTGGTAGCAGACAGTGGTTGTTATAGTAGTGGTAGCAGACAGTGGTCTGTTATAGTAGTGGTAGCAGACAGTGGTCTGTTATAGTAGTGGTAGCAGACAGTGTTATAGTAGTGGTAGCAGACAGTGGTCTGTTATAGTAGTGGTAGCAGACAGTGGTCTGTTATAGTAGTGGTAGCAGACAGTGGTCTGTTATAGTAGTGGTAGCAGACAGTGGTCTGTTATAGTAGTGGTAGCAGACAGTGGTCTGTTATAGTAGTGGTAGCAGACAGTGGTCTGTTATAGTAGTGGTAGCAGACAGTGGTCTGTTATAGTAGTGGTAGCAGACAGTGGTCTGTTATAGTAGTGGTAGCAGACAGTGGTCTGTTATAGTAGTGGTAGCAGACAGTGGTCTGTTATAGTAGTGGTAGCAGACAGTGGTCTGTTATAGTAGTGGTAGTAGCAGACAGTGGTCTGTTATAGTAGTGGTAGTAGACAGTGGTCTGTTATAGTAGTGGTAGCAGACAGTGGTCTGTTATAGTAGTGGTAGCAGACAGTGGTCTGTTATAGTAGTGGTAGCAGACAGTGGTCTGTTATAGTAGTGGTAGCAGACAGTGGTCTGTTATAGTAGTGGTAGCAGACATAGTAGTGTCTGTTCTGTTATAGTAGTGGTAGCAGACAGTGGTCTGTTATAGTAGTGGTAGCAGACAGTGGTCTGTTATAGTAGTGGTAGCAGACAGTCTGTTATAGTCTGTTATAGTAGTGGTAGCAGACAGTGGTCTGTTATAGTAGTGGTAGCAGACAGTGGTCTGTTGTAGACAGTGGTCTGTTATAGTAGTGGTAGCAGACAGTGGTCTGTTATAGTAGTGGTAGCAGA
This sequence comes from Oncorhynchus nerka, assembly GCF_034236695.1. Classification (NCBI taxonomy): domain Eukaryota; kingdom Metazoa; phylum Chordata; class Actinopteri; order Salmoniformes; family Salmonidae; genus Oncorhynchus; species Oncorhynchus nerka. The sequence goes on from NC_088423.1 coordinate 3,929,182, forward strand.
CAGTGGTCTGTTATAGTAGTGGTAGCAGACAGTGGTCTGTTATAGTAGTGGTAGCAGACAGTGGTCTGTTATAGTAGTGGTAGCAGACAGTGGTCTGTTATAGTAGTGGTAGCAGACAGTGGTCTGTTATAGTAGTGGTAGCAGACAGTGGTCTGTTATAGTAGTGGTAGCAGACAGTGGTCTGTTATAGTAGTGGTAGCAGCCAGTGGTCAGACAGTGTTATAGTAGTGGTAGCAGACAGTGGTCTGTTATAGTAGTGGTAGCAGACAGTGGTCTGTTATAGTAGTGGTAGCAGACAGTGGTCTGTTATAGTAGTGGTAGCAGATAGTAGTGGTAGTAGACAGTGGTCTGTTATAGTAGTGGTAGTAGACAGTGGTCTGTTATAGTAGTGGTAGCAGACAGTGGTCTGTTATAGTAGTGGTAGCAGACAGTGGTCTGTTATAGTTATATAGTAGTGGTAGCAGACAGTGGTCTGTTATAGTAGTGGTAGTAGACAGTGGTCTGTTATAGTAGTGGTAGCAGACAGTGGTCTGTTATAGTAGTGGTAGCAGACAGTGGTCTGTTATAGTAGTGGTAGCAGACAGTGGTCTGTTATAGTAGTGGTAGCAGACAGTGGTCTGTTATAGTAGTGGTAGCAGTGGTCTGTTATAGTAGTGGTAGCAGTGGTCTGTTATAGTAGTGGTAGCAGACAGTGGTCTGTTATAGTAGTGGTAGCAGACAGTGGTCTGTTATAGTAGTGGTAGCAGACAGTGGTCTGTTATAGTAGTGGTAGCAGACAGTGGTCTGTTATAGTAGTGGCAGCAGACAGTGGTCTGTTATAGTAGTGGTAGCAGAGTGGTCTGTTATATAGTAGTGGTCAGTGTTATATAGTAGTGGTAGCAGACAGTGGTCTGTTATAGTAGTGGTAGCAGACAGTGGTCTGTTATAGTAGTGGTAGCAGACAGTGGTCTGTTATAGTAGTGGTAGCAGACAGTGGTCTGTTATAGTAGTGGTAGCAGACAGTGGTCTGTTATAGTAGTGGTAGCAGACAGTGGTCTGTTATAGTAGTGGTAGCAGACAGTGGTCTGTTATAGTAGTGGTAGCAGACAGTCTGGTCTGTTATAGTAGTGGTAGCTGTTATAGAGTGGCAGTGGTCTGTTATAGTAGTGGTAGCAGACAGTGGTCTGTTATAGTAGTGGTAGCAGACAGTGGTCTGTTATAGTAGTGGTCTGTTATAGTAGTGGTAGCAGACAGTGGTCTGTTATAGTAGTGGTAGCAGACAGTGGTCTGTTATAGTAGTGGTAGCAGACAGTGGTCTGTTATAGTAGTGGTAGCAGACAGTGGTCTGTTATAGTAGTGGTAGTAGACAGTGGTCTGTTATAGTAGTGGTAGCAGACAGTGGTCTGTTATAGTAGTGTAGCAGACAGTGGTCTGTTATAGTAGTGGTAGCAGACAGTGGTCTGTTATAGTAGTGATAGCAGACAGTGGTCTGTTATAGTAGTGTAGCAGACAGTGGTCTGTTATAGTAGTGGTAGCAGACAGTGGTCTGTTATAGTAGTGGTAGCAGACTGTTATAGTAGTGGTAGTCTGTTATAGTAGTGGTAGCAGACAGTGGTCTGTTATAGTAGTGGTAGTACAGTGGTCTGTTATAGAGTGGTAGCAGACAGTGGTCTGTTATAGTAGTGGTAGCAGACAGTGGTCTGTTATAGTAGTGGTAGCAGACAGTGGTCTGTTGTAGAGTAGACAGTGGTCTGTTATAGTAGTGGTAGCAGACAGTGGTCTGTTATAGTGGTAGTGTTTTAGTAGTGGTAGCAGACAGTGGTCTGTTATAGTAGTGGTAGCAGACAGTGGTCTGTTATAGTAGTGGTAGCAGACAGTGGTCTGTTATAGTAGTGGTAGTGGTAGTGGTAGCAGACAGTGGTCTGTTATAGTATAGTAGTGGTAGCAGACAGTGGTCTGTTATAGTAGTGGTAGCAGACAGTGGTCTGTTATAGTAGTGGTAGCAGACAGTGGTCTGTTAGTAGTGGTAGCAGACAGTGGTCTGTTATAGTAGTGGTAGCAGACAGTGGTCTGTTATAGTAGTGGTAGCAGACTGTTATAGTAGTGGTAGCAGACAGTGGTCTGTTATAGTAGTGGTAGCAGACAGTGGTCTGTTATAGTAGTGGTCAGTGGTCTGTTATAGTAGTGGTAGCAGACAGTGGTCTGTTATAGTAGTGGTAGCAGACAGTGGTCTGTTATAGTAGTGGTAGCAGACAGTGGTCTGTTATAGTAGTGGTAGCAGACAGTGGTCTGTTATAGTAGTGGTAGCAGACAGTGGTCTGTTAGTAGTGGTAGCAGTGGTCTGTTATAGTAGTGGTAGCAGACAGTGGTCTGTTATAGTAGTGTAGTAGACAGTGGTCTGTTGTTATAGTAGTGGTAGCAGACAGTGGTCTGTTATAGTAGTGGTAGCAGACAGTGGTCTGTTATAGTAGTGGTAGCAGACAGTGGTCTGTTATAGTAGTGGTAGCAGACAGTGGTCTGTTATAGTAGTGGTAGCAGACAGTGGTCTGTTATAGTAGTGGTAGCAGACAGTGGTCTGTTATAGTAGTGGTAGCAGACAGTGGTCTGTTATAGTAGTGTCAGACAGTCTGTTATAGTAGTGGTAGCAGACAGTGGTCTGTTATAGTAGTGGTAGCAGACAGTGGTCTGTTATAGTAGTGGTAGCAGACAGTGGTCTGTTATAGTAGTGGTCAGTGGTCTGTTATAGTAGTGGTAGCAGACAGTGGTCTGTTATAGTAGTGGTAGCAGACAGTGGTCTGTTATAGTAGTGGTAGCAGACAGTGGTCTGTTATAGTAGTGGTAGCAGACAGTGGTCTGTTATAGTAGTGGTAGCAGACAGTGGTCTGTTATAGTAGTGGTAGCAGACAGTGGTCTGTTATAGTAGTGGTAGCAGACAGTGGTCTGTTATAGTAGTGGTAGACAGTGGTCTGTTATAGTAGTGGTAGCAGACAGTGGTCTGTTATAGTAGTGGTAGCAGACAGTGGTCTGTTATAGTAGTGGTAGCAGACAGTGGTCAGACAGTGGTCTGTTATAGTAGTGGTAGCAGACAGTGGTCTGTTATAGTAGTGGTAGCAGACAGTGGTCTGTTATAGAGTGGTAGTAGACAGTGGTCTGTTATAGTAGTGGTAGCAGACAGTGGTCTGTTATAGTAGTGGTAGCAGACAGTGGTCTGTTATAGTAGTGGTAGCAGACAGTGGTCTGTTATAGCAGACAGTGGTCTGTTATAGTAGTGGTAGCAGACAGTGGTCTGTTATATAGTAGTGGTAGCAGACAGTGGTCTGTTATAGTAGTGGTAGCAGACAGTGGTCTGTTATAGTAGTGGTAGCAGACAGTGGTCTGTTATAGTAGACAGCAGACAGTGGTCTGTTATAGTAGTGGTAGCAGACAGTGGTCTGTTATAGTAGTGGTAGCAGACAGTGGTCTGTTATAGTAGTGGTAGCAGACAGTGGTCTGTTATAGTAGTGGCAGACAGTGGTCTGTTATAGTAGTGGTAGCAGACAGTGGTCTGTTATAGTAGTGGGTCTGTTAGTAGTGGCAGACAGTGGTCTGTTATAGTAGTGGTAGCAGACAGTGGTCTGTTATAGTAGTGGTAGTGGTCTGTTATAGTAGTGGTAGCAGACAGTGGTCTGTTATAGTAGTGGTAGCAGACAGTGGTCTGTTATAGTAGTGGTAGCAGACAGTGGTCTGTTATAGTAGTGGTAGCAGACAGTGGTCTGTTATAGTAGTGGTAGCTGTTATAGTAGGTAGCAGCCAGTGGTCTGTTTTAGTAGTGGTAGCAGACAGTGGTCTGTTATAGTAGTGGTAGCAGACAGTGGTCTGTTATAGTAGTGGTAGCAGCCAGTGGTCTGTTATAGTAGTGGTAGCAGACAGTGGTCTGTTATAGTAGTGGTAGTAGACAGTGGTCTGTTATAGTAGTGGTAGCAGACAGTGGTCTGTTATAGTAGTGGTAGCAGACAGTGGTCTGTTATAGTAGTGGTAGCAGACAGTGGTCTGTTATAGTAGTGGTAGCAGACAGTGGTCTGTTATAGTGTAGCAGACAGTGGTCTGTTATAGTAGTGGTAGCAGACCAGTGGTCTGTTAGTAGTGGTAGCAGACAGTGGTCTGTTATAGTAGTGGTAGCAGACAGTGGTCTGTTATAGTAGTGGTAGGTCTGTTATAGACAGTGGTCTGTTTTAGTAGTGGTAGCAGACAGTGGTCTGTTTTAGTAGTGGTAGCAGACAGTGGTCTGTTATAGTAGTGGTAGCAGACAGTGGTCTGTTATAGTAGTGGTAGCAGCCAGTGGTCTGTTTTAGTAGTGGTAGCAGACAGTGGTCTGTTATAGTAGTGGTAGTAGACAGTGGTCTGTTATAGTAGTGGTAGTAGACAGTGGTCTGTTTTAGTAGTGGTAGCAGACAGTGGTCTGTTATAGTAGTGGTAGCAGACAGGTCTGTTATAGTAGTGGTAGTAGACAGTGGTCTGTTATAGTAGTGGTAGCAGCCAGTGGTCTGTTATAGTAGTGGTAGCAGACAGTGGTCTGTTATAGTAGTGGTAGCAGACAGTGGTCTGTTATAGTAGTGGTAGCAGACAGTGGTCTGTTGTAGACAGTGGTCTGTTATAGTAGTGGTAGCAGACAGTGGTCTGTTATAGTAGTGGTAGCAGACAGTGGTCTGTTATAGTAGTGGTAGTAGACAGTGGTCTGTTATAGTAGTGGTAGCAGACAGTGGTCTGTTATAGTAGTGGTAGCAGACAGTGGTCTGTTATAGTAGTGGTAGCAGACAGTGGTCTGTTATAGTAGTGGTAGCAGCCAGTGGTCTGTTATAGTAGTGGTAGCAGACAGTGGTCTGTTATAGTAGTGGTAGCAGACAGTGGTCTGTTATAGTAGTGGTAGCAGACAGTGGTCTGTTATAGTAGTGGTAGCAGACAGTGGTCTGTTGTAGACAGTGGTCTGTTATGGGTAGTTATAGTAGTGGTAGCAGTGGTCTGTTATAGTAGTGGTAGCAGACAGTGGTCTGTTATAGTAGTGGTAGCAGACAGTGGTCTGTTATAGTAGGTAGCAGACAGTGGTCTGTTATAGTAGTGGTAGTAGACAGTGGTCTGTTTTAGTGGTAGCAGACAGTGGTCTGTTATAGTAGTGGTAGCAGACAGTGGTCTGTTATAGTAGTGGTAGCAGACAGTGGTCTGTTATAGTAGTGGTAGCAGACAGTGGTCTGTTGTAGACAGTGGTCTGTTATAGTAGTGGTAGCAGACAGTGGTCTGTTATAGTAGTGGTAGCAGACAGTGGTCTGTTATAGTAGTGGTAGCAGACAGTGGTCTGTTATAGTAGTGGTAGCAGCCAGTGGTCTGTTATAGTAGTGGTAGCAGACAGTGGTCTGTTATAGTAGTGGTAGCAGACAGTGGTCTGTTATAGTAGTGGTAGCAGACAGTGGTCTGTTATAGTAGTGGTAGCAGACAGTGGTCTGTTATAGTAGTGGTGGTCAGTGTCTGTTATAGTAGTGGTAGCAGACAGTGGTCTGTTATAGTAGTGGTAGCAGACAGTGGTCTGTTATAGTAGTGGTAGCAGACAGTGGTCTGTTATAGTAGTGGTAGCAGACAGTGGTCTGTTATAGTAGTGGTAGCAGACAGTGGTCTGTTATAGTAGTGGTAGCAGACAGTGGTCTGTTTTAGTAGTGGTAGCAGACAGTGGTCTGTTATAGTAGTGGTAGCAGACAGGGGTCTATTATAGTAGTGGTAGCAGACAGGGGTCTGTTATAGTAGTGGTAGCAGACAGTGTTCTGTTATAGTAGTGGTAGCAGACAGTGGTCTGTTATAGTAGTGGTAGCAGACAGTGGTCTGTTATAGTAGTGGTAGCAGCCAGTGGTCTGTTATAGTAGTGGTAGCAGATAGTGGTCTGTTATAGTAGTGGTAGCAGACTAGTGCTTCAAACGGTTAGACGGTATGACTCTGACCCCTACTGCTACAGTAATGTGTTCGCAGTGTTTGGTCTTCAGGTCAGTGTGTGTGCTTGCATGTATGTATATGTTCTATCTCACGTTTTATATCATTCATTGCAGAGAGTGTCTGGACAGAGCATTAACCCCGCCCTCCAGATGTTCGGCCAATCAATCTCTGGCAATGTGGACATGGACAGCAATGGATATCCAGGTAGGGTCATATTATACAGTACAATACAGACATGATGCAACATAGCCAACACTAGGTGTAGGGCTAATGAAACACCTAGGACCTACATCTCAACATAGCCAACACTAGGTGTAGGGCTAATGGAACACCTAGGACCTACATCTCAACATAGCTAACACTAGGTGTAGGGCTAATGAAACACCTCGGGCCTACATCTCAACATAGCCAACACTAGGTGTAGGGCTAATGGAACACCTAGGACCTACATCTCAACATAGCCAACACTAGGTGTAGGGCTAATGGAACACCTAGGACCTACATCTCAACATAGCCAACACTAGGTGTAGGGCTAATGAAACACCTCAGGCCTACATCTCAACATAACCAACACTAGGTGTAGGGCTAATGAAACACCTCGGGCCTACATCTCAACATAACCAACACTAGGTGTAGGGCTAATGAAACACCTAGGACCTACATCTCAACATAGCCAACACTAGGTGTAGGGCTAATGGAACACCTCGGGCCTACATCTCAACATAGCCAACACTAGGTGTAGGGCTAATGGAACACCTAGGACCTACATCTCAACATAGCTAACACTAGGTGTAGGGCTAATGGAACACCTAGGACCTACATCTCAACATAGCTAACACTATGTGTAGGGCTAATGAAACACCTAGGACCTACATCTCAACATAGCCAACACTAGGTGTAGGGCTAATGAAACACCTAGACCTACATCTCAACATAGCCAACACTAGGTGTAGGGCTAATGAAACACCTAGGACCTACATCTCAACATAGCCAACACTAGGTGTAGGGCTAATGAAACACCTAGGACCTACATTTCAACTTCATGTTGTTATTATATACAGTTGAAGCCGGAAGTTTACATACATTTAAGTTGGAATCATTAAAACTCATTTTTCAACCACCACAAATGTCTTGTTAACAAACTATAGCTTGGCAAGTTGGTTAGGACATCTACTTTGTGCATGACACAAGTAATTTTTCCAACAATTTTTTATAGACAGATTATTTCACTTATAATTCACTGTATCACAATTCCAGTGGGTCAGAAGTTTACATACACGAAGTTGACTGTGCCTTTAAACGGCTTGGAAAATCCCAGAAAATGATGTCATGGCTTTAGAAGCTTCTGATAGGCTAATTGACATCATTTGAGTCAATTGGAGGTGTACCTGTGGATGTATTTCAAGGCCTACCTTCAAACTCAGTGCCTCTTTGCTTGACATCATGGGAAAATCTAAATAAATCAGCCAAGACCTCAGAAAACAATTGTTGACCTCCACAAGTCTGGTTCATCCTTGGGAGAGATTTACAAACGCCTGAAGGTACCATGTTAATCTGTACAAACAATAGTACGCCAGTATAAACACCATGGGACCACGCAGCCGTCATACCACTCAGGAAGGAGACACGTTCTGTCTCCTAGAGATGAACGTACTTTGGTGCAAAAAGTGCAAATCAATCCCAGAACAACAGCAAAGGACCTTGTGAAGATCCTGGAGGAAACACGTGCTAAATGATCTATATCCACAGAAAAAGATCGTAGGGACAAGATCCAGGGACAAAGATCGTACTTTTTGGAGAAATGTCCTCTGGGCTGATAAAACAAAAATAGAACCGTTTGGCCGTAATGACCATCGTTATGTTTGGAGGAAAAAGGGAGAGGCTTGCAAGCCGAAGAACACCATCCCAACCGTGAAGCAAGGGGGTGGCAGCATCATGTTGTGGGGGTGCTTTGCTGCAGGACGGACTGTTGCACTTCACAAAATAGATGGCATCATGAGGGAGGACAATTATGTGGATATATTGAAGCAACATCTCAAGACATCAGTCAGGAAGTTAATGCTTGGTCGCAAATGGGTCTTTCAAATGGACAATGACCCCAAGCATACATCCAAAGTTGTGGCAAAATGGTTTAAGGACAACAAAGTCAAGGAATTGGAGTGGCCATCACAAAGCCCTGACCTCAATCCTATAGAACAGTTGTGGGCAGAACTGAAAAATCTTGTGCGAGCAAGGAGGCCTACAAACCTGACTCAGTTACACCAGCTCTGTGAGGAGGAAGGGGCCAAAATTCACCCAATTTATTGTGGGAAGCTTATGGAAGGCTCCCCAAAATGTTGGACCCAAATTAAACTATTTAAAGGCAATGCTACCAAATACTAATTGGGTTTTTAAACAAATAAACAATTCTCTACTTTTATTCTGACATTTCCCATTCTTAAAATAAAGTGGTGATGCCAACTGACTTAATACAGGGAATTTTTACTGGGATTAAATGTCAGGAATTGTGAAAAACTGAGTTTAAATGTATTTGGCTAAGGTGTATGTAAACTTCTGACTTAAACTGTACCTGCTTGATTAGATTTAGAAATGAATACATAAAATGAACTCAGAATCAGCAGACAAAGTAAAGAATTGTTCACTCATTCTCCTGTCTGTCTGACTCTGAGTGGTTACTGGTCAGCCAGTAACACTGCTGTCTGTCTGACTCTGAGTGGTTACTGGTCAGCCAGTAACACTCCTGTCTGTCTGACTCTGAGTGGTTACTGGTCAGCCAGTAACACTCCTGTCTGTCTGACTCTGAGTGGTTACTGGTCAGCCAGTAACACTCCTGTCTGTCTGACTCTGAGTGGTTACTGGTCAGCCAGTAACACTCCTGTCTGTCTGACTCTGAGTGGTTACTGGTCAGCCAGTAACACTCCTGTTACTGGGCTCCACATCAATCGTGGACATTTAGAACTAGAACAGAAAACAACAGGTATGAGGACCCACAAAGGTCATCACTTGTTAATGATGACCTTTGTGCATATTGCCATATCTTCAAAGAACGAAAGAGATCTGCTGTGCTCATTGTTCTTTCATTGCAGATATTACCATTGGTGCTTTTATGGCTGATAGCGTGGTGTTATTGAGGTAAGTGGTTGTAAGTCAGGCTTTGTTCCAATGTCCATACCAGCATACCACTTTGAATGCAGGTCCAATACGTTGCTCAATTGTAATTGGGACTATACTAGTGTAGATATTGGAACATAGTAGTATAAACACATACAGTGGAACATAGTAATATAAAGACATACAGTGGAACATAGTAATATAAACACATACAGTGGAACATAGTAGTATAAACACATTAAGTGGAACATAGTAATATAAACACATACAGTGGAACATAGTAGCATAAACACATACAGTGGAACATAGTAGTATAAACACATACAGTGGAACATGGTAGTATAAACACATACAGTGGAACATAGTAGTATAAACACATACAGTGGAACATAGTAGTATAAACACATACTGTGGAACATGGTAGTATAAACACATACAGTGGAACATAGTAATATAAACACATACAGTGGAACATAGTAATATAAAGACATACAGTGGAACATAGTAGTATAAACACATACAGTGGAACATAGTAATATAAAGACATACAGTGGAACATAGTAGTATAAAGACATACAGTGGAACATAGTAATATAAACACATATAGTGGAACATAGTAGTATAAACACATACAGTGGAACATAGTAATATAAAGACATACAGTGGAACATAGTAGTATAAAGACATACAGTGGAACATAGTAATATAAAGACATACAGTGCAACATAGTAATATAAAGACATACAGTGGAACATGGTAGTATAAACACATACAGTGCAACATAGTAATATAAAGACATACAGTGGAACATGGTAGTATAAACACATACAGTGCAACATAGTAATATAAAGACATACAGTGGAACATAGTAATATAAACACATACAGTGGAACATAGTAATATAAAGACATACAGTGGAACATAGTAATATAAACACATACAGTGGAACATAGTAGTATAAAGACATACAGTGCAACATAGTAATATAAACACATACAGTGGAACATAGTAGTATAAAGACATACAGTGGAACATAGTATAAAGACATACAGTGGGACATAGTAGTATAAAGACATACAGTGGAACATGGTAGTATAAACACATACAGTGCAACATAGTAATATAAAGACATACAGTGCAACATAGTAATATAAACACATACAGTGGAACATAGTAGTATAAACACATACAGTGGAACATAGTAATATAAAGACATACAGTGGAACATAGTATAAACACATACAGTGGAACATAGTAATATAAACACATACAGTGGAACATAGTATAAACACATACAGTGGAACATAGTAATATAAACACATACAGTGGAACATAGTAATATAAAGACATACAGTGGAACATAGTAGTATAAACACATACAGTGGAACATAGTAATATAAAGACATACAGTGGAACATAGTAGTATAAAGACATACAGTGGAACATAGTAATATAAACACATACAGTGGAACATATTAATATAAACACATACAGTGGAACATAGTAGTATAAACACATACAGTGGAACATAGTAATATAAAGACATACAGTGGAACATAGTAATATAAAGACATACAGTGGAACATAGTAGTATAAACACATACAGTGGAACATAGTAATATAAAGACATACAGTGGAACATAGTAGTATAAAGACATACAGTGGAACATAGTATAAACACATACAGTGGAACATAGTAATATAAAGACATACAGTGGAACATAGTAATATAAAGACATACAGTGGAACATAGTAGTATAAACACATTAAGTGCAACATAGTAATACAAAGACATACAGTGGAACATAGTAATATAAAGACATACAGTGGAACATAGTAGTATAAACACATTAAGTGCAACATAGTAATACAAAGACATACAGTGGAACATAGTAATATAAAGACATACAGTGGAACATAGTAGTATAAACACATACAGTGGAACATAGTAAGATAAAGACATACAGTGGAACAGTAATATAAAGACATACAGTGGAACATAGTATAAACACATACAGTGGAACATAGTAATATAAACACATACAGTGGAACATAGTATAAACACATACAGTGGAACATAGTAATATAAACACATACAGTGGAACATAGTAATATAAACACATACAGTGGAACATAGTAGTATAAAGACATACAGTGGAACATAGTATAAACACATACAGTGGAACATAGTAGTATAAAGACATACAGTGGAACATAGTAATATAAACACATACAGTGGAACATAGTAATATAAACACATACAGTGGAACATAGTAATATAAACACATACAGTGGAACATAGTAATATAAACACATTACAGTGGAACATAGTAATATAAACACATTAAGTGGAACATAGTAGTATAAACACATACAGTGGAACATAGTAATATAAACACATACAGTGGAACATAGTATAAACACATACAGTGGAACATAGTAGTATAAACACATACAGTGGAACATAGTATAAACACATACAGTGGAACATAGTATAAAAGACATACAGTGGAACATAGTAATATAAACACATACAGTGGAACATAGTAATAAACACATACAGTGGAACATAGTAATATAAACACATACAGTGGAACATAGTAGTATAAACACATACAGTGGAACATAGTAGTATAAAGACATACAGTGGAACATAGGAAAAGACATACAGTGGAACATAGTAATATAAACACATACAGTGGAACATAGTAATATAAACACATACAGTGGAACATAGTATATAAAGACATACAGTGGAACATAGTAATATAAAGACATACAGTGGAACATAGTAATATAAACACATACAGTGGAACATAGTAATATAAACACATACAGTGGAACATAGTAGTATAAACACATACAGTGGAACATAGTAGTATAAACACATACAGTGGAACATAGTAATATAAACACATACAGTGGAACATAGTAATATAAAGACATACAGTGGAACATAGTAATATAAAGACATACAGTGGAACATAGTAATATAAACACATACAGTGGAACATAGTAATATAAAGACATACAGTGGAACATAGTATATAAACACATACAGTGGAACATAGTAATATAAACACATACAGTGGAACATAGTAATATAAAGACATACAGTGGAACATAGTAGTATAAACACATACAGTGGAACATAGTAATATAAAGACATACAGTGGAACATAGTAGTATAAAGACATACAGTGGAACATAGTAATATAAACACATACAGTGGAACATAGTAATATAAACACATACAGTGGAACATAGTAATATAAACACATACAGTGGAACATAGTAATATAAACACATACAGTGGAACATAGTAATATAAACACATACAGTGGAACATAGTAATATAAAGACATACAGTGGAACATAGTAGTATAAAGACATACAGTGGAACATAGTATAAACACATACAGTGGAACATAGTAATATAAACACATACAGTGGAACATAGTAATATAAAGACATACAGTGGAACATAGTAGTATAAAGACATACAGTGGAACATAGTAATACAAAGACATACAGTGGAACATAGTAATATAAAGACATACAGTGGAACATAGTAGTATAAACACATACAGTGGAACATAGTAATATAAAGACATACAGTGGAACATAGTAATATAAAGACATACAGTGGAACATAGTAGTATAAACACATACAGTGGAACATAGTAATATAAAGACATACAGTGGAACATAGTAATATAAAGACATACAGTGGAACATAGTAGTATAAAGACATACAGTGGAACATAGTATAAACACATACAGTGGAACATAGTAATATAAACACATACAGTGGAACATAGTATAAACACATACAGTGGAACATAGTAAATAAACACATACAGTGGAACATAGTAATATAAAGACATACAGTGGAACATAGTAGTATAAACACATACAGTGGAACATAGTAATATAAAGACATACAGTGGAACATAGTAATATAAAGACATACAGTGGAACATAGTAATATAAACACATACAGTGGAACATAGTAATATAAACACATACAGTGGAACATAGTAATATAAAGACATACAGTGGAACATAGTAATATAAAGACATACAGTGGAACATAGTAGTATAAACACATACAGTGGAACATAGTAATATAAAGACATACAGTGGAACATAGTAGTATAAACACATACAGTGGAACATAGTAATATAAAGACATACAGTGGAACATAGTAGTATAAAGACATACAGTGGAACATAGTAGTATAAAGACATACAGTGGAACATAGTATAAACACATACAGTGGAACATAGTAATATAAACACATACAGTGGAACATAGTAATATAAACACATACAGTGGAACATAGTAGTATAAACACATACAGTGGAACATAGTATAAACACATACAGTGGAACATAGTAATATAAACACATACAGTGGAACATAGTAATATAAACACATACAGTGGAACATAGTAGTATAAAGACATACAGTGGAACATAGTATAAGCACATACAGTGGAACATAGTAGTATAAACACATACAGTGGAACATAGTAATATAAACACATACAGTGGAACATAGTAATATAAAGACATACAGTGGAACATAGTAATATAAACACATTAAGTGGAACATAGTAGTATAAACACATTAAGTGGAACATAGTAATATAAACACATACAGTGGAACATAGTAGTATAAACACATACAGTGGAACATAGTATAAACACATACAGTGGAACATAGTAATATAAACACATACAGTGGAACATAGTATAAACACATACAGTGGAACATAGTAATATAAACACATACAGTGGAACATAGTAATATAAAGACATACAGTGGAACATAGTAGTATAAACACATACAGTGGAACATAGTAATATAAAGACATACAGTGGAACATAGTAGTATAAAGACATACAGTGGAACATAGTAATATAAACACATACAGTGGAACATATTAATATAAACACATACAGTGGAACATAGTAGTATAAACACATACAGTGGAACATAGTAATATAAAGACATACAGTGGAACATAGTAATATAAACACATACAGTGGAACATAGTAATATAAAGACATACAGTGGAACATAGTAGTATAAACACATACAGTGGAACATAGTAATATAAAGACATACAGTGGAACATAGTAATATAAAGACATACAGTGGAACATAGTAATATAAAGACATACAGTGGAACATAGTAGTATAAACACATTAAGTGCAACATAGTAATACAAAGACATACAGTGGAACATAGTAATATAAAGACATACAGTGGAACATAGTAGTATAAACACATTAAGTGCAACATAGTAATACAAAGACATACAGTGGAACATAGTAATATAAAGACATACAGTGGAACATAGTAGTATAAACACATACAGTGGAACATAGTAATATAAAGACATACAGTGGAACAGTAATATAAAGACATACAGTGGAACATAGTAGTATAAAGACATACAGTGGAACATAGTATAAACACATACAGTGGAACATAGTAATATAAACACATACAGTGGAACATAGTATAAACACATACAGTGGAACATAGTAATATAAACACATACAGTGGAACATAGTAATATAAACACATACAGTGGAACATAGTAATATAAAGACATACAGTGGAACATAGTATAAACACATACAGTGGAACATAGTAATATAAACACATACAGTGGAACATAGTATAAACACATACAGTGGAACATAGTAATATAAACACATACAGTGGAACATAGTAATATAAACACATACAGTGGAACATAGTAGTATAAAGACATACAGTGGAACATAGTATAAGCACATACAGTGGAACATAGTAGTATAAACACATACAGTGGAACATAGTAATATAAACACATACAGTGGAACATAGTAATATAAACACATACAGTGGAACATAGTAGTATAAAGACATACAGTGGAACATAGTAGTATAAAGACATACAGTGGAACATAGTAATATAAACACATACAGTGGAACATAGTAGTATAAAGACATACAGTGGAACATAGTAATATAAAGACATACAGTGGAACATAGTAGTATAAACACATACAGTGGAACATAGTAATATAAACACATACAGTGGAACATAGTAATATAAACACATACAGTGGAACATAGTAATATAAACACATACAGTGGAACATAGTAATATAAACACATACAGTGGAACATAGTAGTATAAACACATACAGTGGAACATAGTAGTATAAACACATACAGTGGAACATAGTAATATAAACACATACAGTGGAACATAGTAATATAAAGACATACAGTGGAACATAGTAATATAAAGACATACAGTGGAACATAGTAGTATAAAGACATACAGTGGAACATAGTATAAACACATACAGTGGAACATAGTAATATAAACACATACAGTGGAACATAGTAATATAAACACATACAGTGGAACATAGTAAAATGTTTCATCGCAGAAATACATGAATTCCAGGCTGTGTCTACTTTGTATTGGTTGAAGGTCCATTGACACCATATTGTATTGGTTGTAGGTCCCTTGACACCATATTGTATTGTATTGGTTGTAGGTCCATTTGCACCATATTGTATTGGTTGTAGGTCCATTGACACATATGGAACATAGTATTGTAAACACATTGGAACATTGTAGGTCAGTGGAACATTGACACTATGGTGTATTGTATTGGTTGTAGGTCTATTGACACCATATTGTATTGGTTGTAGGTCCATTGACACCATATTGTATTGGTTGTAGGTCCATTGACACCATTTTGTATTGGTTATAGGTCCATTGACACCATATTGTATTGGTTGTAGGTCCATTGACACTATGGTGTATTGTATTGGTTGTAGGTCCATTGACACCATATTGTATTGGTTGTAGGTCCATTGACACCATATTGTATTGGTTGTAGGTCCATTGACACCATATTGTATTGGTTGTAGGTCCATTGACAATGGTGTATTGTATTGGTTGTAGGTCCATTGACACTGGTGTATTGTATTGGTTATAGGTCCATTGACACTGGTGTATTGTATTGGTTGTAGGTCCATTGACACTGGTGTATTGGTTGTAGGTCCATTGACACTGGTGTATTGGTTATAGGTCCATTGACACTGGTGTATTGTATTGGTTGTAGGTCCATTGACACCATATTGTATTGGTTGTAGGTCCATTGACACTATGGTGTATTGTATTGGTTGTAGGTCCATTGACACCATATTGTATTGGTTGTAGGTCCATTGACACTATGGTGTATTGTATTGGTTATAGGTCCATTGACACTATGTGGTATTGTATTGGTTATAGGTCCATTGACACCATATTGTATTGGTTGTAGGTCCATTGACACCATATTGTATTGGTTGTAGGTCCATTGACACCATATTGTATTGGTTGTAGGTCCATTGACACTATGGTGTATTGTATTGGTTGTAGGTCCATTGACACCATATTGTATTGGTTGTAGGTCCATTGACACTATGGTGTATTGTATTGGTTGTAGGTCCATTGACACCATGTTGTATTGGTTGTAGGTCCATTGACACCATGTTGTATTGGTTGTAGGTCCATTGACACCATGTTGTATTGGTTGTAGATCCATTGACACTATGGTGTATTGTATTGGTTGTAGGTCTATTGACACCATATTGTATTGGTTGTAGGTCCATTGACACTATGGTGTATTGTATTGGTTGTAGGTCCATTGACACCATATTGTATTGGTTGTAGGTCCATTGACACCATATTGTATTGGTTGTAGGTCCATTGACACCATATTGTATTGGTTATAGGTCCATTGACACTATGGTGTATTGTATTGGTTGTAGGTCCATTGACACTATGGTGTTTTGTATTGGTTATAGGTCCATTGACACTATGGTGTATTGTATTGGTTGTAGGTCTATTGACACCATATTGTATTGGTTGTAGGTCCATTGACACCATATTGTATTGGTTGTAGGTCCATTGACACTATGGTGTATTGTATTGGTTGTAGGTCCATTGACACTATGGTGTATTGTATTGGTTGTAGGTCCATTGACACTATGGTGTATTGTATTGGTTGTAGGTCCATTGACACCATTTGTATTGTATTGGTTGTAGGTCCATTGACACCATATTGTATTGGTTGTAGGTCCATTGACACCATGGTGTATTGGTTGTAGGTCCATTGACACTATGTGGTATTGTATTGGTTGTAGGTCCATTGACACCATATTGTATTGGTTGTAGGTCCATTGACACTATGGTGTATTGTATTGGTTGTAGGTCCATTGACACTATGGTGTATTGTATTGGTTGTAGGTCCATTGACACCATATTGTATTGGTTGTAGGTCCATTGACACCATATTGTATTGGTTGTAGGTCCATTGACACTATGGTGTATTGTATTGGTTGTAGGTCCATTGACACCATATTGTATTGGTTGTAGGTCCATTGACACTATGGTGTATTGTATTGGTTGTAGGTCCATTGACACCATATTGTATTGGTTGTAGGTCCATTGACACTATGGTGTATTGTATTGGTTGTAGGTCCATTGACACCATATTGTATTGGTTGTAGGTCCATTGACACTATGGTGTATTGTATTGGTTATAGGTCCATTGACACTATGGTGTATTGTATTGGTTGTAGGTCCATTGACACTATGGTGTATTGGTCCATTGACACCATATTGTATTGGTTGTAGGTCCATTGACACTATATTGTATTGGTTGTAGGTCCATTGACACCATATTGTATTGGTTGTAGGTCCATTGACACCATATTGTATTGGTTGTAGGTCCATTGACACCATGGTGTATTGTATTGGTTGTAGGTCCATTGACACTATGGTGTATTGTATTGGTTGTAGGTCCATTGACACCATATTGTATTGGTTGTAGGTCCATTGACACCATGTTGTATTGTATTGGTTGTAGGTCCATTGACACCATGGTGTATTGGTTATAGGTCCATTGACACCATGTATTGTATTGGTTGTAGGTCCATTGACACTATATTGTATTGGTTGTAGGTCCATTGACACTATGTGTGTATTGTATTGGTTGTAGGTCCATTGACACCATTTGTATTGGTTGTAGGTCCATTGACACCATATTGTATTGGTTGTAGGTCCATTGACACTATGGTGTATTGTATTGGTTGTAGGTCCATTGACACCATGGTTGTATTGGTTGTAGGTCCATTGACACTATGGTGTATTGTATTGGTTGTAGGTCTATTGACACCATATTGTATTGGTTGTAGGTCCATTGACACTATGGTGTATTGTATTGGTTGTAGGTCCATTGACACCATATTGTATTGGTTGTAGGTCCATTGACACTATGGTGTATTGTATTGGTTGTAGGTCCATTGACACCATGTTGTATTGGTTGTAGGTCCATTGACACCATGTTGTATTGGTTGTAGGTCCATTGACACCATGTTGTATTGGTTGTAGATCCATTGACACTATGGTGTATTGTATTGGTTGTAGGTCTATTGACACCATGTTGTATTGGTTGTAGGTCCATTGACACCATGTTGTATTGGTTGTAGATCCATTGACACTATGGTGTATTGTATTGGTTGTAGGTCTATTGACACCATATTGTATTGGTTGTAGGTCCATTGACACCATATTGTATTGTTGTAGGTCCATGACACTATATTGTATTGGTTGTAGGTCCATTGACACCATGTTGTATTGGTTATAGGTCCATTGACACTATGTTGTATTGTATTGTTGTAGGTCCATTGACACTATGGTGTATTGTTTGATCCATTGACACTATGTGTATTGTATTGGTTGTAGGTCCATTGACACCATATTGTATTGGTTGTAGGTCCATTGACACTATGTTGTATTGTATTGGTTGTAGGTCCATTGACACCATGTTTGTATTGGTTATAGGTCCATTGACACCATATTGTATTGGTTGTAGGTCCATTGACACCATATTGTATTGGTTATAGGTCCATTGACACTATGTATTGGTGGTCCATTGACACTATGGTGTTTGTATTGGTTATAGGTCCATTGACACTATGGTGTATTGTATTGGTTGTAGGTCCATTGACACCATATTGTATTGGTTGTAGGTCCATTGACACCATGGTGTATTGTATTGGTTGTAGGTCCATTGACACATATTGTATTGGTTATAGGTCCATTGACACTATGTTGTATTGGTTGTAGGTCCATTGACACCATATTGTATTGGTTATAGGTCCATTGACACCATATTGTATTGGTTATAGGTCCATTGACACCATGTTGTATTGGGTGTAGGTCCATTGACACCATGGTGTATTGGTTGTAGATCCATTGACACTATGGTGTATTGTATTGGTTGTAGGTCCATTGACACCATATTGTATTGGTTGTAGGTCCATTGACACTATGTTGTATTGTTGTATCCATGGTTGTAGGTCCATTGACACCATTGACACCATATTGTATTGGTTATAGGTCCATTGACACCATGTTGTATTGGTTGTAGGTCCATTGACACCATATTGTATTGGTTGTAGGTCCATTGACACTATGGTGTATTGTATTGGTTATAGGTCCATTGACACTATGTTGTATTGTATTGGTTGTAGGTCCATTGACACCATATTGTATTGGTTGTAGGTCCATTGACACTATGGTGTATTGTATTGGTTGTAGGTCCATTGACACTATGGTGTATTGTATTGGTTATAGGTCCATTGACACCATATTGTATTGGTTGTAGGTCCATTGACACCATATTGTATTGGTTGTAGGTCCATTGACACTATGGTGTATTGTATTGGTTGTAGGTCCATTGACACTATGGTGTATTGTATTGGTTATAGGTCCATTGACACCATATTGTATTGGTTGTAGGTCCATTGACACTATGTTGTATTGTATTGTTGTAGGTCCATTGACACCATATTGTATTGGTTGTAGGTCCATTGACACTATGGTGTATTGTATTGGTTGTAGGTCCATTGACACTATATTGTATTGGTTGTAGGTCCATTGACACTATGTATTGTGTATTGTATTGTATTGGTTGTAGGTCCATTGACACCATATTGTATTGGTTGTAGGTCCATTGACACCATGTTGTATTGTATTGGTTGTAGGTCCATTGACACCATATTGTATTGGTTATAGGTCCATTGACACCATATTGTATTGGTTGTAGGTCCATTGACACTATGGTGTATTGTATTGGTTATAGGTCCATTGACACTATGTGGTATTGTATTGGTTGTAGGTCCATTGACACCATGTTGTATTGGTTGTAGGTCCATTGACACCATGTTGTATTGGTTGTAGGTCCATTGACACTATGGTGTATTGTATTGGTTGTAGGTCCATTGACACCATATTGTATTGGTTGTAGGTCCATTGACACCATATTGTATTGGTTGTAGGTCCATTGACACCATATTGTATTGGTTGTAGGTCCATTGACACTATGGTGTATTGTATTGGTTGTAGGTCCATTGACACCATATTGTATTGTATTGTAGGTCCATTGACACTATGGTGTATTGTATTGGTTGTAGGTCCATTGACACCATATTGTATTGGTTGTAGGTCCATTGACACCATGTTGTATTGGTTGTAGGTCCATTGACTATGTTGTATTGGTTGTAGGTCCATTGACACCATATTGTATTGGTTGTAGGTCCATTGACACCATGTTGTATTGGTTGTAGGTCCATTGACACCATGTTGTATTGGTTGTAGATCCATTGACACTATGGTGTATTGTATTGGTTGTAGGTCTATTGACACCATATTGTATTGGTTGTAGGTCCATTGACACCATATTGTATTGGTTGTAGGTCCATTGACACCATATTGTATTGGTTGTAGGTCCATTGACACCATATTGTATTGGTTATAGGTCCATTGACACTATGGTGTATTGTATTGGTTGTAGGTCCATTGACACTATGGTGTTTTGTATTGGTTATAGGTCCATTGACACTATGTGGTATTGTATTGGTTGTAGGTCCATTGACACCACATTTGATTGGTTATAGGTCCATTGACACTATGTTGTATTGTATTGGTTGTAGGTCCATTGACACTATGGTGTATTGTATTGGTTATAGGTCCATTGACACCATATTGTATTGGTTGTAGGTCCATTGACACCATATTGTATTGGTTGTAGGTCCATTGACACTATGGTGTATTGTATTGGTTGTAGGTCCATTGACACCATATTGTATTGGTTGTAGGTCCATTGACACCATATTGTATTGGTTGTAGGTCCATTGACACTATGGTGTATTGTATTGGTTGTAGGTCCATTGACATCATATTGTATTGGTTATAGGTCCATTGACACTATGTTGTATTGGTTGTAGGTCCATTGACACCATATTGTATTGGTTATAGGTCCATTGACACCATATTGTATTGGTTATAGGTCCATTGACACCATGTTGTATTGGGTGTAGGTCCATTGACACCATGGTGTATTGGTTGTAGGTCCATTGACACTATGGTGTATTGTATTGGTTGTAGGTCCATTGACACCATATTGTATTGGTTGTAGGTCCATTGACACCATGTTGTATTGGTTGTAGGTCCATTGACACCATATTGTATTGGTTATAGGTCCATTGACACCATGTTGTATTGGTTGTAGGTCCATTGACACCATATTGTATTGGTTATAGGTCCATTGACACTATGTTGTATTGTATTGGTTGTAGGTCCATTGACACCATATTGTATTGGTTATAGGTCCATTGACACTATGTGGTATTGTATTGGTTGTAGGTCCATTGACACTATGTTGTATTGTATTGGTTGTAGGTCCATTGACACCACATTGTATTGGTTGTAGGTCCATTGACACTATGGTGTATTGTATTGGTTGTAGGTCCATTGACACCATATTGTATTGGTTGTAGGTCCATTGACACTATGGTGTATTGTATTGGTTATAGGTCCATTGACACTATGTTGTATTGTATTGGTTGTAGGTCCATTGACACCATATTGTATTGGTTGTAGATCCATTGACACTATGGTGTATTGTATTGGTTGTAGGTCCATTGACACCATATTGTATTGGTTATAGGTCCATTGACACTATGTTGTATTGTATTGGTTGTAGGTCCATTGACACCATTGATTGTATTGTATTGTTGTAGGTCCATTGACACTATGTTGTATTGTATTGGTTGTAGGTCCATTGACACCATATTGTATTGGTTGTATTGACACCATATTGTATTGGTTGTAGGTCCATTGACACTATTGTATTGGTTATGTCCATTGACACTATGTGGTATTGGTTGTAGGTCCATTGACACTATGTTGTATTGTATTGGTTATAGGTCCATTGACACCATATTGTATTGGTTGTAGGTCCATTGACACTATGTTGTATTGTATTGGTTGTAGGTCCATTGACACCATATTGTATTGGTTGTAGGTCCATTGACACCATATTGTATTGGTTGTAGGTCCATTGACACTATGGTGTATTGTATTGGTTGTAGGTCCATTGACACTATGGTGTATTGTATTGGTTATAGGTCCATTGACACTATGTGGTATTGTATTGGTTATAGGTCCATTGACACCATATTGTATTGGTTGTAGGTCCATTGACACTATGTTGTATTGTATTGGTTGTAGGTCCATTGACACCATATTGTATTGGTTGTAGGTCCATTGACACTATGTTGTATTGTATTGGTTGTAGGTCCATTGACACCATATTGTATTGGTTGTAGGTCCATTGACACTATGTTGTATTGTATTGGTTGTAGGTCCATTGACACCATATTGTATTGGTTGTAGGTCCATTGACACTATTGGTTGTAGTCCATTGTATTGGTATTGGTTATAGGTCCATTGACACCATATTGTTGTATTGACACTATGGTGTATTGTATTGGTTGTAGGTCCATTGACACTATGGTGTATTGTATTGGTTATAGGTCCATTGACACCATATTGTATTGGTTGTAGGTCCATTGACACTATGTTGTATTGTATTGGTTGTAGGTCCATTGACACCATATTGTATTGGTTGTAGGTCCATTGACACTATGGTGTATTGGTTGTAGGTCCATTGACACTATGGTGTATTGTATTGGTTATAGGTCCATTGACACCATATTGTATTGGTTGTAGGTCCATTGACACTTGATTGTATTGGTTGTAGGTCCATTGACACCATATTGTATTGGTTGTAGGTCCATTGACACCATATTGTATTGGTTGTAGGTCCATTGACACTATGGTCCATTGACACCATATTGTATTGGTTATAGGTCCATTGACACTATGTTGTATTGGTTGTAGGTCCATTGACACCATATTGTATTGGTTATAGGTCCATTGACACTATTGTTGTTATTGTCCATTGACACCATGTTGTAGGTCCATTGACACCATGTTGTATTGGTTGTAGGTCCATTGACACTATGGTGTATTGTATTGGTTGTAGGTCCATTGACACCATATTGTATTGTAGGTCCATTGACACCATGTTGTATTGTTTGTAGGTCCATTGACACCATTGTATTGGTTGTAGGTCCATTGACACTATGGTGTATTGTATTGGTTGTAGGTCCATTGACACCATATTGTATTGGTTATAGGTCCATTGACACTATTGGTTGTAGGTCCATTGACATTGTATTGGTTGTAGGTCCATTGACACTATGTTGTATTGTATTGGTTGTAGGTCCATTGACACCATATTGTATTGGTTGTAGGTCCATTGACACTATGTGTATTGTATTGGTTGTAGGTCCATTGACACTATGGTGTATTGTATTGGTTATAGGTCCATTGACACCATATTGTATTGGTTGTAGGTCCATTGACACTATGTTGTATTGTATTGGTTTGTATTGGTCCATTGACACCAT
This sequence comes from Oncorhynchus nerka, assembly GCF_034236695.1. Lineage (NCBI taxonomy): Eukaryota > Metazoa > Chordata > Actinopteri > Salmoniformes > Salmonidae > Oncorhynchus > Oncorhynchus nerka. Next base: position 3,953,115 of record NC_088423.1, read on the forward strand.
ATTGTATTGGTTGTAGGTCCATTGACACCATATTGTATTGGTTGTAGGTCCATTGACACTATGGTGTATTGTATTGGTTGTAGGTCCATTGACACCATATTGTATTGGTTATGTATGTTGTATTGGTTGTAGGTCCATTGACACCATATTGTATTGGTTATAGGTCCATTGACACCATATTGTATTGGTTATAGGTCCATTGACACCATGTTGTATTGGTTGTAGGTCCATTGACACCATGGTGTATTGGTATTGGTAGAGGTCCATTGACACTATGGTTGTATTGGTTGTAGGTCCATTGACACCATATTGTATTGTTGTAGGTCCATTGACACCATGTTGTATTGGTTGTAGTCCATTGACACCATGTTGTATTGGTTGTAGATCCATTGACACTATGGTGTATTGTATTGGTTGTAGGTCCATTGACACCATATTGTATTGGTTATAGGTCCATTGACACCATGTTGTATTGGTTGTAGGTCCATTGACACCATATTGTATTGGTTATAGGTCCATTGACACTATGTTGTATTGTATTGGTTGTAGGTCCATTGACACCATATTGTATTGGTTATAGGTCCATTGACACTATGGTGTATTGTATTGGTTGTAGGTCCATTGACACTATGGTGTATTGTATTGGTTGTAGGTCCATTGACACCATATTGTATTGGTTGTAGGTCCATTGACACTATGTTGTATTGTATTGGTTGTAGGTCCATTGACACCATATTGTATTGGTTGTAGGTCCATTGACACTATGGTGTATTGTATTGGTTGTAGGTCCATTGACACTATGGTGTATTGTATTGGTTGTAGGTCCATTGACACCATATTGTATTGGTTGTAGGTCCATTGACACTATGTTGTATTGTATTGGTTGTAGGTCCATTGACACCATATTGTATTGGTTGTAGGTCCATTGACACTATGTATTGGTTGTAGGTCCATTGACACCATTGTATTGTATTGGTTGTAGGTCCATTGACACCATATTGTATTGGTTGTAGGTCCATTGACACTATGTTGTATTGTATTGGTTGTTGTAGGTCCATTGACACCATATTGTATTGGTTATAGGTCCATTGACACTATGTTGTATTGGTTGTAGGTCCATTGACACCATATTGTATTGGTTATAGGTCCATTGATTGGTTGTAGGTCATTGACACATGTTGTATTGGTTGTAGGTCCATTGACACTATGGTGTATTGTATTGGTTGTAGGTCCATTGTTGTAGATCCATTGACACTATGGTGTATTGTATTGGTTGTAGGTCCATTGACACCATATTGTATTGGTTGTAGGTCCATTGACACCATGTTGTATTGGTTGTAGGTCCATTGACACCATGTTGTATTGGTTATAGGTCCATTGACACTATATTGTATTGGTTGTAGGTCCATTGTATTGTATTGGTTGTAGGTCCATTGACACCATATTGTATTGGTTGTAGGTCCATTGACACTATGTTGTATTGTATTGGTTGTAGGTCCATTGACACCATATTGTATTGGTTGTAGGTCCATTGACACTATGTTGTATTGTATTGGTTGTAGGTCCATTGACACCATATTGTATTGGTTGTAGGTCCATTGACACCATATTGTATTGGTTGTAGGTCCATTGACACTATGGTGTATTGTATTGGTTGTAGGTCCATTGACACTATGTTGTATTGGTTATAGGTCCATTGACACCATATTGTATTGGTTGTAGGTCCATTGACACTATGTTGTATTGTATTGGTTGTATCCATTGACACCATATTGTATTGGTTATAGGTCCATTGACACCATATTGTATTGGTTGTAGGTCCATTGACACTATGGTGTATTGTATTGGTTGTAGGTCCATTGACACTATGGTGTATTGTATTGGTTATAGGTCCATTGACACTATGTGGTATTGTATTGGTTATAGGTCCATTGACACCATATTGTATTGGTTGTAGGTCCATTGACACTATGTTGTATTGTATTGGTTGTAGGTCCATTGACACCACATTGTATTGGTTGTAGGTCCATTGACACCATATTGTATTGGTTGTAGGTCCATTGACACTATGTTGTATTGTATTGGTTGTAGGTCCATTGACACCATATTGTATTGGTTGTAGATCCATTGACACTATGGTGTATTGTATTGGTTGTAGGTCCATTGACACCATATTGTATTGGTTATAGGTCCATTGACACTATGTTGTATTGTATTGGTTGTAGGTCCATTGACACCATATTGTATTGGTTGTAGGTCCATTGACACTATGGTGTATTGTATTGGTTGTAGGTCCATTGACACTATGGTGTATTGTATTGGTTATAGGTCCATTGACACCATATTGTATTGGTTGTAGGTCCATTGACACTATGTTGTATTGTATTGGTTGTAGGTCCATTGACACCATATTGTATTGGTTGTAGGTCCATTGACACTATGGTGTATTGTATTGGTTGTAGGTCCATTGACACTATGGTGTATTGTATTGGTTATAGGTCCATTGACACCATATTGTATTGGTTGTAGGTCCATTGACACTATGTTGTATTGTATTGGTTGTAGGTCCATTGACACCATATTGTATTGGTTATAGGTCCATTGACACCATATTGTATTGGTTGTAGGTCCATTGACACTATGGTGTATTGTATTGGTTGTAGGTCCATTGACACCATATTGTATTGGTTATAGGTCCATTGACACTATGTTGTATTGGTTGTAGGTCCATTGACACCATATTGTATTGGTTATAGGTCCATTGACACCATATTGTATTGGTTATAGGTCCATTGACACCATGTTGTATTGGGTGTAGGTCCATTGACACCATGGTGTATTGGTTGTAGATCCATTGACACTATGGTGTATTGTATTGGTTGTAGGTCTATTGACACCATATTGTATTGGTTGTAGGTCCATTGACACCATGTTGTATTGGTTGTAGGTCCATTGACACCATGTTGTATTGGTTGTAGATCCATTGACACTATGGTGTATTGTATTGGTTGTAGGTCCATTGACACCATATTGTATTGGTTATAGGTCCATTGACACCATGTTGTATTGGTTGTAGGTCCATTGACACCATATTGTATTGGTTATAGGTCCATTGACACTATGTTGTATTGTATTGGTTGTAGGTCCATTGACACCATATTGTATTGGTTATAGGTCCATTGACACTATGTGGTATTGTATTGGTTGTAGGTCCATTGACACTATGGTGTATTGTATTGGTTATAGGTCCATTGACACCATATTGTATTGGTTGTAGGTCCATTGACACTATGTTGTATTGTATTGGTTGTAGGTCCATTGACACCATATTGTATTGGTTATAGGTCCATTGACACCATATTGTATTGGTTGTAGGTCCATTGACACTATGGTGTATTGTATTGGTTGTAGGTCCATTGACACCATATTGTATTGGTTATAGGTCCATTGACACTATGTTGTATTGGTTGTAGGTCCATTGACACCATATTGTATTGGTTATAGGTCCATTGACACCATATTGTATTGGTTATAGGTCCATTGACACCATGTTGTATTGGGTGTAGGTCCATTGACACCATGGTGTATTGGTTGTAGATCCATTGACACTATGGTGTATTGTATTGGTTGTAGGTCCATTGACACCATATTGTATTGGTTGTAGGTCCATTGACACCATGTTGTATTGGTTGTAGGTCCATTGACACCATGTTGTATTGGTTGTAGATCCATTGACACTATGGTGTATTGTATTGGTTGTAGGTCCATTGACACCATATTGTATTGGTTATAGGTCCATTGACACCATGTTGTATTGGTTGTAGGTCCATTGACACCATATTGTATTGGTTATAGGTCCATTGACACTATGTTGTATTGTATTGGTTGTAGGTCCATTGACACCATATTGTATTGGTTATAGGTCCATTGACACTATGTGGTATTGTATTGGTTGTAGGTCCATTGACACTATGTTGTATTGTATTGGTTGTAGGTCCATTGACACCACATTGTATTGGTTGTAGGTCCATTGACACTATGGTGTATTGTATTGGTTGTAGGTCCATTGACACCATATTGTATTGGTTGTAGGTCCATTGACACTATGGTGTATTGTATTGGTTATAGGTCCATTGACACTATGTTGTATTGTATTGGTTGTAGGTCCATTGACACCATATTGTATTGGTTGTAGATCCATTGACACTATGGTGTATTGTATTGGTTGTAGGTCCATTGACACCATATTGTATTGGTTATAGGTCCATTGACACTATGTTGTATTGTATTGGTTGTAGGTCCATTGACACCATATTGTATTGGTTGTAGGTCCATTGACACTATGTTGTATTGTATTGGTTGTAGGTCCATTGACACCATATTGTATTGGTTGTAGGTCCATTGACACCATATTGTATTGGTTGTAGGTCCATTGACACTATGGTGTATTGTATTGGTTGTAGGTCCATTGACACTATGGTGTATTGTATTGGTTATAGGTCCATTGACACCATATTGTATTGGTTGTAGGTCCATTGACACTATGTTGTATTGTATTGGTTGTAGGTCCATTGACACCATATTGTATTGGTTATAGGTCCATTGACACCATATTGTATTGGTTGTAGGTCCATTGACACTATGGTGTATTGTATTGGTTGTAGGTCCATTGACACTATGGTGTATTGTATTGGTTATAGGTCCATTGACACTATGTGGTATTGTATTGGTTATAGGTCCATTGACACCATATTGTATTGGTTGTAGGTCCATTGACACTATGTTGTATTGTATTGGTTGTAGGTCCATTGACACCATGTTGTATTGGTTGTAGATCCATTGACACTATGGTGTATTGTATTGGTTGTAGGTCTATTGACACCATATTGTATTGGTTGTAGGTCCATTGACACCATGTTGTATTGGTTGTAGGTCCATTGACACCATGTTGTATTGGTTGTAGGTCCATTGACACCATATTCTATTGGTTATAGGTCCATTGACACTATGTTGTATTGTATTGGTTGTAGGTCCATTGACACCATATTGTATTGGTTATAGGTCCATTGACACTGTGGTATTGTATTGGTTGTAGGTCCATTGACACTATGTTGTATTGTATTGGTTGTAGGTCCATTGACACCACATTGTATTGGTTGTAGGTCCATTGACACTATGGTGTATTGTATTGGTTGTAGGTCCATTGACACCATATTGTATTGGTTGTAGGTCCATTGACACCATATTGTATTGGTTGTAGGTCCATTGACACTATGGTGTATTGTATTGGTTATAGGTCCATTGACACTATGTTGTATTGTATTGGTTGTAGGTCCATTGACACCATATTGTATTGGTTGTAGATCCATTGACACTATGGTGTATTGTATTGGTTGTAGGTCCATTGACACCATATTGTATTGGTTATAGGTCCATTGACACTATGTTGTATTGGGTTGTAGGTCCATTGACACCATATTGTATTGGTTGTAGGTCCATTGACACTATGGTGTATTGTATTGGTTGTAGGTCCATTGACACTATGGTGTATTGTATTGGTTATAGGTCCATTGACACCATATTGTATTGGTTGTAGGTCCATTGACACTATGTTGTATTGTATTGGTTGTAGGTCCATTGACACCATATTGTATTGGTTGTAGGTTCATTGACACCATATTGTATTGGTTGTAGGTCCATTGACACTATGGTGTATTGTATTGGTTGTAGGTCCATTGACACTATGGTGTATTGTATTGGTTATAGGTCCATTGACACCATATTGTATTGGTTGTAGGTCCATTGACACTATGTTGTATTGTATTGGTTGTAGGTCCATTGACACCATATTGTATTGGTTATAGGTCCATTGACACCATATTGTATTGGTTGTAGGTCCATTGACACTATGGTGTATTGTATTGGTTGTAGGTCCATTGACACTATGGTGTATTGTATTGGTTATAGGTCCATTGACACCATGTTGTATTGGTTGTAGGTCCATTGACACCATATTCTATTGGTTATAGGTCCATTGACACTATGTTGTATTGTATTGGTTGTAGGTCCATTGACACCATATTGTATTGGTTATAGGTCCATTGACACTGTGGTATTGTATTGGTTGTAGGTCCATTGACACTATGTTGTATTGTATTGGTTGTAGGTCCATTGACACCACATTGTATTGGTTGTAGGTCCATTGACACTATGGTGTATTGTATTGGTTGTAGGTCCATTGACACCATATTGTATTGGTTGTAGGTCCATTGACACCATATTGTATTGGTTGTAGGTCCATTGACACTATGGTGTATTGTATTGGTTATAGGTCCATTGACACTATGTTGTATTGTATTGGTTGTAGGTCCATTGACACCATATTGTATTGGTTGTAGATCCATTGACACTATGGTGTATTGTATTGGTTGTAGGTCCATTGACACCATATTGTATTGGTTATAGGTCCATTGACACTATGTTGTATTGTATTGGTTGTAGGTCCATTGACACCATATTGTATTGGTTGTAGGTCCATTGACACTATGGTGTATTGTATTGGTTGTAGGTCCATTGACACTATGGTGTATTGTATTGGTTATAGGTCCATTGACACCATATTGTATTGGTTGTAGGTCCATTGACACTATGTTGTATTGTATTGGTTGTAGGTCCATTGACACCATATTGTATTGGTTGTAGGTTCATTGACACCATATTGTATTGGTTGTAGGTCCATTGACACTATGGTGTATTGTATTGGTTGTAGGTCCATTGACACTATGGTGTATTGTATTGGTTATAGGTCCATTGACACCATATTGTATTGGTTGTAGGTCCATTGACACTATGTTGTATTGTATTGGTTGTAGGTCCATTGACACCATATTGTATTGGTTATAGGTCCATTGACACCATATTGTATTGGTTGTAGGTCCATTGACACTATGGTGTATTGTATTGGTTGTAGGTCCATTGACACTATGGTGTATTGTATTGGTTATAGGTCCATTGACACCATGTTGTATTGGTTGTAGGTCCATTGACACCATATTGTATTGGTTGTAGGTCCATTGACACTATGTTGTATTGTATTGGTTGTAGGTCCATTGACACCATGTTGTATTGGTTGTAGATCCATTGACACTATGGTGTATTGTATTGGTTGTAGGTCTATTGACACCATATTGTATTGGTTTTAGGTCCATTGACACCATGTTGTATTGGTTGTAGATCCATTGACACTATGGTGTATTGTATTGGTTGTAGGTCTATTGACACCATATTGTATTGGTTGTAGGTCCATTGACACCATGTTGTATTGGTTGTAGGTCCATTGACACCATATTGTATTGGTTATAGGTCCATTGACACTATGTGGTATTTATTGGTTGTAGGTCCATTGACAGATGGTGTATTTTATTGGTTGTAGGTCTATTGACACCATATTGTATTGGTTGTAGGTCCATTGACACCATATTGTATTGGTTATAGGTCCATTGACACCATATTGTATTGGTTGTAGGTCCATTGACACTATGGTGGTCATTGTATTGGTTGTAGGTCCATTGACAGGGACAAATTGGTTCTAGGTCCATACTACTATGTGTATTGTATTGGTTATAGGTCCATTGACACTATGTGGTATTGTTTGGTTATAGGTCCATTGACACCATATTGTATTGGTTGTAGGTCCATTGACACTATGTTGTATTGTATTGGTTGTAGGTCCATTGACACCATGTTGTATTGGTTGTAGATCCATTGGACACTATGGTGTATTGTATTGGTTGTAGGTCTATTGAAACCATATTGTATTGGTTGTAGGTCCATTGACACCATGTTGTATTGGTTGTAGGTCCATTGACACCATGTTGTATTGGTTGTAGGTCCATTGACACCATATTGGGATTGGTTATAGGTCCATTGACACTATGTTGTATTGTATTGGTTGTAGGTCCATTGACACCATATTGTATTGGTTATAGGTCCATTGACACTGTGGTATTGTATTGGTTGTAGGTCCATTGAGGAGACTATGTTGTATTGTATTGGTTGTAGGTCCATTGACACCACATTGTATTGGTTGTAGGTCCATTGACACAACTGTGATGGTGTATTGTATTGGTTGTAGGTCCATTGACACCATATTGTATTGGTTGTAGGTCCATTGACACCATATTGTATTGGTTGTAGGTCCATTGACACTATGTTGTATTGTATTGGTTGTAGGTCCATTGACACCATATTGTATTGGTCTAGGTCCATTGACACCATATTGTATTGGTTGTAGGTCCATTGACACTATGGTGTATTGTATTGGTTGTAGGTCCATTGACACTATGGTGTATTGTATTGACTAGGTCCATTGACACCATGTTGTATTGGTTGTAGGTCCATTGACACCATATTGTATTGGTTGTAGACCATTGACACTATGGTGTATTGTACCAGGTTGTAGGTCCATTGACACTATGGTGTATTGTATTGGTTATAGGTCCATTGACACCATGTTGTATTGGTTGTAGGTCCATTGACACCATATTGTATTGGTTGTAGGTCCATTGACACTATGTTGTATTGTATTGGTTGTAAAATCACACCATGTTGTATTGGTTGTAGATCCATTGACACTATGGTGTATTGTATTGGTTGTAGGTCTATTGACACCATATTGTATTGGTTGTAGGTCCATTGACACCATGTTGTATTGGTTGTAGATCCATTGACACTATGGTGTATTGTATTGGTTGTAGGTCTATTGACACCATATTGTATTGGTTGTAGGTCCATTGACACCATGTTGTATTGGTTGTAGGTCCATTGACACCATATTGTATTGGTTATAGGTCCATTGACACTATGTGGTATTTTATTGGTTGTAGGTCCATTGACACTATGGTGTATTGTATTGGTTGTAGGTCTATTGACACCATATTGTATTGGTTGTAGGTCCATTGACACCATATTGTATTGGTTATAGGTCCATTGACACCATATTGTATTGGTTGTAGGTCCATTGACACTATGGTGTATTGTATTGGTTGTAGGTCCATTGACACTATGGTGTATTGTATTGGTTATAGGTCCATTGACACTATGTGGTATTGTATTGGTTATAGGTCCATTGACACCATATTGTATTGGTTGTAGGTCCATTGACACTATGTTGTATTGTATTGGTTGTAGGTCCATTGACACCATGTTGTATTGGTTGTAGATCCATTGACACTATGGTGTATTGTATTGGTTGTAGGTCCATTGACACCATATTGTATTGGTTGTAGGTCCATTGACACTATGTTGTATTGTATTGTAGGTCCATTGACACCATATTGTATTGGTTGTAGGTCCATTGACACCATATTGTATTGGTTATAGGTCCATTGACACTATGTTGTATTGTATTGGTTGTAGGTCCATTGACACCATATTGTATTGGTTATAGGTCCATTGACACTGTGTATTGTATTGGTTGTAGGTCCATTGACACTATGTTGTATTGTATTGTTGTAGGTCCATTGACACCATATTGTATTGGTTGTAGGTCCATTGACACTATGGTGTATTGTATTGGTTGTAGGTCCATTGACACCATATTGTATTGGTTGTAGGTCCATTGACACCATATTGTATTGGTTGTAGGTCCATTGACACTATGGTGTATTGTATTGGTTATAGGTCCATTGACACTATGTTGTATTGTATTGGTTGTAGGTCCATTGACACCATATTGTATTGGTTGTAGGTCCATTGACACTATGGTGTATTGTATTGGTTGTAGGTCCATTGACACCATATTGTATTGGTTATAGGTCCATTGACACTATGTTGTATTGTATTGGTTGTAGGTCCATTGACACCATATTGTATTGGTTGTAGGTCCATTGACACTATGGTGTATTGTATTGGTTGTAGGTCCATTGACACTATGGTGTATTGTATTGGTTATAGGTCCATTGACACCATATTGTATTGGTTGTAGGTCCATTGACACTATGTTGTATTGTATTGGTTGTAGGTCCATTGACACCATATTGTATTGGTTGTAGGTCCATTGACACCATGGTGTATTGTATTGGTTGTAGGTCCATTGACACTATGGTGTATTGTATTGGTTGTAGGTCCATTGACACTATGGTGTATTGTATTGTTAGGTCCATTGACACCATATTGTATTGGTTGTAGGTCCATTGACACTATGTTGTATTGTATTGGTTGTAGGTCCATTGACACCATATTGTATTGGTTATAGGTCCATTGACACCATATTGTATTGACACTATGTTGTATTGTATTGGTTGTAGGTCCATTGACACTATGGTGTATTGTATTGGTTATAGGTCCATTGACACCATGTTGTATTGGTTGTAGGTCCATTGACACCATATTGTATTGGTTGTAGGTCCATTGACACTATGTTGTATTGTATTGGTTGTAGGTCCATTGACACCATGTTGTATTGGTTGTAGATCCATTGACACTATGGTGTATTGTATTGGTTGTAGGTCTATTGACACCATATTGTATTGGTTGTAGGTCCATTGACACCATGTTGTATTGGTTGTAGATCCATTGACACTATGGTGTATTGTATTGGTTGTAGGTCTATTGACACCATATTGTATTGGTTGTAGGTCCATTGACACCATGTTGTATTGGTTGTAGGTCCATTGACACCATATTGTATTGGTTATAGGTCCATTGACACTATGTGGTATTTTATTGGTTGTAGGTCCATTGACACTATGGTGTATTGTATTGGTTGTAGGTCTATTGACACCATATTGTATTGGTTGTAGGTCCATTGACACTATGGTGTATTGTATTGGTTGTAGGTCCATTGACACCATATTGTATTGGTTGTAGGTCCATTGACACCATATTGTATTGGTTGTAGGTCCATTGACACAATATTGTATTGGTTATAGGTCCATTGACACTATGTGGTATTGTATTGGTTGTAGGTCCATTGACACTATGGTGTATTGTATTGGTTGTAGGTCTATTGACACCATATTGTATTGGTTGTAGGTCCATTGACACCATGTTGTATTGTATTGGTTGTAGGTCCATTGACACTATGGTGTATTGTATTGGTTATAGGTCCATTGACACCATATTGTATTGGTTGTAGGTCCATTGACACCATATTGTATTGGTTGTAGGTCCATTGACACTATGTGGTATTGTATTGGTTGTAGGTCCATTGACACCATATTGTATTGGTTGTAGGTCCATTGACACCATGTTGTATTGTATTGGTTGTAGGTCCATTGACACCATATTGTATTGGTTGTAGGTCCATTGACACTATGTGGTATTGTATTGGTTGTAGGTCCATTGACACTATGGTGTATTGTATTGGTTGTAGGTCCATTGACACCATATTGTACTGGTTATAGGTCCATTGACACCATGTTATGTTTGGTGTTTAGGTCCCGGCCGGTGATCACTGTGGACGTGTCTATCTACCTGCCTGTCTCCATCAACATCTCTGTGCCTCAGTGTCACGAGGGACCACAACACCTCAACTGTTTCAACGCAAGAGTCTGCCTGCTCTTCAGAGGAAAACACCTGCCAGGACAGATAGGTGAGCACTAATACAACTACACACATCTGTGTTCTGGAGTGGTCCTGGTTGACTGTTATGGAGTGGTCCTGGTTGACTGTTATGGCGTGGTCCTGGTTGACTGTTATGGCGTGGTCCTGGTTGACTGTTATGGCGTGGTCCTGGTTGAGTGTTATGGCGTGGTCCTGGTTGACTGTTATGGCGTGGTCCTGGTTGACTGTTATGGCGTGGTCCTGGTTGACTGTTATGGCGTGGTCCTGGTTGACTGTTATGGCGTGGTCCTGGTTGACTGTTATGGTGTGGTCCTGGTTGACTGTTATGGCGTGGTCCTGGTTGACTGTTGGCGTGGTCCTGGTTGGTGTTATGGCGTGGTCCTGGTTGACTGTTATGGTGTGGTCCTGGTTGACTGTTATGGCGTGGTCCTGGTTGACTGTGTTGGGGTGGTCCTGTGACTGTTATGGCTGGTCCTGACTGTTATGGCGTGGTCCTGGTTGACTGTTATGGTGTGGTCCTGGTTGACTGTTATGGTGTGGTCCTTGTTGACTGTTATGGTGTGATGCTGGTTGACTGTTCAAAAAGCTGATTTAAACAGCATGATCATTACACAGGTATGTTTTGAAGGAGTGTGCAATTGGCATGCTGACTGCAGGAATGTCCACTAGAACATTTACTCAGACCACGTGTATGTGGGCAAGAAGTTTGCTGATGTCAACATTGTGAACAGAGTGCCATATGGTAGTGGGATTATGGTATAGGCAGGCATAAGCTACGGACAACGAACACAATCACATTTTATCGATGGCAATTTGAATTCACAGATGTATTGAGATGAGATCCTGAAGCCCATTGTCGTGCCATCCATCCGCCGCCATCACCTCATGTTTCAGCATGATAATGCACAGCCCCATGTTATAAGGATCTGTACACAATGATTGGAAGCTGAAAATGTCCCAGTTGTTCCAGGGCCTGCATTCTCACCAGTCACCCATTGAATGTGTTTGGGATGCTCTGGATCAATGTGTGCTACACCGTGTTGCAGTTCCCACCAATATCCAGCAACTTCACATTGAAGAGGAGTGGGACAACATTCCACAGGCCACAATCAACAGCCCGATCAACTCGGTGGGAAGGAGATGTGTCGCGCTGGATGAGGCAAATGTTGGTCATACCAGATACTGACTGGTTTTCTGATCCATGCCCCTACCTTTTTGTTTTTGAGGTGCACTACATGACCAAAAGTATGTGGACACCTGCTCGTCGAACATCTCATTCCAAAATCATGGGCATTAAAATGGAATTGGTCCTTCTTTTGCTGCTGTAACAGCCTCCACTCTTCTGGGAAGGCTTTCCACTAGATGTTGGAATATTGCTGCAGGGACTTGCTTCCATTCAGCCACAAGGGCATTAGTGAGGTTCGGCGATTAGGCCTGGCTCGCAGTCAGCGTTCAAATTCAACGCCATTGTATGATGTAGCGTTAATATTTATTTTCACTGGAACTAAGGGGCCTAGTCCGAACCATGAAAAACAGCCCCAGTCCACTATTTCTCCTCCACCAAACTGTACATTTGGCACTATGCATTGGTATAGGTAGTGTTCTCCTGGCATCCGCCAAACCCAGATTAGTCCGTCAGACTGCCAGATGGTCAAGCATGATTCATCACTCCAGAGAATGCGTTTCCACTGCTCCAGAGTAAAATGGGGGGAGCTTTACACCACTCCAGCCGATGCTTGTCATTGCGCATGGTGATCTTAAGCTTGTTGGCCATGGAAGCCCATTTCATGAAGCTCCCGACAAACAGTTATTGTGCTGACGTGGTTTCCAGAGGCAGTTTGGAATTTGGTAGTGAGTGTTGCAACTGAGGACAGACAATTATTACATGTTTCAGCACTCTGCAGTCTTGTTCTGTGAGCTTGTGTGGCCTACCACTTTTGCGGCTGAGCCGTTGTTTCTCCTAGATGTTTCCACTTCACAATAACAGCACTTACAGTTGACCGGGGCAGCTCTGACTAGTTGGAAAGGTGGCATCCTATGACGATGCCACGTTGAAAGTCACTGAGCTTTTCAGTAAGGCCATTCTACTGTCAATGTGTGTCTATGGAGATTTTATACCTGTGTGCTCGATTTTATACAATGTGGCTGAAATAGCCAATTTGAAGGGGTGTCCACATACTTTTGTATATATAGTGTATTTGTGACCAACAGATGCATATTTGTAATCCCAGCCATAGATTAGGGCCTAATTAATTAATTCAAATTGACTGATTTCCTAATATGAACTGTAACTCAGTAAAATCTTTGAAATTTGTATCATGTTGTGTTTACATTTTTTTCAGTATATAAATCTGAGGCATCCGTTTGGCATTTCCACTCACTACCAAATATGGCGATAAGAGGAAGCCCGGCGATGAGAGGAAGCCCGGAAATATGCAAATACATGCTAAAATGTGCCTATAGGATCTCGCTAGCTCCTGCTTGGCTCTGCCCACCTTTGCTTTTTTCTGCCCATTATGAATCATTTGCTCCCATTGGAAATTACAGGCTGTGGTTTATCTTGGGGTAGTTATAAACAATATTTGGTTTAGGTGTGGCCCTGGTTGACTGTTTAGGTGTGTTGTGGTCATGGTTGTGTCTGTGGGTTTGGTCATGCTTGATCCCCCCCAGGACAGGGAAGTAGCCTGCTGGTATAGTTTGGTAATGACGCCTGGGCCGGTAATGAACACTCAACGCCCCTCCTTTCCGCCTGGCAGGGTGAGCTCATGGAAGGCGCTCCCGTACACACATAAGCGTGCACACGTGGAATGAATCAATGTCACACACACACACACACACACACACACACACAGTACCCTTTTGGTTGTGACTGGGGTGTATGCTGCTGTCCCTCCAACTGTTTTACAGCATTTCACCACTCTGAGGCACTTACTGCAGACTATGTATGTGTGTGCGCACGCGTGTGTGTTTGCTTGTGCGTGACGATGATTCATTCCACGGATTTCCAAAAAATTATGTCTGTTCGGAAATGAAAATATTGTTGATCAATATCAGAGAAAGTTTTGTAATCTAAGTCTAATTGCTGCAAAAAAATGTATAGCTATCAATTAAAAAGCCTGTATTCACCTTCGATATCGAACTGGAGAAGAAACAGAACTATGTCCCTTTAGATATGGTATATTATAAACAGAGATGTTTGAAAGCATTTGGAGAACATGTACTGAGTATACCAGACATTAGGAACACCTTCCTAATATTGAGTTGCACACCCCTTTGCTCTCAGAACAGCCTTAATTAGTCGGGGCATGGACTCTACAAGGTGTCTGAAGCATAATGTTCACAATGTTTTGTATACTGAGTGTATGTTGATCATCTTGGATAATGTTTTGTGCACTCCGTGTATGTTGATCATCTTGGATAATGTTTTGTGCACTCGGTGTTTGTTGATCATCTTGGATAATGTTTTGTGCACTCCGTGTATGTTGATCATCTTGGATAATGTTTTGTGCACTCCGTGTTTGTTGATCATCTTGGATAATGTTTTGTGTACTCCGTGTTTGTTGATCATCTTTGAATAATGTTTGGTATTTGTGTTGTTTGAAGTAGATAAACAAATTTTAAAAATGAATTGTAATAAGCATAATAAGCATTCATGAAAATACAAGTGTTATACATTGGTTAAAAGAAAAACTTCTTGTTAATCCAGCCGCTTTGTCAGATTTCAAAAAGGCTTTACGGCGAAAGCATACCATGTGATTATCTGAGGACAGCGCCCCGCTTACAAAAGCATACAAACATTTTCCAACCAAGTAGAGGAGTCACGAAAGTCAGAAATAGCGATAAAATGAATCACTTACCTTTGAAGATCTTCATCTGGTTGCAATCAGAAGGGTCCTAGTTACACAATAAATTGTCGTTTTGTTCGATAAAGTCCCTCTTTTATATCCCAAAAACTCTGTTTTGTTGGCGCGTTTTCTTCAGTAATCCACTGGCTCAAAGGCGGTTAAAACAGATGGTCTCTCTCCTCTCTCCCCAGAGTTGTTGTATAACCTGACAGCTGGTCTCTCTCTGTCTCTCCCCAGAGTTGTTGTATAACCTGACAGCTGGTCTCTCTCTTCCCTCCCCAGAGTTGTTGAATAACCTGACAGCTTGTCTCTCTCCCCAGAGTTGTTGTATAGCCTGACAGCTGGTCTCGCTCCTCTCTCCCCAGAGTTGTTGTATAGCCTGACAGCTGGTCTCTCTCCTCTCTCCCCAGAGTTGTTGTATACCCTGACAGCTGGTCTCTCTCCTCTCTCCCCAGAGTTGTTGTATAGCCTGACAGCTGGTCTCTCTCCTCTCTCCCCAGAGTTGTTGTATAGCCTGACAGCTGGTCTCTCTCTGTCTCTCCCCAGAGTTGCTGTATAACCTGACAGCTGGTCTCTCTCCTCTCCCCCCAGAGTTGCTGTATAACCTGACAGCTGGTCTCTTTGATCTCTCCCCAGAGTTGTTGTATAACCTGACAGCTGGTCGCTCTCCTCTCTCCCCAGAGTTGTTGTATAACCTGACAGCTGGTCTCTATCCTCTCTCCCCAGAGTTGTTGTATAACCTGACAGCTGGTCTCTCTCCTCTCTCCCAAGAGTTGTTGTATACCCTGACAGCAGGTCTCTCTCTGTCTCTCCCCAGAGTTGTTGTATAACCTGACAGCTGGTCTCTCTCCTCTCTCCCCAGAGTTGTTGAATAACCTGACAGCTTGTCTCTCTCCCCAGAGTTGTTGTATAGCCTGACAGCTGGTCTCGCTCCTCTCTCCCCAGAGTTGTTGTATTATAGCCTGACAGCTGGTCTCTCTCCTCTCTCCCCAGAGTTGTTGTATACCCTGACAGCTGGTCTCTCTCCTCTCTCCCCAGAGTTGTTGTATACCCTGACATCTGGTCTCTCTCCTCTCTCCCCAGAGTTGTTGTATAGCCTGACAGCTGGTCTCTCTCCTCTCTCCCCAGAGTTGTTGTATAGCCTGACAGCTGGTCTCTCTCTGTCTCTCCCCAGAGTTGCTGTATAACCTGACAGCTGGTCTCTCTCCTCTCCCCCCAGAGTTGCTGTATAACCTGACAGCTGGTCTCTTTGATCTCTCCCCAGAGTTGTTGTATAACCTGACAGCTGGTCTCTCTCCTCTCTCCCCAGAGTTGTTGTAT
The DNA here is from genome assembly GCF_034236695.1 of Oncorhynchus nerka. Lineage (NCBI taxonomy): Eukaryota > Metazoa > Chordata > Actinopteri > Salmoniformes > Salmonidae > Oncorhynchus > Oncorhynchus nerka. Next base: position 3,969,845 of record NC_088423.1, read on the forward strand.
AACCTGACAGCTGGTCTCTATCCTCTCTCCCCAGAGTTGTTGTATAACCTGACAGCTGGTCTCTCTCCTCTCTCCCAAGAGTTGTTGTATACCCTGACAGCTGGTCTCTCTCCTCTCTCCCCAGAGTTGTTGTATACCCTGACAGCTGGTCTCTCTCCTCTCTCCCCAGAGTTGTTGTATAGCCTGACAGCTGGTCTCTCTCTGTCTCTCCCCAGAGTTGCTGTATAACCTGACAGCTGGTCTCTTTGATCTCTCCCCAGAGTTGTTGTATAACCTGACAGCTGGTCTCTGTCCTCTCTCCCCAGAGTTGTTGTATAACCTGACAGCTGGTCTCTCTCCTCTCAACCCAGAGTTGTTGAATAACCTGACAGCTGGTCTCTCTCTGTCTCTCCCCAGAGTTGTTGAATAACCTGACAGCTGGTCTCTCTCCTCTCAACCCAAAGTTGTTGAATAACCTGACAGCTTGTCTCTCTCCTCTCTCCCCAGAGTTGTTGTATAGCCTGACAGCTGGTCTCGCTCCTCTCTCCCCCGAGTTGTTGTATAGCCTGACAGCTGGTCTCTCTCCTCTCTCCCCAGAGTTGTTGTATAGCCTGACAGCTGGTCTCTCTCCTCTCTCCCCAGAGTTGTTGTATAACCTGACAGCTGGTCTCTCTCTTCTCTCCCCAGAGTTGTTGTATAACCTGACAGCTGATGTGGATAAGAGGCAGAGGAGCCAGTCTTCCAGAGTGTACTTCATTCAGAACGGAGCCCAGATCAGCTTAATGAGCAACGAGCTCAGTCTGGACATCAACAGAGAGAATTGCCAACAGTACACTGCATATGTTAAGGTGAGTCCCTAGAAGTCATTTAGTTTGTCGCAGTGCTTTGCTTTATCTTGGCCAGGTCGCAGTTGTAAATGAGAACTTGTTCTCAACTGGCCTACCTGGTTAAATAAAGGTGAAATAAAATAAATAAATAAAATGTGGGCCTGTGGTTGGCAATGCCAAGGTTGTGGGTTCAATTCCTGTAGAGATCACATAAGAAAGGTCCCTTTTCCTCAGAGCAGAGTGTCCCCAGCGGTCAAAGCTGGTTGCAATGATTATCAGTTTTTTTGTCGTAAAGTCACGGTCAGGTTGTATACTGGTTGTATATGGAAGTTTGTTTAACGTTAAGAAGACATCTTCTCGTTGACCAACAGAGACCAGTGGGTTGTAGTCTCACATACCAGACTGTGTTGTGTGCCACCAGGTTAAGGTGATAGTATACTGTATGATGACTTCTCATCCAGAAAACATGTTTACAACTAGATATGATGTCGTTAAGATGTGATGTGCCCTGATGTTGCCCTATTTGTCCCAGTTAGCTGGTTCAGTTGGAGCTATTGTGTCCATGTCCTCCACTGAACTCTTTCTCATGGCAACTGGATTATTCAAGCAGTGTTTGTCAAGCTGTTTTCTTTCTGTTTGTTTTGATGTTCTGAAGCGACGTTCAATCTCCATAGCATCTCCGGTGGCAACTTCCGTTCAGTCTTAATAGTTTTGATAGGCTCAAAACAATGTTGAAATTGTAGGCAAGGCAAACAAAACAAAGGTGAATCATGTTGGCTACAATCATTGTTCCCGCTCATTCTTTTTTCAGCACTGAGCAAATTTCAGGTCTGCTGTGCAACACACGTTTACAGTGAACACTGAGGCTGAACCCCCTATAAGTTAGTTATAACAGTGGCCAAGTATTCTACTGTGGATGTTTGATCATAATGTAGTCCTACCAGAGTGGCCTACAATCAATAACAATGGAGAAGAATGCATCCCATAACATTCTATCATTCAGCCTACAGTAGCAGCAATGTGTGGTGTTCAATGTAGAAAAATCTACATTCCATGAGACTTTAGAAAAAACATGCAGGGCTTGACATGAATAACCTGTTTATCCACTTCACCTTCAGACAAGGAGGTGACTGAAAATGTGTTGTTTGACACAAGAAACCACAAAATACAATTAATCAGTCAAATTATGCTACCCTCTGCCTGTTGGCTACTTAGCTTATTGAAGACTGTTTCAAAATACAACACTAACCCTTTAAAACATAAAAAAGCTCTTTACCTGACTCGCTTTTCAAAGATGGCTAGAAGTGCTCTTGTAGGAAGCAACCACTCCCCCATTGTTGTCTAGAAATTAGCTATAACTGTGCTAATAACTAATTAGCAAAGAACATTAACACATTTGCACAGGTGGCTACATGCAGCTCTCGCTTTGATCTCAAGCATATCTATTCGCGACCCCTCATACTGTAAACAGTCCAGTTCAAAGTGAATGGCACAGATCCATATATGGCAATGGTCTATTTGCATATTGGCCTACTGCAGCTCTGATTGGTTAAGAGTATGGGCCTGAGTCATGGCTGTCAATGCAATAAAATCCTACTCCGATGCGCTCCACAAGAAAATCTCTTGCACAGTTAGTTTTGCATACTAATAAGTCTTGCATAGTTTTTTTTTCAGTATGTTACGTTGAAGGTGGCTAATATTGTGTTGATTCGAGCACAATTTCCACAGTTGAGGGAAATGTTGATAGTGTTAACTCAAGGGGAAAACTCTAGAAAGTTGAGGGAAGTTCAGTCTCGTGCTGCGAGGGCTGATATTTCTTCTGCATGGCAGTCCGAAGGGAGCAGTGCGCAGCTTAGAGGGCTATAATATACACTGCTCAAAAAAATAAAGGGAACACTTAAACAACACAATGTAACTCCAAGTCAATCACACTTCTGTGAAATCAAACTGTCCACTTAGGAAGCAACACTGATTGACAATAAATTTCACATGCTGTTGTGCAAATGGAATAGACAACAGGTGGAAAGTATAGGCAATTAGCAAGACACCCCCAATAAAGGAGTGGTTCTGCAGGTGAGGACCATAGACCACTTCTCAGTTCCTATGCTTCCTGGCTGATGTTTTGGTCACTTTTGAATGCTGGCGGTGCTTTCACTCTAGTGGTAGTGCAGGTAGTGCAGCTCATCCAGGATGGCACATCAATGCGAGCTGTGGCAAGAAGGTTTGCTGTGTCAGTCAGCGTAGTGTCCAGAGCATGGAGGCGCTACCAGGAGACCAGGCCAGTACATCAGGAGACGTGGAGGAGGCCGTAGGAGGGCAACAACCCAGCAGCAGGACCGCTACCTCTGCCTTTGTGCAAGAAGGAGCAGGAGGAGCACTGCCAGAGCCCTGCAAAATGACCTCCAGCAGGCTACAAATGTGCATGTGCCTGCTCAAATGGTCAGGAACAGACTCCATGAGGGTGGAAATGAGGGTTCCCCAGACCTGAATCCAATTGAGCACATCTGGGACATCATGTCTCGCTCCATCCACCACAGACTGTCCAGGAGTTGGCGGATGCTTTAGTCCAGGTCTGGGATGAGATCCCTCAGGAGACCATCCGCCACCTCATCAGGAGCATGCCCAGGTGTTGTAGGGAGGTCATACAGGCACGTGGAGGCCACACACACTACTGAGCCTCATTTTGACTTGTTTTAAGGACATTATATCAAAGTTGGATCAGCCTGTGGTGTGGTTTTCCACTTTAATTTTGAGTGTGACTCCAAATCCAGACCTCCATGGGTTGATAAATTTGATTTCCATTGATCATTTTTGTGTGATTTTGTTGTCAGCGCATTCAACTATGTAAAGAAAAAAAGTATTTAATAAGAATATTTCATTCATTCAGATCTAGGATGTGCTATTTTAGTGTTCCCTTAATTCTTTTGAGCAGTGTATATTGGCTATAGGTATGTGTGCATGTGTGTGAAAGTTCAACAGTTGTCTGGTTGAGTGGTTTTATCCTGCAGCTTGCTGGATCAGGGCAAATGTGACATGCAAGCAGTCATAACAGTTAAAACAACACTGTTTACTTTCTGCTATCATCTCCAAATGGATAGAAACAGTAGGTGGTAGAGTAGCTTCACAGACCACATAGATAAGTAGCTAAGGTGCAGGAAGATATGTGTCTTAAACTGGAAACTGATCCCTCCGCACACTCACTGGTTGAGCCATGCAAATTTCTGTTATTTAATTTCCAAGCATTCGGTCACCGTAGTAGACCGTTGTCACTATCGTCAGATAGCCTAGAGCTCTGACTGAAACTAGGTTTTAATTACTGCAATTTGCATGCATCTTAATGTGCAGACAAGCTTCTTGTCCGGAGTAGGAACTGTAGACAGTCACATAAATAGTAAGTTACTGTATCGTAACCTGCTGATTCAGAGGCAGCCTTAGAGTGGACCTACCGTATGTCCTGAGGCCTGAGGGCGTCCATGTATGTCTCACCTCCTGCTAATGGGGACCAGAGGTCCCACCCCACACGGAGCCTGTGCATTTCACTGCCATTCTCTACAGTGGACCCCAGGCTAATTTCTCCCTGGGAGGCTGAGCCTGACTGAACTCAATACCATTCTATCCTTCTCGCACTCCCCCCCCCCCCCCCCCACAAAAAAAGTCCTGGGTTCAAACACTATTCGAAAACACTTAAAGTACTTTATATGTGCTTGACTGTGTTAGAACCCAGGTCTGCTACCCTGCCATACAGCCCATAGTGTTAGAACCCAGGTCTGCTACCCTGCCATACAGCCCATAGTGTTAGAACCCAGGTCTGCTACCCTGCCATACAGCCCATAGTGTTAGAACCCAGGTCTGCTACCCTGCCATACAGCCCATAGTGTTAGAACCCAGGTCTGCTACCCTGCCATACAGCCCATAGTGTTAGAACCCAGGTCTGCTACCCTGCCATACAGCCCATAGTGTTAGAACCCAGGTCTGCTACCCTGCCATACAGCCCATAGTGTTAGAACCCAGGTCTGCTACCCTGCCATGCAGCCCATAGTGTTAGAACCCAGGTCTGCTACCCTGCCATACAGCCCATAGTGTTAGAACCCAGGTCTGCTACCCTGCCATACAGCCCATAGTGTTAGAACCCAGGTCTGCTACCCTGCCATACAGCCCATAGTGTTAGAACCCAGGTCTGCTACCCTGCCCTGGGCTGAGTATACCTCACTACATAATGTGAGAGACTTTGAACAACACATCATAACACCATTATGGAGCCTTAAACATCCAGTCTGTCCAGTGGAGTTTGTGGAACTCCTAGATGTCTATATACAGTATTCATTGATAATTAGACACTTGTGGTTGTTTCTCCTAATTGAACACTGTGACCAGACAGCGGCATAAACTGTTAGCTTCAACTGTGACAATTGTAGGTATACACACAATAGATCAGCAATGTGAAGTATTGTAATGTTAATTCCCAATGTAAACGTGTTCAACATCTTCTATACAGCAATATCTCTATTTTTGGCATCCCAAATGGCACCCTATTCCCTTTATAGTGCACTACTTTTGACCAGAGTCCTATGGGGCGTAAATGCACTATAAAGGGAATGCCTCTGTTTCTGGGTGTGCAGTAGTGTACTGTAGATTAGCGATCTGGTACGTGCCACATACGTAACTAACTGGCATCTCTCTTGTCTCTGTGTACTGTAATGTACTAGGTGGGATCAGGCCAGAACCACGTCACCATAGAATTGATCTGTGTATTAGAATAGAATAGAAGAGCATAGAATATCATTGAATTTGCCCTTATGAGGGAATTTGTTAAAAAGCATTGGCAATGTAAAATAGTTTGATTAACCAGAGATCAGAGGAACACTTGGTCTGCTTTGTGGAGTTAAATAGGGTTCAAAGTGTGGTGCCAAAATGACACATTCAAAATAACCTGTTGGTAATAGCATTCTGTCACCCCCTGATCTTAGAGATCCTTTTAATTCTCTATTTGGTTAAGTCAGGGTGTGACTAGGGTGGGCAATCTATGTTTTCTATTTCTTTGTTGGCCTGGTATGGTTCCCAATCAGAGGCAGCTGTCTATCGTTGTCTCTGATTGGGGATCATATTTAGGCAGCCTTTTCCCACCTGTTGTTTGTGGGATCTTGTTTTTGTGTAGCTGCCTGTGAGCAGCCCAGAACGTCACGTTTAGTTTTCTTCTGTATTGTTTTTGGTGAGTTTCATATTTATTAAACATGTGGAACTCTAAGTACGCTGCGCCTTGGTCCATTCATTCAGACGATCGTGACACATTCTTTCTAGTGAATGAACTAGTATTCAAAGGTGTGACAATTTTAATAACTTCCAATATTATAATAATATAACCTCTTGTGTTTATCTTTTTTAGGTAATCAAAGGTGTGCATTACATTTATTAGATTTTCTTAACACCTTTTTCACACACAGTTCTCTACATTACTTCTGTACAGTTCTCTACATTAGTTGTATACAGTTCTCTACATTAGTTGTATACAGTTCTCTACATTAGTTGTATACAGTTCTCTACATTACTTCTGTACAGTTCTCTACATTAGTTGTATACAGTTCTCTACATTAGTTGTATACAGTTCTCTACATTACTTATGTACAGTTCTCTACATTAGTTGTATACAGTTGTCTACATTAGTTGTATACAGTTGTCTACATTAGTTGTATACAGTTGTCTACATTAGTAGTATACAGTTGTCTACATTAGTTATATACATTCGTTGTATACAGTTCTATATGTTAGGTGTGTATAGTTCTATACGTTAGGTGTGTATAGTTCTATACGTTAGGTGTGTATAGTTCTATACGTTAGGTGTGTATAGTTATATACGTTAGGTGTGTATAGTTCTATACGTTAGGTGTGTATAGTTCTATACGTTAGGTGTGTGTAGTCCTATACGTTAGGTGTGTGTAGTCCTATACGTTAGGTGTGTACAGTTCTATACGTTAGGTGTGTATAGTTCTATACATTAGGTGTGTATAGTTCTATATGTTAGGTGTGTGTAGTTCTATACGTTAGGTGTGTGTAGTTCTATACGTTAGGTGTGTATAGTTCTATACGTTAGGTGTGTGTAGTTCTATACGTTAGGTGTGTATAGTTCTATACGTTAGGTGTGTATAGTTCTATACGTTAGGTGTGTGTAGTTCTATACGTTAGGTGTGTATAGTTCTATACGTTAGGTGTGTGTAGTTCTATACGTTAGGTGTGTGTAGTTCTATATGTTAGGTGTGTATAGTTCTATACGTTAGGTGTGTATAGTTCTATACGTTAGGTGTATAAATTAATATGTGGATTATAATGGAAGAACATTTTTGGAGGCGTTGATCCATTTTTCACAAAAAATGATATGCGACAACAGTGATCAAATGAAGATAGCAGATCTGTATGTGGAAAAACTGCTTATCAGAGAGAGAAACAGATTAGTTTACACAGATGGATCTGAACACTTGATCCATCTAAACACTTGATCAATTAATCTTTAGTCAACATTTTCATCTAACATGTAATGGACTTAGACTTGAAATCCTTACACACAGTGAACACATGGACTAACAAAGATTACCCAACCCTACGTCTATCAGAGAAAACCACCAGGAATGATCACTCACTCAGTAAATCACAAAACATTATGGAACGCCAGTTCATTGATAGTGAAATCATATAATGTGTTTCATATTGATGTTTTGAGTGGCGGGGGAACGGCTGTGCAAAGGCATGCCAGAGTTCCAGAGAAACTTTGTTTGGTTATTTGAGCTCAAATAAATGACGCACTTCTTACTACAGTCATACCTCACATTCTAGAGACGGACAACGGGGATATTCTAATGGTGAATGATATGGATGTTTGAAAGGACCAGGAATGTTCTTCCTCTCTCTGTGTGTGTGTGTGTGTGTGTGTGTGTGTGTGTGTGTGTGTGTGTGTGTGTGTGTGTGTGTGTGTGTGTGTGTGTGTGTGTGTGTGTGTGTGAATGATTTGGGTGGTTGAAAGGAGCAGGAGTGGTGTTTGCGTGTGAGTAAGTGACTGATTTCAAGAGCTGAATTTTCTCCACCCTTAATTTTCAAGTGTCACATTCTCACATTAATTTTCGTGCAATTGGCACATCATCTCTCTGTCTCTCAGCTTACTGTATATCAGTTAACCTTGAAAATGTATCATGAAATAGCTTGCAGGTTTAGATCAGTGTTCATCTACTTTTTGCATCTGGATATTATACTAAACCTGGATATTATACTAAACCTGGATATTATACTGAACCTGGATATTATACTAAACCTGGATATTATACTGAACCTGGATATTATACTAAACCTGGATATTATACTGAACCTGGATATTATACTGAACCTGGTTGTTATTGTCACATTCGTCATAACGAGGAGACCAAGGCGCAGCGTGATTGGAACACATTCTTAAACGATCTCTACCCCCATCTCCACCAGTTGTCAGGCTGGAGGTCGCCTTTCTGTGTTGACAGACAGATGCCCAAGTTTCCACCAGAAGAAGCGCCAAGGTCCAACCATCATAATAGACTGATGGGCTTATAAATAAACTAGAGCCAGGACAGATAGAGATATCTGCTAGAAGATATTTAATATTGCCAGCCAAGGCAAAGTTATTATGGGATATACTGGGGACATATAGGGCAGAGAGAGTGAACATTAGGCCAGGAATGTGGGGCACCAAGAGGAGTTCCTAGACAACTGTTAGGGGGCTGGGCTTGAGCTTTGTGTCTTAATAGGTGTCTTTGTCGCACTGCTTTGCTTTATCTTGGCCAGGTTACAGTTGTAAATGAGAACAAAAATAAAATAAAGACTGTAATGGACCTAATAGCCTACTACGCTAGCTAGCTATACCACTCTTTAATGACCGCAAATGGCAGTGGCCCTTGTCACAGGTTCACGACACATACTGTATTCATACCACCACAGGGCTGTGAGATGGGCTTGTTGAAGCATAAATATGCATATGAGGATGGATTGCCGATGCTGTAAACCCACCACATGTTGTGATCACAGAGACGGTTTGAGAAGTAGTGTGGTCTGTCTAATAAAGCTTTCCATGGAGGAGAAACATGACGTTCACTAAAGAGCCTGGTAGATTCCAGAATGCTAAATGGGACGTCATGTAAAGTCTTAATGAGTGGAACACAGTATAGTTTAGCTGCTACGTCATCGCATCACATTACACGACTCCACTATACTGTATCCATGGACAAATCCCTCCACTTCTGTACCTGAGCAATATTAAAACACTGAGAGACCTACTCCCAGAGACACCCCTGCCTACCACACACTATGAGGCTGAGGACATCAGCTATGCCACTGGCACGTTCCTAGACAGAGCCAGATCCACACGGTACCACCACTACCACACTGCATGCTTTGTTGGCCTCCTTATTCAGTTCTGCAGCAGTATGACATTTTCAATTCCCTCGATGCCATTCCACTGATTTCATTTACCGCTGGCCAAGAAAGGGAATATAATACACACACACACACACACACACACACACACACACACACACACACACACACACACACACACACAGAGAGAAAGCTGATACAGTGAATGGACAGGGCAGGAGGAAGAAAATAGCATCCAGCTGGTTTCTGTTAAAACAAGGCAGCACCACTCTATTTATAAAGCATAGGATGGAAAACTATGAAAACCCATAGAGGCTGTCTCTCATAGGGCACCCTATTCCCTATATAGTGCATTAGGTTTGACCAGGGTTAGGAAACCGGGTGCCCTGTGGGACGTAGTCAGAGCAGAGGAGCGTAGGATACAGTAATAAATACACTGGAAACATGGAATGAATCCTGTTCTTGGAATAAAGCCTTTGATAAAAATGCACTGTCTGCAAGTATTGAGCTGATTAGGCAATATTACAGCACTAGATTTTAGCATACTAATGTTAAGGATTTCTCATGTGGGTTTGACAGCATTGACTGGGACATTCTAATCTCAGTCACAGTCTGATTTATTTTGTAAGGTGACACATCAAATACTACATTAAAGGGATACTTTAGGAATTTGGCAATGAGACCCTTTGTCTCCTTCTCCAGAGTCAGAGTAACTTGTGGATACCATTTTCATGTCTGTGTGTCCAGTAGGAATGAAGTTAGAGGTAGTTTCGCAAGCCTAAGTCTGTGGTACAGTACATGAACAAAAGTATGTGGACGCCTGCTCGTCGAACATCTTATTCCAAAACCATGGGCATTAATACAGAGTCGGTCCCCCCTTTGCTGCTATAACAACCTCCACTCTTCTGGGAAGGCTTTCCACTAGATTTTGGAACATTGCTGTGGGGACATGCTTCCATTCAGCCACAAGGTTGGGCACTGATGTTGGGCGATTAGGCCTGGTTCACACTTGGTGTTCCAATTCATCCCAAAGGTTTTCAATGGGGTTGAGGTCAGGGCTCTGTGCAGGGCTCTTTCACACAGGGCTCTTTCACACCGATCTCGGAAAACTATTTTTGTATGGACCTCACTTTGCGCACTGGGAATTGTCATGCTGAAACAGGAAAGGGCCTTCCCCAAACTGTTGGACACACAGAATCATCTAGAATTTAATTGTATGCTGTACCGTTAAAATTTCCCTTCACTGGAACTAAGGGGCCTAGCTCGAACCATGAAAAAAACAGCCCCTGACCATTTTTCCTCCACCACCAAGCTTTGGCACTATGCATTGGGGCAGGTAGCGTTATCCTGGCATCTGCCAAACCCAGATTCATCATCTGACTGCCAGATGTTGAAGCGTGATTCATCACTCCAGAGAACACGTTTCCAATGGCGGTGAGCTTTACACCTCTCCAGCCGACGCTTGGCATTACGCATGGTGATCTTAGGCTTGTGTGCGGCTGCTCGGCCATGGAAACCCATTTCATGAAGCTCCCGACGAACAGTTCTTGTGCTGACGTTGCTTCCAGAGACACTTTGGAACACGGTAGTGAGTGTTGCAACTGAGGACAGACTATTTTTACACGCTTCAGCACTCAGTGGTCCCGTTCCGAGTTTGTGTAGTCTACCATTTCACGACTGAGCCGTTGTTGCTCCAAGACGTTTCCACTTCACAATAACAACATGTACAGTTGATCGGGGCAGCTCTAGCAGGGCAGAAATTTGACTGACTTGTTGGAAAGGTGGTATCCTATGACAGTGCCACTTTGAAAGTCAAAGCTTTTCAGTAAGGCCATTCTACTACCAATGTTTTTATGGAGATTGCATGGCTGTGTGCTGGAATTGATACACCTGTCAGCAACGGGTGTGGCTAAAATTGCCGAATCCACTAAGTTGAAGGGGTGTCCACATAGTTCTGTATATATAGTATATCTTCTAGCATGCTAGCATGTACCATACACTTTCAGTTGTTGCGCCTACACTAGTTAGCAATTGCGCTATCTCTAGTTAGTAACTTCCTTCAAGCTGCACGCAGAGACATACATTTTTTAAATCTGGGGAAGTAGATGAAATCTTAAACTGAACAGGGATCATGTACAGAACTGTGTTGTGTTCTGATCTAGATCATAGAAATTGTATGCACCAATTATTTTACATAGTTGGGTTTGTAGTCTTTTAGGACAATAGAACACTAAAGATAGAAGGTTTCCTGGATGGCTCTTGTACTGGCTAGTTAGCTGCCACCATACAGCACACATGCACACACACACACCACGCAGCACACACACACACACACCACACACACGCACACACCACGCAGCACACACACACACACACACACACACCACACAGCACGCACACACCACACACACACACACACACACACACACACACACACACACACACACACACACACACACACACAATTAAAAGCAGATGATGAAGTTTTATCCATCAATGGCTGTAGATATAGAACCCTGGCTCCGACCCTGGCTCTACTTCTTATCTACCCTGGCTATCATCCTGGCTCTGAGCTTGGCTCTGCCTATCTTCCCTGGCTCCGACCCTGGCTCTACTTCTTATCTACCCTGGCTCTGACCTTGGCTCTACTTATCTACCCTGGCTACTTACCTTGGCTCCACACCCCAGCTCTACTTTTATCTACCCTGTCTCCACACCCTGGCTCTACTTCTTATCTCCCCTAGCTATCACCCTGGCTCCGACCCCAGCTCTACTTCTTAGCTACCCTGGTTCAGACCCCAGCTCTACTTCTTATCTACCCTGGCTACTCACACTGGTTCAGACCACAGCTCTACTTCTTATCTACCCTGGCTACTCACCCTGGCTCAGACCCCAGCTCTACTTCTTATCTACCTTGACTACTTACCCTGGTTCAGACCCCAGCTCTACTTCTTATCTACCCTGACTACTCACCCTGGTTCAGACCCCAGCTCTACTTCTTATCTACCCTGGCTACTCACCCTGCCTCAGACCCCAGCTCTACTTCTTATCTACCTTGACTACTTACCCTGGTTCAGACCACAGCTCTACTTCTTATCTACCCTGGTTCAGACTACAGCTCTACTTCTTATCTACCCTGGCTACTCACCCTGGCTCAGACCCCAGCTCTACTTCTTATCTACCTTGACTACTTACCCTGGCTCAGACCCCAGCTTTACTTCCTATCTACCTTGACTACTTACCCTGGCTCAGACCCCAGCTCTACTTCTTATCTACCTTGACTACTTACCCTGGTTCAGACCCCAGCTCCACTTCTTATCTACCCTGACTACTCACCCTGGCTCAGACCCCAGCTCTACTTCTTATCTACCCTGGCTACTCACCCTGGCTCAGACCCCAGCTCTACTTCTTATCTACCTTGACTACTTACCCTGGCTCCTCACCATGGCTCCTCACCCTGGCTCCTCACCCTGGCTCCTCACTTTGGCTCCTCACCCTGGCTCCTCACTTTGGCTCCTCACTTTGGCTCCTCACCCTGGCTCCTCACTTTGGCTCCTTACCCTGGCTCCTCACCATGGCTTCTCACTTTGGCTCCTCACTTTGGCTCCTCACCCTGGCTCCTCACCCTGGCTCCTCACCATGGCTTCTCACCCTGGCTCCTCACTTTGGCTCCTCACCATGGCTTCTCACCCTGGCTCCTCACTTTGGCTCCTCACCCTGGCTCCTCACCCTGGCTCCTCACCATGGCTTCTCACCCTGGCTCCTCACTTTGGCTCCTCACCCTGGCTCCTCACCCTGGCTCCTCACCATGGCTCCTCACCCTGGCTCCTCACCCTGGCTCCTCACCATGGCTCCTCACCATGGCTCCTCACCCTGGCTCCTCACCATGGCTTCTCACCCTGGCTCCGATCCTGGCAACTCACCCTGGTTGTTGCCAGAAGCGCATACTCCTGCTATCACCATACTGTGTTTCCTGTATGTAGACGGAGTCTGGCCTATGGGAAATAGAAAACATGCACACATCAGAGATTTATTTAATGTACGGCACGGCAGACCTGGGTTCAAATAGTATTTTAAGAGATTTTAAATATTTAATTGTGTTTGATTGTCCCTGCCTGTTTCAATGGAATGGAAGAAATGTCCCAAAATTGCTAAATATTCCCACCTGGCACTCTAGGCAAGCTAAAGCAAACCCACAAATAACTCAGGTCTGGAATGCACTACAGCCAGTGCGCTGGCCCCATTATACAGCAATTTTGAAAGATTTATATCTATCTGCGAACAAAACACAGTGCTAAGTGACTGTTGTTCAAATGTTCCAAAATAATGGATTCAAGAATAACAATGAATGTCCCAGTAAAAGTGTCCTTAACAGGCTTTTGACCAAATCAACTGCAGGCTACAGGAAACATCTGGAGCGCTCTTCAGTCAGTCACCAGAATGGGCGAGAGCTCAGTCAGACAGGGCTGAGCCAGTCTGGATACATGTTAAAACAATACCAAACATATCTGCTTTTCCCTATCCACTGCTATCTGGTACTCCCTTTGATATGGTATCAGAAGTTCTTTGTTTGCCATATGTATGGATAATGTGGTGATCTGCAGCCACCCAACCAGGTTTAGAAAACGTGCAGGAGATAATTACACATTTGTTACAGTATATGCTGTAATTTGAAATCATATTTTGGTTTTTCACAAAGAGCTTTGGTCTGTGAAACTAATGTATTTGTCCAATCAGATGCAGAGAAGTGGAAATCAAAAGCTTCCTTTTTAAGTTTCGAATAGTCATTGTCAAGATGACACAGGAAGTTGATCTCTCAAAGACAGGAAGTCTTCAACCTTCAGGAAGTCTTCAAACTCTCTAGTTGTACATTCAAAACTGCAACAAAGAACGTCAATGGCAACCATTTGATATAGAATTCGGTAACAGTTATTTTTTAAAGCCTACATGTATAATGCTTTATAATGTTAAAATGCGTTGGTCAACATAAACACCAACACCTCCTGGACAAGTTTGACCTAAACCCTAGTAACTGGGTTATATGCATGTATTAACTTCACATACTGAGCAGTATACTCAGAAAATAAGAGAGGCGTGGGATGTCCTTCCTAGTTCCAGCCTCAGACCGCTACAGCTATGGTCAGTGATGGAGAGAAACAGATAGCAGGGAGTCTTCCTTTAAGTTAAGCTGTTATGACTGTGTGATCACGCTCTCTGTAGCCGATGTGAGCAAGACCTTTAAACAGGTCAACATTCACAAGGCCGCGGGGCCAGAGGGATTACCAGGACGTGTACTGCGAGCATACACTGACCAACTGGCAAGTGTCTAAACTGACATTTTCAACCTCTTCCTGACTGAGTCTGTAATATCTACATGTTTCAAGCAGAAGGCAACCTGCCTAAATGACTACATCTGTAGCCATAAAGTGCTTTGAAAGGCTGGTATTTGCTCACATCAACACCATTATCCCAGAAGACTTAGACCCAATCCAATTTGCATACCGCTCCAACAGATCCACAGATGATGGGAATCTCAATCTCACTCCACACTGCCCTTTCCCACCTGGACAGAAGGAACACCTATGAGAGAATGTTGTTAATGGACTTCAGCTCAGCGTTCAACACCATAGTGCCCTCAAAGCTCATCACTAAGCTAAGGACCCTGGGACTAAAACACCTCCCTCTGCAACTGGATCCTGGACTTCCTGACGGGCCGCCCCCCATGTGGTAAGGGTAGGGAACAAGACACCCGCCACGTTGATTATTAACACAGGGAGGTGTGTGCTCAGGGGTGCATGCTCAGTCCCCTCCTATACTCCCTTTTCACTCATGACTGCATGGCCAGGCACGACTCCAACACCATCATCAAGTTTGCCAATGACACAACAGTGGTAGGCCTGATCACCGACAATGATGAGACCGCCTATAGTTAGATCAGAGACCTGGCCATGTGGTCCCAAGACAACCTCTCCCTCAACGTGATCAAGACAAAGGAGATGATTGTGGACTTACAAGAAAAGGAGGACCGAGCACACCCCCATTCTCATCGACGGTACATCACTTGGGCCAAGCTCCCTGCCATCCAGGACCTCTATACCAGGCGGTGTCAGAGGAAGGCCCTAATAATTGTCAAAGACTCCAGCCACCCTAGTCATAGACTGTTCTCTCTGCTACCGCACGGCAAGCGGTGCCGGAGTGCCAAGTCTAGGTCCAAAAGGCTTCTTAATAGCTTCTACCCCTAATCGAGGTTCTACCTAGACCCTCATTTACGCTGCTGCTGCTCTCTGTTTATAATCTATGCATAGTCACTTTAACTCTACCTACATATACATATTACCTCAATTACCTCAACTAACCGGTGCCCCCGCAAATTGACTCTGTACCGGTACCCCCTGTATATAGCCTCCACATTGACTCTGTACCGGTCCCCCCTGTATATAGTCTCCACATTGACTCTGTACCGGTACCCCCTGTATATAGCCTCCACATTGACTCTGTACCGATACCCCCTGTATATAGTCTCCACATTGACTCTGTACCGGTCCCCCCTGTATATAGCCTCCACATTGACTCTGTACCGGTCCCCCCTGTATATAGCCTCCACATTGACTCTGTACCGATACCCCCTGTATATAACCTCCACATTGACTCTGTACCGGTACCCCTGTATATAGCCTCCACATTGACTCTGTACCGATACCCCCTGTATATAACCTCCACATTGACTCTGTACCGGTACCCCTGTATATAGCCTCCACATTGACTCTGTACCGGTACCCCTGTATATAGCCTCCACATTGACTCTGTACCGATACCCCCTGTATATAGCCTCCACATTGACTCTGTACCGGTACCCCTGTATATAGCCTCCACATTGACTCTGTACCGGTACCCCCTGTATATAGCCTCCACATTGACTCTGTACCGGTACCCCTGTATATAGCCTCCACATTGACTCTGTACCGGTACCCCCTGTATATAGTCTCCACATTGACTCTGTACCGGTACCCCCTGTATATAGCCTCCACATTGACTCTGTACCGGTACCCCCTGTATATAGCCTCCACATTGACTCTGTACCGATACCCCCTGTATATAGCCTCCACATTGACTCTGTACCGGTACCCCTGTATATAGCCTCCACATTGACTCTGTACCGATACCCCTGTATATAACCTCCACATTGACTCTGTACCGGTACCCCCTGTATATAGCCTCCACATTGACTCTGTACCGATACCCCTGTATATAACCTCCACATTGACTCTGTACCGGTACCCCCTGTATATAGCCTCCACATTGACTCTGTACCGGTACCCCTGTATATAGCCTCCACATTGACTCTGTACCGATACCCCTGTATATAGCCTCCACATTGACTCTGTACCGGTACCCCCTGTATATAGCCTCCACATTGACTCTGTACCGGTACCCCCTGTATATAGCCTCCACATTGACTCTGTACCGGTACCCCTGTATATAGCCTCCACATTGACTCTGTACCGGTACCCCCTGTATATAGTCTCCACATTGACTCTGTACCGGTACCCCCTGTATATAGCCTCCACATTGACTCTGTACCGGTACCCCTGTATATAGCCTCCACATTGACTCTGTACCGATACCCCCTGTATATAGCCTCCACATTGACTCTGTACCGGTACCCCTGTATATAGCCTCCACATTGACTCTGTACCGGTACCCCTGTATATAGCCTCCACATTGACTCTGTACCGGTACCCCCTGTATATAGCCTCCACATTGACTCTGTACCGGTACCCCCTGTATATAGTCTCCACATTGACTCTGTACCGGTCCCCCTGTATATAGTCTCCACATTGACTCTGTACCAGTACCCCCTGTATATAGTCTCCACATTGACTCTGTACCGGTCCCCCTGTATATAGCCTCCACATTGACTCTGTACCGGTACCCCTGTATATAGCCTCCACATTGACTCTGTACCAGTACCCCCTGTATATAGCCTCCACATTGACTCTGTACCAGTACCCCCTGTATATAGTCTCCACATTGACTCTGTACCAGTACCCCCTGTATATAGTCTCCACATTGACTCTGTACCGGTCCCCCTGTATATAGCCTCCACATTGACTCTGTACCGGTACCCCCTGTATATAGCCTCCACATTGACTCTGTACCAGTACCCCCTGTATATAGCCTCCACATAGACTCTGTACCAGTACCCCCTGTATATAGTCTCCACATTGACTCTGTACCAGTACCCCCTGTATATAGCCTCCACATAGACTCTGTACCGGTCCCCCCTGTATATAGTCTCCACATTGACTCTGTACCGGTACCCCCTGTATATAGCCTCCACATAGACTCTGTACCAGTACCCCCTGTATATAGTCTCCACATTGACTCTGTACCAGTACCCCTGTATATAGCCTCCACATAGACTCTGTACCGGTCCCCCTGTATATAGTCTCCACATTGACTCTGTACCGGTACCCCTGTATATAGCCTCCACATAGACTCTGTACCAGTACCCCTGTATATAGTCTCCACATTGACTCTGTACCAGTACCCCTGTATATAGCCTCCACATAGACTCTGTACCGTCCCCCTGTATATAGTCTCCACATTGACTCTGTACCGGTCCCCCTGTATATAGTCTCCACATTGACTCTGTACCGGTCCCCCTGTATATAGTCTCCACATTGACTCTGTACCAGTCCCCCCTGTATATAGCCTCCACATTGACTCTGTACCAGTACCCCCTGTATATAGTCTCCACACTGACTCTGTACCGGTACCCCCTGTATATAGTCTCCACATTGACTCTGTACCAGTACCCCCTGTATATAGTCTCCACATTGACTCTGTACCAGTACCCCCTGTATATAGTCTCCACATTGACTCTGTACCGGTCCCCCTGTATATAGTCTCCACATTGACTCTGTACCAGTCCCCCTGTATATAGCCTCCACATTGACTCTGTACCAGTACCCCCTGTATATAGTCTCCACACTGACTCTGTACCGTACCCCCTGTATATAGTCTCCACATTGACTCTGTACCAGTCCCCCTGTATATAGTCTCCACATTGACTCTGTACCGGTCCCCCTGTATATAGCCTCCACATAGACTCTGTACCAGTCCCCCCTGTATATAGT
This sequence comes from Oncorhynchus nerka, assembly GCF_034236695.1. NCBI lineage: Eukaryota > Metazoa > Chordata > Actinopteri > Salmoniformes > Salmonidae > Oncorhynchus > Oncorhynchus nerka. The sequence goes on from NC_088423.1 coordinate 3,988,179, forward strand.
CTCCACATTGACTCTGTACCAGTCCCCCTGTATATAGTCTCCACATTGACTCTGTACCAGTACCCCCTGTATATAGTCTCCACATTGACTCTGTACCGGTCCCCCTGTATATAGTCTCCACATTGACTCTGTACCGGTCCCCCTGTATATAGTCTCCACATTGACTCTGTACCAGTCCCCCTGTATATAGCCTCCACATTGACTCTGTACCGGTACCCCCTGTATATAGTCTCCACATTGACTCTGTACCGGTCCCCCTGTATACAGTCTCCACATTGACTCTGTACCGGTCCCCCTGTATACAGTCTCCACATTGACTCTGTACCGGTACCCCCTGTATATAGTCTCCACATTGACTCTGTACCGGTCCCCCTGTATATAGTCTCCACATTGACTCTGTACCGGTCCCCCTGTATATAGTCTCCACATTGACTCTGTACCGGTACCCCCTGTATATAGTCTCCACATTGACTCTGTACCGGTACCCCTGTATATAGTCTCCACATTGACTCTGTACCGGTCCCCCTGTATATAGTCTCCACATTGACTCTGTACCGGTCCCCCTGTATATAGTCTCCACATTGACTCTGTACCAGTACCCCCTGTATATAGTCTCCACATTGACTCTGTACCGGTCCCCCTGTATATAGTCTCCACATTGACTCTGTACCGGTCCCCCTGTATATAGTCTCCACATTGACTCTGTACCGGTCCCCCTGTATATAGCCTCCACATTGACTCTGTACCGGTACCCCCTGTATATAGTCTCACATTGACTCTGTACCGGTACCCCCTGTATATAGTCTCCACATTGACTCTGTACCGGTACCCCTGTATATAGTCTCCACATTGACTCTGTACCAGTACCCCTGTATATAGTCTCCACATTGACTCTGTACCGGTCCCCCTGTATATAGTCTCCACATTGACTCTGTACCAGTACCCCTGTATATAGTCTCCACATTGACTCTGTACCAGTCCCCCTGTATATAGTCTCCACATTGACTCTGTACCGGTCCCCCTGTATATAGTCTCCACATTGACTCTGTACCGGTACCCCCTGTATATAGTCTCCACATTGACTCTGTACCGGTACCCCTGTATATAGTCTCCACATTGACTCTGTACCGGTACCCCCTGTATATAGTCTCCACATTGACTCTGTACCGGTCCCCCTGTATATAGTCTCCACATTGACTCTGTACCGTCCCCCTGTATATAGTCTCCACATTGACTCTGTACCGGTCCCCCTGTATATAGCTCCACATTGACTCTGTACCGGTACCCCCTGTATATAGTCTCCACATTGACTCTGTACCGGTACCCCCTGTATATAGTCTCCACATTGACTCTGTACCGGTACCCCTGTATATAGTCTCCACATTGACTCTGTACCAGTACCCCCTGTATATAGTCTCCACATTGACTCTGTACCGTCCCCCTGTATATAGTCTCCACATTGACTCTGTACCAGTACCCCCCTGTATATAGTCTCCACATTGACTCTGTACCAGTCCCCCTGTATATAGTCTCCACATTGACTCTGTACCGGTCCCCCTGTATATAGTCTCCACATTGACTCTGTACCGGTCCCCCTGTATATAGTCTCCACATTGACTCTGTACCGGTCCCCCTGTATATAGTCTCCACATTGACTCTGTACCGGTACCCCTGTATATAGTCTCCACATTGACTCTGTACCGGTCCCCCTGTATACAGTCTCCACATTGACTCTGTACCGTCCCCCTGTATACAGTCTCCACATTGACTCTGTACCGGTACCCCCTGTATATAGTCTCCACATTGACTCTGTACCGGTCCCCCTGTATATAGTCTCCACATTGACTCTGTACCGGTCCCCCTGTATATAGTCTCCACATTGACTCTGTACCGGTACCCCTGTATATAGTCTCCACATTGACTCTGTACCGGTACCCTGTATATAGTCTCCACATTGACTCTGTACCAGTCCCCCTGTATATAGTCTCCACATTGACTCTGTACCGGTACCCCCTGTATATAGTCTCCACATTGACTCTGTACCAGTACCCCCTGTATATAGTCTCCACATTGACTCTGTACCGGTCCCCCTGTATATAGTCTCCACATTGACTCTGTACCGGTCCCCCTGTATATAGTCTCCACATTGACTCTGTACCGGTCCCCCTGTATATAGCCTCCACATTGACTCTGTACCGGTACCCCTGTATATAGTCTCCACATTGACTCTGTACCGGTACCCCCTGTATATAGTCTCCACATTGACTCTGTACCGGTACCCCCTGTATATAGTCTCCACATTGACTCTGTACCAGTACCCCTGTATATAGTCTCCACATTGACTCTGTACCGGTCCCCCTGTATATAGTCTCCACATTGACTCTGTACCAGTACCCCCTGTATATAGTCTCCACATTGACTCTGTACCGGTCCCCCTGTATATAGTCTCCACATTGACTCTGTACCGGTCCCCCTGTATATAGTCTCCACATTGACTCTGTACCGGTACCCCCTGTATATAGTCTCCACATTGACTCTGTACCGGTACCCCCTGTATATAGTCTCCACATTGACTCTGTACCGGTACCCCCTGTATATAGTCTCCACATTGACTCTGTACCGTTCCCCCTGTATATAGTCTCCACATTGACTCTGTACCGTTCCCCCTGTATATAGTCTCCACATTGACTCTGTACCGTTCCCCCTGTATATAGCCTCCACATTGACTCTGTACCGGTACCCCCTGTATAGTCTCCACATTGACTCTGTACCGGTACCCCCTGTATATAGTCTCCACATTGACTCTGTACCGGTACCCCCTGTATATAGTCTCCACATTGACTCTGTACCAGTACCCCCTGTATATAGTCTCCACATTGACTCTGTACCGGTCCCCCTGTATATAGTCTCCACATTGACTCTGTACCAGTACCCCTGTATATAGTCTCCACATTGACTCTGTACCAGTCCCCCTGTATATAGTCTCCACATTGACTCTGTACCGGTCCCCCTGTATATAGTCTCCACATTGACTCTGTACCGGTACCCCTGTATATAGTCTCCACATTGACTCTGTACCGGTACCCCCTGTATATAGTCTCCACATTGACTCTGTACCGGTACCCCCTGTATATAGTCTCCACATTGACTCTGTACCGGTCCCCCCTGTATATAGTCTCCACATTGACTCTGTACCGGTCCCCCTGTATATAGTCTCCACATTGACTCTGTACCGGTCCCCCTGTATATAGCCTCCACATTGACTCTGTACCGGTACCCCCTGTATATAGTCTCCACATTGACTCTGTACGGTACCCCCTGTATATAGTCTCCACATTGACTCTGTACCGGTACCCTGTATATAGTCTCCACATTGACTCTGTACCAGTACCCCTGTATATAGTCTCCACATTGACTCTGTACCGGTCCCCCTGTATATAGTCTCCACATTGACTCTGTACCAGTACCCCTGTATATAGTCTCCACATTGACTCTGTACCAGTCCCCCTGTATATAGTCTCCACATTGACTCTGTACCGGTCCCCCTGTATATAGTCTCCACATTGACTCTGTACCGGTACCCCCTGTATATAGTCTCCACATTGACTCTGTACTGGTACCCCCTGTATATAGTCTCCACATTGACTCTGTACCAGTACCCCTGTATATAGTCTCCACATTGACTCTGTACCGGTCCCCTGTATATAGTCTCCACATTGACTCTGTACCAGTACCCCCTGTATATAGTCTCCACATTGACTCTGTACCAGTCCCCCTGTATATAGTCTCCACATTGACTCTGTACCGGTCCCCCTGTATATAGTCTCCACATTGACTCTGTACCGGTACCCCCTGTATATAGTCTCCACATTGACTCTGTACCGGTACCCCTGTATATAGTCTCCACATTGACTCTGTACCGGTCCCCCTGTATATAGTCTCCACATTGACTCTGTACCAGTACCCCTGTATATAGTCTCCACATTGACTCTGTACCGGTCCCCCTGTATATAGTCTCCACATTGACTCTGTACCAGTACCCCCTGTATATAGTCTCCACATTGACTCTGTACCAGTCCCCCTGTATATAGTCTCCACATTGACTCTGTACCGGTCCCCCTGTATATAGTCTCCACATTGACTCTGTACCGGTACCCCTGTATATAGTCTCCACATTGACTCTGTACCGGTACCCCCTGTATATAGTCTCCACATTGACTCTGTACCGGTCCCCCTGTATATAGTCTCCACATTGACTCTGTACCGGTACCCCCTGTATATAGTCTCCACATTGACTCTGTACCGGTCCCCCCCTGTATATAGTCTCCACATTGACTCTGTACCGGTCCCCCTGTATATAGCCTCCACATTGACTCTGTACCGGTACCCCCTGTATATAGTCTCCACATTGACTCTGTACCGGTACCCCCTGTATATAGTCTCCACATTGACTCTGTACCGGTACCCCTGTATATAGTCTCCACATTGACTCTGTACCAGTACCCCCTGTATATAGTCTCCACATTGACTCTGTACCGGTCCCCCTGTATATAGTCTCCACATTGACTCTGTACCAGTACCCCCTGTATATAGTCTCCACATTGACTCTGTACCAGTCCCCCTGTATATAGTCTCCACATTGACTCTGTACCGGTCCCCCTGTATATAGTCTCCACATTGACTCTGTACCGGTACCCCTGTATATAGTCTCCACATTGACTCTGTACCGGTACCCCTGTATATAGTCTCCACATTGACTCTGTACCGGTACCCCTGTATATAGTCTCCACATTGACTCTGTACCGGTCCCCCTGTATATAGTCTCCACATTGACTCTGTACCGGTCCCCCTGTATATAGTCTCCACATTGACTCTGTACCGTCCCCCTGTATATAGCCTCCACATTGACTCTGTACCGGTACCCCTGTATATAGTCTCCACATTGACTCTGTACCGGTACCCCCTGTATATAGTCTCCACATTGACTCTGTACCGGTACCCCTGTATATAGTCTCCACATTGACTCTGTACCAGTACCCCTGTATATAGTCTCCACATTGACTCTGTACCGGTCCCCCTGTATATAGTCTCCACATTGACTCTGTACCAGTACCCCCTGTATATAGTCTCCACATTGACTCTGTACCAGTCCCCCTGTATATAGTCTCCACATTGACTCTGTACCGGTCCCCCTGTATATAGTCTCCACATTGACTCTGTACCGGTACCCCTGTATATAGTCTCCACATTGACTCTGTACCGGTACCCCCTGTATATAGTCTCCACATTGACTCTGTACCAGTACCCCCTGTATATAGTCTCCACATTGACTCTGTACCGGTCCCCCCTGTATATAGTCTCCACATTGACTCTGTACCAGTACCCCCTGTATATAGTCTCCACATTGACTCTGTACCAGTCCCCCCTGTATATAGTCTCCACATTGACTCTGTACCGGTCCCCCCTGTATATAGTCTCCACATTGACTCTGTACCGGTACCCCCTGTATATAGTCTCCACATTGACTCTGTACCGGTACCCCTGTATATAGTCTCCACATTGACTCTGTACCGGTCCCCGCTGTATATAGTCTCCACATTGACTCTGTACCGGTACCCCTGTATATAGTCTCCACATTGACTCTGTACCGGTCCCCCTGTATATAGTCTCCACATTGACTCTGTACCAGTACCCCTGTATATAGTCTCCACATTGACTCTGTACCAGTCCCCCTGTATATAGTCTCCACATTGACTCTGTACCGGTCCCCCTGTATATAGTCTCCACATTGACTCTGTACCGGTACCCCTGTATATAGTCTCCACATTGACTCTGTACCGGTACCCCCTGTATATAGTCTCCACATTGACTCTGTACCGGTCCCCCCTGTATATAGTCTCCACATTGACTCTGTACCGGTACCCCCTGTATATAGTCTCCACATTGACTCTGTACCGGTCCCCCTGTATATAGTCTCCACATTGACTCTGTACCGGTACCCCCTGTATACAGCCTCGCTTGTTATTTTACTGCTGCTGTTTAATTAGTTGTTACTTTTATTTTCTATTTTCTACTTATCTATTTTTTACTTATCACTTTTTTTCTAAACTTCTTAAAGCATTGTTGGTTAAGGGCTTGTCTTGGAAGCATTTCACTGTAAGGTCTACACCTGTTGTATTCGGCATGTGACAAACAAAATGTGACTTATTGATGAAGCCGGTGACTGAGGTGGTATACCATTTCAATTCCATTGGATGAATCCTGGAACATATTCCAGTCTGTGCTAGTTAAACAGTCCTGTAGTGTAGCATCCTCGTCTTCTGACCACTTCCATATTGAGTGAGTTACTGGTACTTCCTGCTTTAGTTTTTGCTTGTAAGCAGGAATCAGGGGCATAGAATTATGGTCAGATTTGCCAAATGGAGGGAGAGCTTTGTATCTGTCTCTGTGTGTGGAGTAAAGTTGGTCTAGAGTTGTTTTTCCTGTGGTTGCACATGTGACATGCTGGTATAAATTAGGTAAAACCGATTTAAGTTTGCCTGCATTAAAGTCCCTGGCCACTAGGAGTGCCACTTCTGTATGAGAATGTTATTGTTTGCTTATGGCCTTATACAGCTCTTTGAGTGCAGTCTTAGTGCCAGCATCGGTTTGTCATGGTAAATAGATGACTATAAAAATATAGATGAGAACTCTCTTGATAGATAGTGTGGTCTACAGCTTATCATGAGGCACTCTACCTCAGGCGAGTAATATTAGACATTGCTGACCAGCTGTTATTGACAAATAGACACACAACCCCACCACTCGTCTTACCAGATGTAGCTGTTCTGTTCTGCCGATGCACGGAAAACCCAGCCAACTGTATATTATCCATATCGTCGTTCAGCGGAAAATATGATATTACAGTTTTTAATGTCCAGTTTGTAGGTTAATCATGAACGGGGATCATCCAGTTTTTTCTCTAGTGAAGGCATGTTGGCCAATAGAATGGATGGTATGGTTACCCACTCGCCAACGAATTCTCACAAGGCACCCCGATCTCGCGAATGACAGGGATTTGGGCCTGGTCGGACTCTTTAAAGAAAACCTCTTTGTCCAGTTGGAGGTGAGTAACCACTGTTCTGATATCCAGAAGCTCTTTTCAGTCATAAGAGACAGTAGCAGCAACATTATGTACAAATACGTTACAAACAATGTGAAAAAACACACAAAATAGCCCAGTTGGTTACGAGCCCGTAAAACTGCAGCCGTCCCTTCCAGCACCATAGGTACATTAGAGGAAATAGTCTGACTTCACTTCCCAAAGTGCAATTAGACGTTTTATGTAGTGACTTAAAACACGCGTGGTGTGTGTGCGTGATGTGACTGTGTGGTGTGACTGTGACTGTGCCGTGTGTGTGCGTGGTGTGTGTGTGTGTGGTGTGTTTGTGTTTGTGTGCCCGTGTGTGTATGGGTGAAGATGTACAGCTGTGTTCAGGCATTTCTTTATAGTTGGTTTGTTCTGAAAGTTCATTGTTTGTTGAATGTTTTCACTCCCATTACAACCTTGTAGTTAGACATCTACATTGGCATGGAAATCCACAAGCTCTTCATTTGTTGACAGAATGTAGAAGTAGTAGTGATGGTTTTAGTGTGTTTGAAGCAGAAAACCTGTGTGTGTGTGTGTGTGTGTGCCTTTATGAATCCCAGCTGGGTTTTAACTGTCTCGGGTCCTGAATACCTTCTACATGATGTGACCGAGCTCATTAAGGTTTACTGTAACACACACACGGCCATTGTTTCAGAAAGCAATTAAACCATTCCCGATCCTATTCTCTTATGCCCATAAGCATAAAGGTGATGTATGTAAGCATGTGAACTTCAGGACCTGCATCTAAACATGTATTTACCTTTTTAGATAACAATGAATATGTTTACATGGACAGCAGGGACCTGATCCAAGATCAGCACTCCTACTCTAAAACACTTGATAAATACACCCCGGGGCTGATTGGAGCAGTTGTTCCCATCTGGGAGTATTGTTTGACATTTATCTTTATAGCTGTTAGGTTTTAATGTACCTACATGACAGTAATGGATAATTACTCTACGTACATCATGGTTAATATTACTGTACATGTTACTTACTGTACATGACAGGTTATCTTTTAGATGATAATGATGACATGAAAGCGAACATACTCCATACTCATAGATCAAGAGTTCAAATGTGTTTGTGACATTTGTAGGCAATAGGGTATCATTAAAACCCAACAGCTATAAAGATAAATGTCATGTGGTACATTAAATCCTAACGGCTATAAAGATAAATGTCATGTGGTACATTAAATCCTAACAGTTATAAAGATAAATGTCATGTGGTACATTAAATCCTAACAGTTATAAAGAGAAATGTCATGTGGTACATTAAATCCTTACAGGTATAAAGATAAATGGCATGTGGTACATTCAATCCTAACAGTTATAAAGATAAATGTCATGTGGTACATTAAATCCTAACAGTTATAAAGATAAATGTAATGTGGTACATTAAATCCTAACAGTTATAAAGATAAATGTCATGTGGTACATTAAATCCTAACGGCTATAAAGATCAGCGCTGGATATACCGTACTGGTCTTTTAGTAGACAGATACATTTTTTCAGAGGCTCATTGTATCTGATTGTAACATAAAATGGATTGGCATAACATTTCAACGTGTGTGTGTGTGTTTGTTTGTGTGTGTGTGTGTGTGTGTGTGTGTGTGTGTGTGTGTGTTTTGGTATGGCATCTATCCAGTGTAAAATCCTCTGTCCATCAGTCGGTGTGATGTGTTTGGTGAAAACAAGAGCCATGCATCAGGAATGAGAACCCGTCCTTGATTTATTATGGGGTTCAAGTTGGTGCGTAAACCTGGAGTGCGTTTCTTCTCCCAACACCAGAGTAGACTATCCTCTATCCTCTACTGAAGTAGAAGTGTAGACTGAGAATCTATGCCAAGGCTGGAGCTCAAGATAAAAAATACTCACATTCCAACAAAGAAATGTTCTGTGGCTGATGTTGAATGGTAACAATTAATGTAAAAGTATTGAGATGTCATATTAAAAACCTGCTTCACTTGTAGGTTAGAAGTAGAGCCATTGTGAGAAGAGTAACATCTCCTCCTCATCCTCCACCACTGCCACACTATTATCCCTTCTTTTCCAGTGGTCTCTCTAACCGCTGCTCTTTCTTTCTCTCCCTCTCTCTCCCAGTTCTCTCTCTTACGCTCAATATCGCTATCTCTCTTGCTCTCTCTCTCTCTCACACTCTCTCTCTCGGGCTGTCACTCTCCCTTGGCCCCAGTGATGTACTGGGCCATATGCACCACCCTCTGTAGTGCCTTGTGGTCGGAGGCCTGAAGTGGAATAGGTTTTGTTGTGCCCTCTTCACGACTATGTTGGTGTGCTTGGCCCATGTTAGTTTATTGGTGATGTGGACACCAAGGAACTTGAAGCTCTCAACCTGCTCCACTACAGCCCCGTCGATGAGAATGGGGGGTGCTCGGTCCTCCTTTTCCTGTAGTCCACAATCATCTCCTTAGTCGTGATCACGTTGGGGGAGAGGTTGTTGTCCTGGCACCACACGGCCAGGTCTTTGATCTCCCTATAGGCTGTCTCATTGTTGTCGGTGATCAGGCCCACCACTGTTGTGTCATTGGCAAACTTAATGATGGTGTTGGAGTCGTGCCTGGCCATGCATTCATGAGTGAAAAGGGAGTACAGGAGGGGACTGAGCACGCACCTCTGAGGGGCCCCGTGTTAAGGATCAGCGTGGCGGAGATGTTGTTACCTACACTTTTCACTTTTCATCCAGTTGCAGAGGGAGGTGCTTAGTTCCAAGGTCCTTAGCTTAGTGATGAGCTTTGAGGGCACAATGGTGTTGAACACTGAGTTGTAGTCAATGAATATGATTCTCACATAGGTGTTCCTTTTGTCCAGGTGTGAATGGGCAGTGTGGAGTGCAATAGAGATTGTGTCATCTGTGGATCTGTTGGGGCAGTATGCAAATTATATTGGGTCTATGGTTTCTGGGATAATGGTGTTGATGTGAGCCATGACCAGCCTTTCAAAGCACTTTATACCTACAGATGTGAGTACTTCTGGTCTGTAGTTTTTTTTTGGAAAGTTACCTTAGTGTTCTTGGGCACAGGGACTACAGTGGTCTGCTTGAAACATGTAGGTATTACAGACTCAGACAGGGCGAGGTTGAAAATGTCAGTTTAGACACTTGCCAGTTGGTCAGCGCATGCTTAGAGTACACGTCCTGGTAATCCGTCTGGCCCTGCGGCCTTGTGAATGTTGACCTGTTTAAAGGTCTTACTCACATCGGCTGCGGAGAAGGTGATCACACATTTGTCCGGGAACAGCTGGTGCTCTCATGCATGTTTCATTGTTACTTGCCTCGAAGTGAGCATAGAAGTAATTTAGCTCATCTGGTAGGCTTGTGTCACTGGACAGCTCGCGGCTGTGCTTCCCTTTGTATTCTGTAATAGTTTGCAAGCCCTGCCACATCTAACGAGCGTCGGAGCAGTATGATCCTATCTTCGTCCTGTATTGACGCTTTGCCTATTTGATGGTTTGTCGGAGGGCATAGCGGGATTTCTTATAAGCTTCCGGGTTATAGTCCGCTCCTTGAAAGCGGCAGCGCTACCCTTTAGCTCAGTGTGGATGTTGCCTGTAATCCATGGCTTCTGGTTGGGGTATGTACGTACAGTTACTGTAGGGACGACGTCATCGATGCACTTATTGATGAAGCCAGTGACTGATGTGGTGTACTCCTCAATGGCATCAGATGAATACCGGAACATATTCCAGTCTGTGCTAGTTAAACAGCTCTGTAGCTTAGCATCTGCTTCATCGGACCACTTGTTTATTGACCGAGTCACTGGTGCCTCCTACTTTCATTTTTGCTGATAAGCAGGAATCAGGAGGATAGAATTATGGTCATACTTGCCAAATGGAGGGCGAGGGACAGCTTTGTTTGCGTCTCTGTGTTTGGAGTAAAGGTGGTCGAGAGTTTTTCTCTCCTCTGGTTGCACATTTAACATGCTGGTAGAAATGAGGGAAAACGGATTTAAATTTGCCTACATTAAAGTCCCCGGCCACAAAGAACACCACCTATGGATTAGTGTTTTCCTGTTTGCTTATGGAGGTATACAGCTCACTGAGTGAGGTCTTAGTGCCAGCATCGGTCTGTGGACAGCTACGAAAAATACAGATGAAAACTCTCTAGGTAGATAGTCTGGTCTACAGCTTATCATGAGATACTCTACCTCAGGCGGGCAAAACCTTGAGGCTTCCTTAGATATCGTGCACCAGCTATTGTTTACAAATATGCATAGACCGCCGCCCCATGTCTTACCAGAGGCTGCTGTTCTATCCTGCCGATACAATGTATAACCTACCAGCTGTATGTTATTCATATCATCGTTCAGCCACTACTCTGTGAAACATAAGACATTACAGTTTTCATGTCCCGTTGATAGGATATACGTGCTTTTAGCTTGTCCAATTTATTTTCCAGTGATTGTATGTTGGCCAGTTGTACGGATGCCAAGGGCAGATTAGCCACTCGTCGGCAGATCCAAGGCACCCCAATCTCTTTTTACACAATATCGTTTCCGTCTCTTTCTCCTTTGAATGACGGGGATGAGAGCCTGTTCGCGTGTCTGGAGTACATGTCTCTCGTCCGACTCATTAAAGAGAAATTATTTTTCTAGTTCAAGGTGAATAATCGCTGTTCTGATGTCCAGAAGCTCTATTCAGTCATAGGAGACAGTAGCAGCAACATTATGTACAAAATAAGTTACAAAAAATGTGAAAAAACAATCCAAATGGCATAGTTGATTAAGAGTCCATGAAACGGCAGTCATCCTCTCCCATCCCATCTTAGGCGTGCTTGTGTTCCATCCTATTTGAAAAGGTACATTTGACTGAAACAAAGCGTCCCTGAGGCGAGCGTTGGTTCATAGAATGACAGCCTTTGACTGTAGAGAGTCATCTGCTGCCATGTTGTCTCTCATTTGTGAGTGTGACGCTGTGACCGGTGTTTGTTACTGGTGTGTGTGTGTGTTGTGCAGGTGTTGCGTATGCTCGTGCATGCATGCGTGCGTGCCAGGTAACTGTAAGTAAGGACCAGTTGTTGTGTGGGTCCATTCCATTCAGATAATTAAAAGCACCAGGCCATTAACACCCAGTCAGCCTCTGTCTCAGTTGGAGCTCAGGAACTCCTGTGTTCTATAAATACAGTAGTTAACAGCAGCGCTGTGATGGGGTAGGGGTGTGTGGGGTGGGCTGGGGCTGCGGTAGGAGCCTGGGAGGGGTGTGTGGGGTGGGCTGGGGCTGCGGTAGGAGCCTGGGAGAGGTGTGGGGGTGGGCTGGGGCTGCGGTAGGAGCCTGGGAGAGGTGTGTGGGGTGGGCTGGGGCTGCGGTAGGAGCCTGGGAGAGGTGTGTGGGGTGGGCTGGGGCTGCGGTAGGAGCCTGGGAGGGGTGTGTGGGGTGGGCTGGGGCTGCGGTAGGAGCCTGGGAGGGGTGTGTGGGGTGGGCTGGGGCTGCGGTAGGAGCCTGGGAGAGGTGTGTGGGGTGGGCTGGGGCTGCGGTAGGAGCCTGGGAGGGGTGTGTGGGTGGGCTGGGGCTGCGGTAGGAGCCTGGGAGGGGTGTGTGGGGTGGGCTGGGGCTGCGGTAGGAGCCTGGGAGAGGTGTGTGGGGTGGGCTGGGGCTGCGGTAGGAGCCTGGGAGGGGTGTGGTGGTGGGCAGGAGCTGGGGAGAGATGTGGGGGTGGGCTGGGGCTGAAGAAGTGGACTACCCTAGGAGGAGGAGCCTGGGATGAAGTGTGGTGGTAGGAGGCTGGGGTGGTCGGGGTGAGGTAGGAGCCTAGAACTAGGGCTGGGGGTGAGACTGGGGCTTGGGAGGCAGGTGGTATAGGGAACATTAATAACTGCCTAATAAAAACTTGGGCCAAGCAGGGCTTACCAATGACCTCCACTGTTTCCTAACATAAAGGGGATCAAATCAAATCAAATGTATTTATATAGCCGTTCGTACATCAGCTGATATCTCAAAGTGCTGTACAGAAACCCAGCCTAAAACCCCAAACAGCAAGCAATGCAGGTGTAGAAGCACGATATAATGAAAGTTTCACTCATTCTCAGAGTCCAGCCACGCATTGTTCTGTTCCTTCCCTGGGACCCGGCAGTGCCTGTATTCCAAATGTCACCCTATTCCCTTTATAGTGCACTACTGTTGGCTAGGGCTCAATAGGGTTCAATAGGGCTCTGGTAAAAAAGTAGTGCACTATAAGGAATAGGGTGTCATTTGAGACACAACCTCTGTCTCCCACAATATCACAGCCTCTGTCTCCATCTCCCACAATATCACAGCCTCTGTCTCCATCTCCCACAATATCACAGCCTCTGTCTCCATCTCCCACAATATCACAGCCTCTGTCTCCATCTCCCACAATATCACAGCCTCTGTCTCCATCTCCCACAATATCACAGCCTCTGTCTCCATCTCCCACAATATCACAGCCTCTGTCTCCATCTCCCACAATAACACAGCCTCTGTCTCCATCTCCCACGATATCACAGCCTCTGTCTCCATCTCCCACGATATCACAGCCTCTGTCTCCATCTCCCAAAATATCACAGCCTCTGTCTCCATCTCCCACAATATCACAGCCTCTGTCTCCATCTCCCACAATATCACAGCCTCTGTCTCCATCTCCCACAATATCACAGCCTCTGTCTCCATCTCCCACAATATCACAGCCTCTGTCTCCATCTCCCACAATAACACAGCCTCTGTCTCCATCTCCCACGATATCACAGCCTCTGTCTCCATCTCCCACGATATCACAGCCTCTGTCTCCATCTCCCACAATATCACAGCCTCTGTCTCCATCTCCCACAATATCACAGCCTCTGTCTCCATCTCCCACAATATCACAGCCTCTGTCTCCATCTCCCACAATAACACAGCCTCTGTCTCCATCTCCCACAATATCACAGCCTCTGTCTCCATCTCCCACGATATCACAGCCTCTGTCTCTGAGACAGTTTAATGATGGATGGTAGGTCAGTGTTCAACAGTCAGCAGTGCTCATCCCATGGAAATAGAATGACTAGAGCAGGAAAAGCCCCTGGACAGTGCACTTATTGGGCATGCTGAACACGGCTAACATGAGATTATATTTCTATAGTCCGTCCATGGTACTGAGCCTTGTCACTGTTATGTAAATGGGAAGGTTGGGAACCAAACCCATCAAATTCTATTCAGTTATATTTGTGTTGTGCTTAATGTGACATTTCACAAAAAACTACTTCAATCATATAGTACAATGACTTCATAACTTATTCAATGACCAACAGTCAAGCAGATAAAGCATTTAGAAGATTCCATATATTGGTATTTTTACCTGTGCGTTACCAAAAACTTGACAAAGTAAGCTATAGTACTAAGAGGATAATTCAATAAATCTTTTAGTCAAGTTTCTAATTTGGGTCTTGATGATCATAGGGGCGGCCTGCAGTATTTTCTCCCTCCCAATGGGGGAATCAGCCCTGTAACCGGGCCTGTTTCTGATGATTCATGTCCTGCCCACATCCACACTTTTCCTCTTTCCTGCCATAACTCTCTCACTGTGCTAGGTAGCAGACAGCTGCCCCTTCACAGAGGATGTCAGTGTGTGAGTGTTTAAATGTGTTAATCCAACCAGACAGAACTTCAGGTCTCCTATATGGCCTGAAAGAGGAAGGAGATGGGTGGATTGATGGATGGTGGAAAACGAAACAATAAAAAAAAAATAGAGGGAGAGAGAGCACAACCACTGGGAAAGAGAGAGGGAGAGAGAGCACAACCACTGGGAAAGAGAGAGGGAGAGAGAGCACAACCACTGGGAAAGAGAGAGGGAGAGAGAGCACAACCACTGGGAAAGAGAGAGGGAGAGAGAGCACAACCACTGGGAAAGAGAGAGGGAGAGAGAGCACAACCACTGGGAAAGAGAGAGGGAGAGAGAGCACAACCACTGGGAAAGAGAGAGGGAGAGAGAGCACAACCACTGGGAAAGAGAGAGGGAGAGAGAGCACAACCACTGGGAAAGAGAGAGGGAGAGAGAGCACAACCACTGGGAAAGAGAGAGGGAGAGAGAGCACAACCACTGGGAAAGAGAGAGGGAGAGAAAGAGACCACCAGAGAAGAAAAGACCATGAAGCCCTCATGAGGGGTTTGGTTCCAAGCTGGCAGACACTAGTATGGGCAAAGAGAGACACTCCGGTCGGTCAGTGGTACCAGACAGTAACATGGAGCCAAACCCCTGACCATCAGAGTCTCTAGCTCTTTAAAGGTTGAGTGAGTGAAGTTTAATGGACAGGAAAGAATAAACGAAAAGAGAGAAAGACATAAAGATGTGATTTTCCCATGTCCTTTTTCCAACAGTATTCTGTAATGAGGACGTGGGGTTTGATCATATTCAGAGCTTGTGTTTTTTTGCTTTTCGTTGTTTCCAAGTCCCGTGCCAAAAGAAACACTTTCCCTATGGTTCTCTCAGGTCGTATGGTCTCACAGTGGAAAGGATAGAGTACAGTACATGCCAATGCAATGCCAGTTGTTTAGTACATGTATTACATTTACCCTCTTCACCCTACTGAGCCAATCCAAACCGAGCTGCGTTGAGCTGAAAGGACAATGAGTGGAGAAAATATCGGAGCCAGTAAAGATGGGGTTGGCATGGTCTTCTGAAGCCCATATCCACTTCTGAAGGGCCTTTTATTACCAGTCAAGTTCAGATTGATAGCACCTAGAGAGGACTTTATCTGATGTCAACATAATAGGGTTCTTTCCAGGGTTGTAGTACTCAGCATTTTGAGTGTCTCGGTCTCGTGTCGGATACATTTGTACTCGGTCTTGACTCGGACAGGAAGGACGTAATTTCTTCCCGAGAACAGCGGAGTAAAAAAACTCATAATTATCAGCTTTCATTCAACGAGCACATAAAACTGCTTAGCCAGGCCAAATATATACTCTTTTCTCAAAACATGAATATCTTAACAGTAGAAATGTGTGCGCAGTGGCGAACCATTTGGACCAGGGACTTTAGTGTGTGACAGGTTTGTGCTGCTCAAAGGACAGCACCTGTCACTTCTTAATCCCCACTGATGCACAGTAGTGTAGTAGAGATATACCATTTATGTAGTACAATAGTGAAATTATGCACAAAGTGGACTACACAATCGCAAAACATGTGCAATATATGAATATGCGCGCAGCACACACAGCCTAGTTTCGGCAGAATATCGTCTGCAGGCACGAAGAGTATGCAGCTCTCAACTGGTTTTGGCATGGATCAGCTCACAGAATGACATCGGTAGCCGTTAGGTAGGAAAGATGTTTCAATTTATGATATCTACCAGTAAATGCTAACTAGGCAACAATGGGTGTGCAAACCAGGTACTGAAAAAACTTAGTTTGAAGTCTTGGTTAGTAGGCTATTTGTGATGTGCAATTCAGTCATGTGCTGTTTGCGTTTGGGGTGTAGGGATGAGTTTGCCTGGTGGACACAGGCCCACCCACTGGGGAGCCAGGTCCTGCCCACCCAATCAGATTGAGCAAAAACAAAAAAAGAATGCATTATTATCACAAAAACACAGTTCCACTCACCAGATAATGATCATTTAAAACAACCCTTTCCTGCAGTCAAGGAACAAAATTGCCCTCTTTGGCCTCATGGGTGGAACGTTATTCATATTTAATCATGCTTTTTTTTTACAGATAAATCTGGTGTTTCTATGTCAAACAGCTTTGTTTTATTTAATTCTTCAGATATATTCAGTGCCAGTCAAAAGTTTGGACACACCTGATCATTCCAGGGTTTTTCTTTATTTGTACTATTTTCTACATTGTATAATAATAGTGAAGACATCAAAACTATTAAATAACACATAGAATCCTGTAGTAACCAAAAAAGTGTTAAACAAATATATATTTGAGATTCTTCATAGTAGCCACCCTTTGCCTTGATTACAGATTTGCACACTCTTGGCATTCTCTTAACCAGCTTAATCTGGAATGCTTTTCCAACAGTCTTGAAGAAGTTCCCACATATGCTGAGCACTTGTTGGCTGCTTTTCCTTCACTCTGCGGTCCAATTCATCCCAAATCTATGGTGTCACACTATATGTATTAAATTCAAAATAAAATAAATTGTGATTACAAGTCCTCAACTGGCAGCTTCATTAAATAGTACCTGCAAAATACCAGTCTCAACGTCAACAGTGAAGACGCAACTCTGGGATACTGGCCTTCCTCTGTCCAGTGTCTGTGTTCTTTTGCCCGTCTTAACCTTTTCTTGAAGCTGCCAGTTGAGGACTTGTGAAGCGTCTGTTTCTTAAACTAGACACTCTAATGGACTTGTCCTCTTGCTCAGTTGTCCACCTTGGCCTCCCACTCATCTTTCTATTCTGGTTAGAGCCAGTTTGCCCTGTTCTAAGAAGGGAGTATTACACAGCGTTGTACGAGATCTTCAGTTTCTTGGCAATTTCTCGCATGGAATAGCCTTCATTTCTCAGAACAAGAATAGACTGACGAGTTTCAGAAGAACGTTCTTTGTGTCTAGCCATTTTGAGCCTGTAATCGAACCCCAAAACGCTGATGCTCTAGATACTCAACTAGTCTAAAGAAGGCCAGTTTTATTGCTTCTTTAATCAGAACAGCAGTTTTCAACTGTGCTAACATAATTGCAAAAGGGTTTTCTAATGATCAGTTAGCCTTTTAAAATGATAAACTTGGATTAGCTAACACAACGTGCCGTTGGAACACAGGAGTGATGGTTGCTGTTAATGGGTCTCTGTATGCCTATGTAGATATTCCATAAAAAATCTGCTGTTTCCAGCTACAATAGTCATTTACAACATTAACAATGTATTTCTGATCAATTTGATGTTATTTTAATGGACAGAAAATGTGCTTTTCTTACAAAAACAAGAACATTTGTAAGTGACCACAAACTTTTGAATGGTATTGTACACATATATTTTGTTATATAGTGAGGTGTATACTTGGTATTGAATCGGTCTCGCTTTAGGTGGTCTTAAACACTGGCTCTTTCTCATAACAATCTGAGCAATTCAAGATTTGGTTCTGGGTTCCGAAATGACATTGTGCTTGAACTGCCATTTGGTTTCTCTTTGTGTCTCTACAGAAGGACGTGAAAGACGTATTCACAGCCATCACCTTTGAGGTGGCCTACACCCTGGGGAAGCATGTGGTGAACGGTCACCTGGACAAAGACCTGCCTGCTCTTACACCTGTACTGCGCTGGAGGAAAGGAGGCAAGATGGCAGCAAAGAATGAGGTAACAGGCTACAGCTGTTGTTGCCTATTATCTAGGTTGAATGAGGTAACAGGCTACAGCTGTTGTTGCCTATTATCTAGGTTGAATGAGGTAACAGGCTACAGCTGTTGTTGCCTATTATCTAGGTTGAATGAGGTAACAGGCTACAGCTGTTGCCTATTATCTAGGTTGAATGAGGTAACAGGCTACAGCTGTTGTGCTGCATATATCTAGGTTGAATGAGGTAACAGGCTACAGCTGTTGTGTTGCATATATCTAGGTTGAATGAGGTAACAGGCTACAGCTGTTGTGTTGCATATATCTAGGTTGAATGAGGTAACAGGCTACAGCTGTTGTGTTGCATATATCTAGGTTGAATGAGGTAACAGGCTACAGCTGTTGTGTTGCATATATCTAGGTTGAATGAGGTAACAGGCTACAGCTGTTGTTGCCTATTATCTAGGTTGAATGAGGTAACAGGCTATAGCTGTTGTTGCCTATTATCTAGGTTGAATGAGGTAACAGGCTACAGCTGTTGTTGCCTATTATCTAGGTTGAATGAGGTAACAGGCTACAGCTGTTGTTGCCTATTATCTAGGTTGAAATCAAATTTTATTTGTCACATGCGCCGAATACAACAGGTGTTACCTTACAGTGAAATGCTTACATACAAGCCCTTAACCAACAATGCTATAAGAAGTTAATAAAAAAAATAAGTGTTAATTAAAAAAAATAGATCAGTAAAAAATAGAAAATAAAAGTAACACAATTAAACAGCAGCAGTAAAATAACAAGTGAGGCTGTATACAGGGGGTACCGGTACAGAGTTAATGTGGAGACTATATACAGGGGGTACCGGTACAGAGTTAATGTGGAGACTATATACAGGGGGTACCGGAACAGAGTCAATGTGGAGACTATATACAGGGGGTACCGGTACAGAGTCAATGTGGAGACTATATACAGGGGGTACTGGTACAGAGTCAATGTGGAGACTATATACAGGGGGGACCGGTACAGAGTTAATGTGGAGACTATATACAGGGGGTACCGGAACAGAGTCAATGTGGAGACTATATACAGGGGTACCGGTACAGAGTCAATGTGGAGACTATATACAGGGGGTACTGGTACAGAGTCAATGTGGAGACTATATACAGGGGGACCGGTACAGAGTCAATGTGGAGACTATATACAGGGGTACCGGTACAGAGTCAATGTGGAGACTATATACAGGGGGACCGGTACAGAGTCAATGTGGAGGCTATATACAGGGGGTACCGGTACAGAGTCAATGTGGAGACTATATACAGGGGGACCGGTACAGAGTCAATGTGGAGGCTATATACAGGGGGTACCGGTACAGAGTCAATGTGGAGACTATATACAGGGGGACCGGTACAGAGTCAATGTGGAGACTATATACAGGGGGACCGGTACAGAGTCAATGTGGAGGCTATATACAGGGGGACCGGTACAGAGTCAATGTGGAGACTATATACAGGGGGACCGGTACAGAGTCAATGTGGAGGCTATATACAGGGGGGACCGGTACAGAGTCAATGTGGAGACTATATACAGGGGGACCGGTACAGAGTCAATGTGGAGACTATATACAGGGGGACCGGTACAGAGTCAATGTGGAGACTATATACAGGGGGACCGGTACAGAGTCAATGTGGAGACTATATACAGGGGTACCGGTACAGAGTCAATGTGGAGGCTATATACAGGGGGTACCGGTACAGAGTCAATGTGGAGACTATATACAGGGGGACCGGTACAGAGTCAATGTGGAGGCTATATACAGGGGGACCGGTACAGAGTCAATGTGGAGGCTATATACAGGGGGTACCGGTACAGAGTCAATGTGGAGACTATATACAGGGGGACCGGTACAGAGTCAATGTGGAGGCTATATACAGGGGGTACCGGTACAGAGTCAATGTGGAGACTATATACAGGGGGACCGGTACAGAGTCAATGTGGAGACTATATACAGGGGGTACCGGTACAGAGTCAATGTGGAGACTATATACAGGGGGTACCGGTACAGAGTCAATGTGGAGACTATATACAGGGGGTACCGGTACAGAGTCAATGTGGAGGCTATATACAGGGGGGACCGGTACAGAGTCAATGTGGAGACTATATACAGGGGGACCGGTACAGAGTCAATGTGGAGGCTATATACAGGGGGGACCGGTACAGAGTCAATGTGGAGACTATATACAGGGGGTACCGGTACAGAGTCAATGTGGAGACTATATACAGGGGGGACCGGTACAGAGTCAATGTGGAGACTATATACAGGGGGTACCGGTACAGAGTCAATGTGGAGGCTGTATACAGGGGGTACCGGTACAGAGTCAGTGTGTGGGGGCACCGGTTAGATGAGGTAATATGTACATGTAGGTAGAGTTAAAGGGACTATGCATAGATAATAAACTAAGAGTAGCAGCAGCGTAAAGAGGGGCCTGGGTAGTTCTTTGATTAGCTGTTCTGGAGCTATTGTGGTGCCTATAGCTAAGTTTTATTGTATTTTTTATTTAACCTTCATTTAACTAGGAAAGTAAGTTAAGAACAAATTCTTATTTACAATGATGGCCTATACCAGCCAAACCCGGGCGATGTTGGGCCAAATGTGCGCCCCCCCTCTGGGACTCCCAATCACGGTCAGTTGTGATACAGCCTGGATTGAATGAGGTAACAGGCTACAGCTGTTGTGTTGCATATATCTAGGTTGAATGAGGTAACAGGCTACAGCTGTTGTGTTGCATATATCTAGGTTGAATGAGGTAACAGGCTACAGCTGTTGTGCTGCATATATCTAGGTTGAATGAGGTAACAGGCTACAGCTGTTGTGCTGCATATATCTAGGTTGAATGAGGTAACAGGCTACAGCTGTTCTACCTACAGTTGAAGTCGGAAGTTTACATACACCTTAGCCAACTACATTTAAACTCAGTTTTCACAATTCCTGACATTTAATCCTAGTAAAAAAATCCCTGTTTCAGGTCAGTTAGGATCACCACTTTATTTAAGAATGTGAAATGTCAGGAAATTAGTAGAGTGATTTATTTCAGCTTGTATTTCTTTCGTCACATTCCCAGTAGATCAGAAGTTTACATACACTCAATTAGTATTGGGTAGGATTGCCTTTAAATTGTTTAACTGGGTAAAACGTTTCGGGTAGCAATCCACAAGCTTCCCACAATAAGTTGGGTGAATTGTGACCAGTTCCTCTTGACAGAGCTGGTGTAACCGAGTCAGGTTTGTATGCCTCCTTGCTCACACACGCTTTTTCAGTTCTGCCCACAAATGTTCTATGGGATTGAGGCGAGGGCGACTCCAATACCTTGACTTTGTTGTCCTTAAGCCATTTTGCCACAACTTTGGAAGTATGCTTGGGGTCATTGTCTATTTGGAAGACCCATTTGCGACCAAGCTTTAACTTCCTGACTGATGTCTTGAGATGTTGCTGTTGTTCTGGGATTGATTTGCACATTTCACACAAGTACATTCATCTCTAGGAGACAGAACGCATCTCCTTCCTGAGCGGTATAATGGCTGCATGGTCCCATGGTGTTTATACTTGCGTACTATTGTTTGTACAGATGAACGTGGTACCTTCAGGCGTTTGAAAATGTCTCCCAAGGATGAACCAGACCTGTGGATGTCTATAATTTTTTTCCCTGAGGTCTTGGCTGATTTCTTTTGATTTTCCCACGATGTCAAGCAAAGAGGCACTGAGTTTGAAGGTAGGCCTTGACATATATCCACAGGTACATCTCCAATTGACTCAAATTATGTCCATTAGCCTATCAGAAGCTTCTAAAGCCATGACATAATTTTCTGGAATTTTCCAAGCTGTTTAAAGGCACAGTCAACTTAGTGTATGTAAACTTCTGACCAACTGGAATTGTGATATGTTATCTGTCTGTAAACAATTGTTGGAAAAATGACTTGTGTCATGCACAAAGTAGATATCCTAACCTACTTGCCAAGACTTTTGTTTGTTAACAAGAAATATGTGGAATGGTTGAAAAACGAGTTTCAATGACTCCAACTTAAATGTATGTAAACTTCCGACTTCAACTGTATATATAGGTTGAATGAGGTAACAGGCTACAGCTGTTTTGCCTATATTTAGGTTGAATGAGGTCACAGGCTACAGCTGTTGTGTCGCCTATATGTAGGTTGAAATGTTCTCACAGAACATACTATAGTGACAACACCTTGCAATCATGCTAAGAGTTTTGGTGTAACGGCTAAGGTGTGTGGTTGACAGTCGCTGGATCCAGGTTTGAGTCCTGGTTTGATTTACCCCCCGAATTCCGTCAGTACTGTCTACTGAGAGTCAACCATAATATTGTGACCATAACCATGAACACCAAGGTTTCAAAGAGGATTGTGGTCAAATCATGAGTTATTTCTAAATGATTTAGCTGCTGTACTCTGGGAGCTGATTTATCCAGAGGATGATTTAAATCACGCTATAGAATGTTTTATTGATTTGCTCACTGAGGTAATGGACCATCATGCCCCTATAAGAAAGAGTACAGTTGGTGCTCGTCCATCTCCATGGATTGATGATGAACTGGGTGAGGCTTTTTCTCAAAGAAATATGGCAAAAGTCTTAGCAGCCAAGTCAAAATGAGAAATTGATGAACAGAATTATAGAACATTACGTAATTATGCAGTTAAATTGAATCGAAGGGGGAAAAAGTTATTTTACAACAATGCTTTTACTGATTGTAAAAAGGTATGGAACACAGTTAAGGGCTTACCTGGTACATCTATCTCATCATGCCCATCTAGTGTGGAGGTTGACTGGAGAATAATAACAAAACCAGTTGATATTGCCAATCATTTTGCAGATTTTTTTACACAGAAAATGTAATTACTAAGCAACAATGTGAACATACATTCTTCCAAACAAGCTATTGTCCAATGGATTGATGATCATATTATGAGCAACAAGACCTGCTCTTTTACTCTGCAAACGGTGTCAGTGGAGGAGGTGTTAAACCTATTGAAGTCATTACCTGATGGTAAATCTACAGGTTATGGTCTTATGGACAATTTTTTGCTTCGCTGTGCTGCTCCCCAGATTGCAGTTCCACTGAGATGCATATTTAATTGGTCACTGGAAAAGGGGTTGTTTGCAAATGTATGGAAGCATGCGAAACTGTGTCCTATTCCGAAAGACTGCAAAGAACCCATTACTCCTGCCAATAGTCAACCAATTAGTCTACTCCCTACACTCAGTAAGATATTGGAGGGTATTGTGAGTAGACAAATATGGGAGTACATGGATAAGAATTATCTGATTACAGCCAATCAGCATGCTTGTCACAAAAACCATTCCACTACCACTGCATTGGTTGACATGACTGACCAGTGGCTCAATGCTATGGATAATGGCAGGTTTGTTGGTGTACTATTTTTAGTGCGGTAGTAGTGATTTCAGTGCGGCATTTGATTTAGTGGATCATTAAATTATTTTGACAAAATTAATGCATTATGGTTTTAAGGAGGTAGCATTGAATTGGGTACAGTCATATCTAACTGACAGGAAACAGTCCACCTATATCAATGGTTCATTTTCTTCCCCTCATTAGTTAAACTGTGGAATACCGCAGGGCAGCTGCCTTGGGCCACTTCTCTACTTAATATACACAACGACCTTCCCTATGCCTTGGTTGAAACTCAAGCTACTATATTTGCAGATGATACTACAATTTATGCAGCAAGACAATCAGTTAAACAGGTACAGCAGGCTTTGCAAGGAGATTTGGAGATTATCAGGAAATGGGTTTGCCAAAACAAACTTGATTTAAACACCAAGAAAACCAAAGTTATGTTGGTCTGTTCAACTAGGAAAAGGCCAAAACAGCATGGGATACAATTAAGTATGGGAGGAGTACAAATTGAAGAAGTGGCAGAAACCAAACTACTGGGAATGCAGCTAGACAACTGCTTATCATGGTCGTCTCAAATAACTAATCTATGTAAAAAAAATATATATTAAAACAGCATGCATAATCAGAAGGATAGCTAAATATTTACCAGGAAAATCCTTCAGCAAATAACACAGGCATTGGTTGAGAGTCAAGTGAACTATTGTTCAGTGGTCTGGGGAAATGCATCATCTAGTGAAGTTAGGAGGCTGCAGAATGCACAGAATAAAGCAGCAAGGATTGTTTTAAGGCGGAGATATGGTTCTTCTGTTGCAGTCATGTGCAGTGTTCTTGGTTGGTCATCAATCGACAAGATAATTGAAAAAAACATGCTTATCTTATTTTATAATATACATAATTTAAAACGGCCAAGTTCTATTCACAATGGTATTCAGTTGGTAAGAGACAGACATTCCGTAAATACTAGGAATATATTGTCCACCATCTATGCGTTATCCAGACAGAAAAAAGAAATGGGCAAAATAACATTTCGATTTAGAGCAATAAAGAAATGGAATAAATTAACTGAGCAAACTAGAAACCTTTCAATATATATGTTTAAACATGATTTAAAAACAATTGAAATATAGTATATAGAAATGTTGTGGGACTATAGTAGATGAAGAATCATTTAATATACTTTTTTATATATATATATTTTTTTATATTGAGTATATATTGGGTCATTATGCTAGTGTATTATGTATGTTTGTAATAGTGTGTTTGTATTATAAATTGTATTTTAATGTTAAGGACTCTTGGAAGATTAGTCCAAATGGAGACTAAAAGAGATCCTAATAAAATCAAATCAAATCAGAGTTGAAAGTAAATTATTTTCAAACAGGGACTGAAACATACAGTATATTTAGTTCCGATCAATTTCCTTTATGTTTTAGAAATGTTTTAGGAATCGACCCTCTAACACTGGTACCTGAAAGCAAAGTATCTTCTTCCTCTGTGTTAGCAGAGGAATGTCTAGAAATGACTTCAAAGAAATAACCTCAGATTATTGTTATGAGGTGGTTTCGGTTACCACCTGGTGTTGCCACCGTGTTTTCTTTCCTTGAGCGGAATTTGGAAGATTGATCCATTTAGTTATTTTTTGATTACTCTGTCATGTTTCCTCTTCTAGACATGGTTCGAGAGGAACTGCCTGTTTTTGATTACTCTCTGGAACTGTCATGTTTCCTGACATTTTTGATTACTCTCTGTCATGTTTCCTCTTCTAGACATGGTTTGAGAGGAACTGCCTGTTTTTGATTACTCTCTGTCATGTTTCCTCTTCTAGACATGGTTCGAGAGGAACTGCCTGTTTTTGATTACTCTGTCATGTTTCCTCTTCTAGACATGGTTCGAGAGGAACTGCCTGTCTGATGACTGTGCTGCTGACCTGAGACTCCATGGGAAACTACTGCTTTCTGGGTAAAAAAACACACTCACACTGTTCTTCTGTTTGACCACTCACTTGGTTTATATCTATTCGAGTGTATGTTTTGGACGTGTTTAACTATACTTGTCAGGACCAGAAGTCAGCCACAAGTAGTAAATGAACAAAAATGTGATCAACTGGGGATATTTTGTTGGTCCCCACAAAGTAAAATGCTATTTCTAGGGGGTTTAGGGTTATGGTTAGAATTAGGGTTAGGAGCTAGGGTTAGATTTAGGGTTAAGGTTAGGTTTTCGGGTTAGGAAAAATAGGATTTTGAATGGGACTGAATTGTGTGTCCCCACAAGTTTAGTTGTACAAGATTGTGTGTGTGCTAGCACGCATTCTCTTCTGGCCTCTGCTCACCACTCTGCTATGAAAGGAGACTGAGGTCATGCTGTACACACTGAGGTGTGGGTGTGGTCAGTGGAACTATGATGTGTGTTCATTGGCTCTTGTTGTCATTGGAAGCCATCCATGCTTTCTCCATATTTAGTGAGGGAGGTCCTTTTCCTCTTGTATGAATCATTGGCAGTGTGTACTTTTGGAAACCAATAGCTGTTGTAATTCAGTGGTTCACTGGTATTACTACTAGTATAACAGCTTAGTTATATATTACTAGTGTCCTTTGCTTGTGTGTGGAGTGAAAATCTCTCATAACTCCATTGTAGTTCTCATAATGACTTATAACAGAGTAATACCTTTAGAAAATAAAGAAAGCTTCTTCTGAATGACCATAATATTCTCTACCAGGTTCCATATCCGCCTCCCTCTAGCCTTGGCAAGAGTGAGGAACGTACGGAACGTCTCACAATCTTTTAACTGATTCTGTCCCTATCAAATCGAAGTAATTATTCCATTCCTGCGTCTAGGCTCCACGTGCGTTCCCATCTGGCCCTAGGAGGAGTGAGGAATGTCTCTCTGAACGTGACCATCTCCAACGCAGGGGACGATGCCTACGACACCAACATCTACTTCAACTTCTCCAGAGATGTCTTCTATATCAACTACTGGCAGAAGGTTGGTTGTTGTTCTATTGTTGTTGTGTGAAAGGTTTCATACATTGATTGGTTGTTCTGTCTTTTCATTCTGCTGTCTCTTCATGACTATTGTTGTGTATGTTTGTTTACATGTCGGTTGTTTACATTTTAGGACTCATGTCTAGTGTTTCTTTGGTTAGGGGTTATTACGGTGATGTTTTGAAATGAATACATTTTGGGAAAGTTGAATTAACAGTTGATCAATGGTTACTGTAGGAAATGGAAGATTCCAGCAATCAGGAGGGAATAACCAGAAAGGGAACCCTACAACTGGGTATCCCACAACTGAAAATTCTTTAAAATCTCAGAATTTTGGCTAAGTTTCTAGAATTATAAAACTCTAACAATAGCACAAGACCTAACTAAAATACTCCTCATTCAACACCATTCGCTGAGGCTATGTTTCAACAACACCCATACAAACAGAACATATACTACATACTATTAGTTGATATTAGTATATTGTAAAAAACGGTATCCTATCAGCTGAGCATCCTAGTGCTTTGCCTGTCTTCCGGAAGTTGATGCTGTTATGCAACCTCTTGCCTGCTTGTTAGCATAACAAATTACTAGCTAGACATTATACGACTTTGGATGTGTTCTTAAATTCAATTTGGAGTTCCGGAGTGCTCTTAGACTGCGCTCTGGGCGCAGCGTTTCGCTCTCGGAGCGTTGAGAGCGCAAACTGGACACTCTGGCAGGAGATTAGGGTTCATTCAAGCATTCTGACCTTACAACGACAGTCAACCACCCAAGATAACTGGCTGACGTTGTCTAACTTGCTAGCTTCTTCCAGACACAAATGAGAGAACACCTCACTCTGACCATTTTACCCACCCTAGCAGAGCTGGTTATCCAGAGCGTTGTTGACTAACTGTGCTGCTGGCAACAATTGAATTATTATTTTTTTGCCAATGTTTACTGACAATGCTAAGAATGACAGGAATAATCAAGTCAATAAGCATTGGTTTTGATAGCATATAGGTACTATACTGGCAAGCTTGATATATTCGTAGCCAACTAATGTTAGGTAGATAGCTAACATACCGGTACATACTGCTGTAATGATATGCTATGTGGTTCGTAAGGACAGTATAGCTAACAAATTATCAGCCAACATAACGTGTAAGGCAACTTATTTGAAAAGTCATTACTTTATTACATTGCTCAACATTTTCTTCACATTTGTCATAATTAGTTAAAGCAATGAATTTGTGTCCGCTCTCATTGGACTTCTGCCATTTTCTCCAAATCTGAAAATGATGTGAAGCCATGCCCATTTTTGGAAGAATTGGGTCTTTCAGCATAACAATGATCCCAAACACACCGCCCGGGCAACGAAGGAGTGGCTTCGTAAGAAGCATTTCAAGGTCCTGGAGTGGCCTAGCCAGTCTCCAGATCTCAACCCCAGAGAAAATCTTTGGAGGGAGTTGAGAGTCCGTGTTGCCCAGCAACAGCCCCCAAACATCACTGCTCTAGAGGAGATCTGCATGAAGGAATGGGCCAAAATATCAACAAGTGTGTGAAAACCTTGTGAAGACTTATAGAAAACGTTTGACCTCTGTCATTGCCAACAAAGGGTATATAACAAAGTATTGAGAAACTTTTGTTATTGTCCAAATACATATTTTCCACCATAATTTGCAAATAAATTCATTAAAAATCCTACAATGTGATTTTCTTTCTCATTTTGTCTGTCATAGTTGAAGTGTACCTATGATGAAACTTACAGGCCTCATCTTTTTAAGTGGGAGAACTTGCACAATTGGTGGCTGACTAAATACTTTTTTGCCCCACTGTATATCCATACTATGACCAATAAGCATACTATATACTCAATTTATATCACAAATAGTATGGTTAGTGAGTATTCGAACACAGCTTATACATTATGACGTGAAACGTATTTGAGACAGTATTTTCCAGCATTCATTGTATATTTGATTGTGAACCTCCACATTTAAGCCCAGACTTTTTCCCCGAAACTGTAAATGTGTTTCCCAGAAGAGGGGGAGGGCGTTGGCTCTAGGCTAGAGGTTAGGTTAGTGTGCTGTCTGTCTGTCAAAGCATTGGCTAGAGAAACATGGCATCTTACTCAGGTCTGACTAGGTCTGTCTGCTCTCTGACTATTGTTGTTACATAGGATAACAGCAGACAGACCTAGTCAGACCTGAGTAAGATGCCATGTTTCTCTAGCCAATGCTTTCTCTACACCAATCCAATTACTTTTAATTCCATGATGGGGAGTGTGAAACTGTATGAAAGGGTAGTGTGCACATGTATGGAAGGGAAGTGTGCATGTGAATGGAAGGTGAGTGGAGAATGGGGACACAGCCTCCGTTTTTGTAAGGCCAGCAGAACAGACCTAATCATACCCGGGAGAGATGCCATGTCAGTCAAAGCTTAGGAAAGAGGGAGGGCAGGAGCGAGGGAGATGAATGGACATTGAATATAAATTCAATCTAATATGCACAATAATATTTGACCTAAAATATTGCAAAAATAATATTTTAATAGTTTTCGTTTCACTTGGCTAATTGAATGAACTATTAACTTCAGGTTTAGTATTGGTTTACCTCCTGTAACAGACTTTCTTTGTCTGGGAAGCTAATAGGTTGAGGTAGTCTAAGTGTGTAGAATACAGTATGCTAGTATGGGTATTCGAGCACAGCTTATGTTTCCTACAGTCGTCAGACTAAGGCTGTTGCTGTGTGTGAGACTCCTCCAGACCTGGGTTTAAATACCTTTGAACTGTTCTCAAATACTTTATAATATATAATGTATATTAGCTTTACTTGATTGAGCTTGCCTGTTGCAATGGAGCCAATGGAACAGTCCATAAAGTGCAAACACCTGCCACTCAAGGCAAAGTATTTAAAATATTTAAAATATTTGAACGCAGGTCTGGCTGTGAGAGAATCCTGTGTCCTCTTTTAATAATGTTCCCTTCCTGTCTGTGACTTCCTGGTCCCGCTGATCTCTCTATCAGCTTCTTAAACAAAAAGTCTCTCAACCTAGCAGCTTCTTAAACTTCTTCGGGATCGGTGTCCCATCCATAGGACGGTTGAGCTAATGCGATCAGCATGAAGTTGTAAGTAGGAAGAAAATTTCCACGGACATATCTGATATTGATGGAAAGCTTAAATTATTGTTAATCTAACTGCACTGTCCAATTCACAGTGAAAGAATACCATGCTATTGTTTGAGGAGAGTGCAAAATGTTGAACACAAAGTTGTTAATAAGCAAATTAGGCAAATCTGTGCAATCTTGATCCAAAATTTGAACAGAAATTGATTGGATCGGTCTAAAACTTTGCACGTACACTGCTGCCATCTAGTGGCCAAAATCTAAATTGCTCAAATAATGCATTATGGCCTTTCTTTTTTTTTTTTTTTTACCTTTTATTTAACTAGGCAAGTCAGTTAAGAACAAATTCTTATTTTCAATGACGGCCTAGGAACAGTGGGTTAACTGCCTGTTCAGGGGCAGAACGACAGATTTGTACCTTGTCAGCTCGGGGGTTTGAACTTGCAACCTTCCGGTTACTAGTCCAACGCTCTAGGCTACGCTGCCGCCCCATCAAAGATGGTACAAAAAACATACAAAAGAAAGGTTTTTCTTCTTCTTTGTATTATCTTTTACCAGATCTATTGTGTTATATTCTCCTACATTAATTTCACATTTCCACAAACTGCAAAGTGTTTCCTTTCAAATGGCGCCAAGAATATGCATATCCTTGCTTCAGGGCCTGAGATACAGGCAGTTCGATTTGGGTATGTAATTTTTAGAAGAAAATTGAAAAAAGGGGCAGAGATTAATGAGTATTTACTATATACTATATACTTTTAGTTAATTTTAGAATACTGTAAATGAACAATATCCTTTCAGTTAAGCATACTAGCTCTTCGTCTGTCTACTGGAAGTTGATACGGTTGCTATGCAAATTCTTGCTATCGGAGCGCACACTGGACGCTCGGGCCGAGGAGTAGGGTTGATTTGAGCGTTAACATAACAAATTAATAGGTAGACATTTTACGACTTTGTGTGTGTTGTTACATTCATTCTTTAGTGCCAGAGTGCACTCGTGAATTCAGAGCATTTTCAGATTGTCCGTTTGTAAATTCAGAGCGTTTCGCTATCGGAACGCACACTGGACGCTCAGGCCGAGGAGTAGGGTTGATTTGAGCGTTCTGACCTTACAACGGCAGTCAAGCACCCAAGCTAACGTTGGCTAGCTTGCTAGCTACTTCCAGACACAAATGAGACAACTCTTACAATTTTACTCACCCTAGAGCTGTTAGCACTTTATGTTATCCAGAGTTGGTGACTGTAACTGTGCTGCTGGCAACAATTTAATTACGTTTTTTTGCCGACGTTTACTGACACCGGCCACATTCAACGGGTGTTGAGCGCTCGTGAATTCATTCATCGGAGTGTACCAGAGCGCAGAATAGAGTCCTCTGAAATCGGAATAGATAGCCAGAGCGAATTTACGAAAGCACCCAAATGTCCATTGAGAACACCCAACAACGATACCATTTAGCTAAGCTAATAATGATGGAAATAATCAAGTCAATTAACATTGGGTAGTTAGATAGCCTATAGTTAAAATACTGGCAAGTTTGATGTATACGTAGCCAACTAACGTTAGGTAGCTAGCTAACAACATACCGGTACATACTGCTGTAATGATATGCGATGTGGTTCGTAAGGACACCGTAGCTAATAAATTGTCAGCCAACATAATTTTATTACATTGCTCAACATTTTCTTCAAGTTTGTCATAATTAGTTAAAGCAATGAATTTGTATCTGCTCTCGTACTTCGGCTGCATATTTTCCGCCATTTTCTTCAAATCTGAAAATGATGTGAAGTCACGCCCATTTCCTGAAGAATTGCCCTAAATAACGGAAATAGTGTCCTCTGCGTGTATACTTCATATTTTGGCGAATTTAGTACGACAACCGGGCACTTATGGGTTACTAACGACATACATACTATGACCAATAATTATACTATATACTAAATTCACATCACAAATAGTACGGTTAGTATGACTATTCAAACACAGCTATTGACTTTTGTAATTGCTTCTGCCTGCTGGTAGAATTCAGAGGTGTTTATGTGACCTCTCTCTGCTCTGCTAAGGTTCTGTTAGGGTCAGCTCCCGCTCCTCCTCTGAGGCTCTTTCTCACTCTGTGTGTGCGGTGTGTGTGGAGCTGAGTGTGAACTCCCGTTCCCCCTGATTTTAAGAGTGGTGGTCTGGTTATCTCTCTGTTGTTCTTGCAACCAGAGCCGTCTGAAAACCAGGGAGGTGATTTAGTTTCAGAAGCTCATCTCACTCCTCAGAGTGGGGTTGGCACTTTTATGACTATACTCTTGGTTCCATTGCACCAGGCAAGCACAATTAAGCCCAGCGGAAGTTTTATACATTTTTTCAAATAGTATTTGAATGTAGGTCTGTCGTCACACTGCCACACACAGACGCACAGGAGCCTGGGTTATGAGGTGGAGGTGGGTGGTGGGCTTATTTGTACTTTTTTGTGGGAGCACAGGGTTTGTGTTTTGGAATCTTATGTTCATCATGACAGGTCCGGGGTTTGTGATAGTCAGAACCTCTGCTACAGGCTGTTGTGGTAAAGTAAGAAGTAAACAAATGCCTATAGCAGAGGTTCTGGCTATAAACATTGTGTGGGACCAGGCTGGTGTGGTACTAGTTTGAGGACATGTAACCAGAGCAATGTTGTGATTTAGAGAACCATTTCTGCCAAGTCCTGCTGTGGCAAGCTCATATCAAAGTCTAAATACGGAAAGTTTTTTTTAACTGAACTAAAGACACAGAAGAAAAACACTCAAGCCTTAGCCAATTAGTCTTTGGCATGAATTTTAAACATTTATATATTTAACCTTTATTTAACTAGGCAAGTCAGTTGAGAACAATCACGGCCTACCAAAAGGCAAAAGGCCTCCTGCGGGGACTGGGGCTGGGATTAAACATTTAAAATTAAATTAAAATATAGTACAAAAGACACATCGCGACAAGAGAGACACCACAACATTACATTAACAGAGACCTAAGACTACAACATAGCATGGCGGCAACACATGGCAACACAACATGACAACATGGTAGCAACACAACATGGTAGCAGCACAAAACATGGCACAGACAACAGCACAAAGGGCAGAAGGTAGAGACAACAATACATCACACAAAGCAGCCACAACTGTCAGTAAGAGTCCATGATTGTGTCTTTGAATGAAGAGAGAACTGTCCAGTTTGAGTGTTTGTTGCAGCTCGTTCCAGTCGCTAGCTGCAGCAAACTGAAAATAGAAGCGACTCAGGGATGTGTGTGGTTTGGGGATACAATAATGAAAACGACATGGGGGAAAACACCAGTGAAAGATTGAGAGAAAGCGATGAACAAACAGACAGTAGTCCTCTATTCCCTCGTCTCCCCACAGAGAAAGGAAAGCCACAGAGAAAGGAAAGCTCTGCTCTGTTATCTCTCAAGGCCCTGTCAGGTGAGTGATGGGGAATCAGGCTACCCCCCCCCCCCCCCTCTCTGAAATCAATTCAAAGTGCCTTTTTGGCATGGGAAACATATGTTTACATTGCCAAAGCAAGTGAAATAAACAACTAAATATAGGTTGTATTTACGGTGTTGTTTGTGCTCCTCTGGGTGCCCTTTAGTCATAGCAACGGGCCACACATCTTGCTGCTCTGATTACACATTGTGGTATTTCACCTAACATATATAGGAATTTATCAATATTGGATTTGTTTTCAAATTCTTTGTGGTTCTGTGTGATCTGTAGAAAATATGTCTCTAATGTGGTCAAACATTTGATAGGAAGTGCAGCTCAGTTTCCTGTCTTCTCTTGAGAGCCAGGTCTGCCTATGTTGGTCTCTTCAATAGCAAGGCTATGCTCACTGAATATGTACATAGTCAAGGATTTTTGCTATGTTAGCTGATTTATTGAAGACGAAGGGCACAGCCCCACACTAACCCCCACCCGGACCTGGAGCTGGGGAACTGCTGAGTAAGGAGAGCAGGGTGTTGAAGGAGGAGGGGAGGCAGGACGATTTTTTAAATTTTTTTATTTATTTCACCTTTATTTAACCAGGTAGGCTAGTTGAGAACAAGTTCTCATTTGCAACTGCGACCTGGCCAAGATAAAGCATAGCAGTGTGAACAGACAACAC
Organism: Oncorhynchus nerka; assembly: GCF_034236695.1. Classification (NCBI taxonomy): domain Eukaryota; kingdom Metazoa; phylum Chordata; class Actinopteri; order Salmoniformes; family Salmonidae; genus Oncorhynchus; species Oncorhynchus nerka. The sequence continues at coordinate 4,022,165 of NC_088423.1, forward strand.
AGAGTTACACATGGAGTAAACAATTAACAAGTCAATAACACAGTAGAAAAAAAAAATGGGCAGTCTATATACAATGTGTGCAAAAGGCATGAGGAGGTAGGCGAATAATACAATTTTGCAGATTAACACTGGGGTGATAAATGATCAGATGGTCATGTACAGGTAGAGATATTGGTGTGCAAAAGAGCAGAAAAGTAAATAAATAAATAAAAAAAACAGTATAAAAACAGTATGGGAATGAGGTAGGTGAAAATGGGTGGGCTATTTACCAATAGACTATGTACAGCTGCAGCGATCGGTTAGCTGCTCGGATAGCTGATGTTTGAAGTTGGTGAGGGAGATAAAAGTCTCCAACTTCAGCGATTTTTGCAGTTCGTTCAGTCACAGGCAGCAGAGTACTGGAACGAAAGGCGGCCAAATGAGGTGTTGGCTTTAGGGATGATCAGTGAGATACACCTGCTGGAGCGTGTGCTACGGATGGGTGTTGCCATCGTGACCAGTGAACTGAGATAAGGCGGAGCTTTACCTAGCATGGACTTGTAGATGACCTGGAGCCAGTGGGTCTGGCGACGAATATGTAGCGAGGGCCAGCCGACTAGAGCATACAAGTCGCAGTGGTGGGTGGTATAAGGTGCTTTGGTGACAAAACGGATGGCACTATGATAGACTGCATCCAGTTTGCTGAGTAGAGTGTTGGAAGCCATTTTGTAGATGACATCTCCGAAATCGAGGATCGGTAGGATAGTCAGTTTTACTAGGGTAAGCTTGGCGGCGTGAGTGAAGGAGGCTTTGTTGCGGAATAGAAAGCCGACACTTGATTTGATTTTCGATTGGAGATGTTTGATGTGAGTCTGGAAGGAGAGTTTGCAGTCTAGCCAGACACCTAGGTACTTATAGATGTCCACATATTCAAGGTCGGAACCATCCAGGGTGGTGATGCTAGTCGGGCATGCGGGTGCAGGCAGCGATCGGTTGAAAAGCATGCATTTGGTTTTACTCGCGTTTAAGAGCAGTTGGAGGCCACGGAAGGAGTGCTGTATGGCATTGAAGCTCGTTTGGAGGTTAGATAGCACAGTGTCCAATGACGGGCCGAAAGTATATAGAATGGTGTCGTCTGCGTAGAGGTGGATCAGGGAATCGCCCGCAGCAAGAGCAACATCATTGATATATACAGAGAAAAGAGTCGGCCCGAGAATGAACCCTGTGGCACCCCACAGAGACTGCCAGAGGACCGGACAGCATGCCCTCCGATATGACACACTGAACTCTGTCTGCAAAGTAATTGGTGAACCAGGCAAGGCAGTCATCCGAGAAACCGAGGCTATTGAGTCTGCCGATAAGAATATGGTGATTGACAGAGTCGAAAGCCTTGGCGAGGTCGATGAAGACGGCTGCACAGTACTGTCTTTTATCGATGGCGGTTATGATATCGTTTAGTACCTTGAGCGTGGCTGAGGTGCACCCGTGACCGGCTCGGAAACCAGATTGCACAGCGGAGAAGGTACGGTGGGATTCGAGATGGTCAGTGACCTGTTTGTTGACTTGGCTTTCGAAGACCTTAGATAGGCAGGGCAGGATGGATATAGGTCTATAGCAGTTTGGGTCCAGGTGTCTCCCCTTTGAAGAGGGGGATGACTGCGGCAGCTTTCCAATCCTTGGGGATCTCAGACGATATGAAAGAGAGGTTGAACAGGCTGGTAATAGGGGTTGCGACAATGGCGGCAGATAGTTTCAGAAATAGAGGGTCCAGATTGTCAAGCCCAGCTGATTTGTACGGGTCTAGGTTTCGCAGCTCTTTCAGAACATCTGCTATCTGGATTTGGGTAAAGGAGAACCTGGAGAGGCTTGGGCGAGGAGCTGCGGGGGCGGAGCTGTTGGCCGAGGTTGGAGTAGCCAGGCGGAAGGCATGGCCAGCCGTTGAGGAGTGCTTATTGAAGCTTTCGATAATCGTGGATTTATCGGTGGAGACCGTGTTACCTAGCCTCAGTGCAGTGGGCAGCTGGGAGGAGGTGCTCTTGTTCTCCATGGACTTCACAGTGTCCCAGAACTTTTTGGAGTTGGAGCTACAGGATGCAAACTTCTGCCTGAAGAAGCTGGCCTTAGCTTTCCTGACTGACTGCGTGTATTGGTTCCTGACTTCCTGAACAGTTGCATATCACGGGGCTATTCGATGCTATTGCAGTCCGCCACAGGATGTTTTTGTGCTGGTCGAGGGCAGTCAGGTCTGGAGTGAACCAAGGGCTGTATCTGTTCTTGGTTCTGCATTTTTTGAACGGAGCATGCTTATCTAAAATGGTGAGGAAGTTACTTTTAAAGAATGACCAGGCATCCTCAACTGACGGGATGAGGTCAATGTCCTTCCAGGATACCCGGGCCAGGTCGATTAGAAAGGCCTGCTCACAGAAGTGTTTTAGGGAGCTTTTGACAGTGATGAGGGGTGGTCGTTTGACTGCGGCTCCGTGGCGGATACAGGCAATGAGGCAGTGATCGCTGAGATCCTGGTTGAAGACAGCGGAGGTGTATTTGGAGGGCCAGTTGGTCAGGATGACGTCTATGAGGGTGCCCTTGTTTACAGAGTTAGGGTTGTACCTGGTGGGTTCCTTGATGATTTGAGTGAGATTGAGGGCATCTAGCTTACATTGTAGGACTGCCGGGGTGTTAAGCATATCCCAGTTTAGGTCACCTAACAGAACAAACTCTGAAGCTAGATGGGGGCGATCAATTCACAAATGGTGTCCAGGGCACAGCTGGGAGCTGAGGGTGGCCGGTAGCAGGCGGCAACAGTGAGAGACTTATTTCTGGAGAGGGTAATTTTCAAAATTAGTAGTTCGAACTGTTTGGGTATGGACCTGGAAAGTATGACATTACTTTGCAGGCTATCTCTGCAGTAGACTGCAACTCCGCCCCTTTGGTAGTTCTATCTTGACGGAAGATGTTATAGTTGGGTATGGAAATCTCTGAATTTTTGGTGGCCTTCCTGAGCCAGGATTCAGACACGGCAAGGACATCAGGGTTAGCAGAGTGTGCTAAAGCAGTGAGTAAAACAAACTTAGGGAGGAGGCTTCTGATGTTGACATGCATAAAACCAAGGCTTTTTCGATCACAGAAGTCAACAAATGAGGGTACCTGGGGACATGCAGGGCCTGGGTTTACCTCCACATCACCCGCGGAACAGAGAAGGAGTAGTATGAGGGTGCGGCTAAAGGCTATCAAAACTGGTCGCCTAGAGCGTTGGGGGCAGAGGATAAGAGGAGCAGGTTTCTGGGCATGGTAGAATATATTCAGGGCATAATGCGCAGACAGGGGTATGGTGGGGTGCGGGTACAGCGGAGGTAAGCCCAGGCACTGGGTGATGATGAGACAGGTTGTATCTCTGGACATGCTGGTTGTAATGGGTGAGGTCACCGCATGTGTGGGAGGTGGGACAAAGGAGGTAACAGGGGTATGCAGAGTGGGTCTAGGGGCTCCATTGTGAACTAAAACAATTATAACTAACCTGAACAACAGTATACAAGGCATATTGACATCTGAGAGAGACATACAGCGAGGCATACAGTAATCACAGGTGTTGAATTTGGAAAGCTAGCTAAAAACAGTAGGCGAGGCTAATCCGCTAGCACAACAAACAGCAGGTAAAATGGCGTTGACTAGGCAACGGGGCCGACAGGTAAGACAAACAAGCAGAAAGGAGTACCGTGATTAATGGACAGTCCAGCGTGCGTCAGCTATGTAGCCAAGAGATCAGTGTCCAGGGGGCAGCGGTGGATGGGCAGGGGGGCTGGGCTGGCGAGTGTTATCCAGGTTTTTTTTTTAAACTAACAATGACTAACTAGCTTGTAGCTAGTTAGCTGGTTAGCGTCTGGAGGTTCTTGAGTGTGTCATAAAAATAAAAATAAGAGTAAAAGTAATAGCGATTCCGTATCACATTGGGTGAGGCAGGTTTCCGGAAGGTATAAACAAATTAAAAATCAAAAAGAGATAGAAAGTAAATGGGGTCAGAGAGTGATTGGGACGGTGGTACAGACGGTTAGCAGGCCTGTGCTAACAAGCTAACAGTTCGTAGGCCCGAGCTAGACAAGGTAGCAGTTAGCGGACCGGAGCTTGACAAGCTAGCCGTTAGCAGGCCGAATTAGCAAGCAGGGAGATAGCGAGGGCTAGAGAGTTAACCTTTGGGGGACGTCGCGATGGGGTGAGTCTGTTTATTTATTCCTCTTCATGCGGTGAGCTGGAGATACAGCGATTCAGAAAGCTCGCGGGCCTTGGCCAGCAGATGGATCTTTGGCGATGTCGCAGCGGAAAAGCCTGTTGAAACCCCCTCGGACGATTATGTCGGCGGACCAGTCGTGATGGATCGGCGGGGCTCCGTGTCGGCAGTAGAGGGTCCAGGCCAATAGGCAAATTAGGTATTTTTGGACCTCTTCGGCTAGTCGGGAGATGGGCTTAGCTCGAGGCTAGCTCCAGGCTAACTGGTGCTTGCTCTGGGACAGAGACGTTAGCCAGGAGTAGCCACTCGGATTGCAGCTAGCTATTTACGATGATCCGGTATAAAGGTTCAGAGCTTGCGGTAGGAATCCGGAGATGTGGTAGAGAAAAAGCAGTCTGATATGCTTTGGGTAGATGTCGCGCTGGTGTCCTAGTTAGCGTTGAAGACCGCTAGCAGTGGCTAGCTAGTAGCTAGTTAGCGGCTAGCTTCTGATGAGGGTTCCGATTCTAAAGTATAGAAAAAGCAGATCCGTACCACATTGGGTGATGCGGGTTGCAGGAGAGTATATTCAGCCTGTAGTTGGGAAGTGAGATTAAAATATGTACGAAATATATACAGAAAAAAAAGAGGAAAAACTATATTTACACTATACAGGACGGGACGAGACAAAACACAGGTCCGACTGCTACGCCACGATAGGTGTGTGGAGTGATTTTCTGTTTCCTCGTAAATCTGTCAGCAGAGCAGGGAAATCCTAATGACTGGTAATGGTTGGTAGGTGCTATGGCAAGACGAGGAGGACGAGAATTTGTAATAGTGATAGTTGTATGTATTTGTTTTCCCTCATAATTATGTGAGCAGAGGAGGGAGAGGTAATATGCAGCATACAGTATCTTTAATCTCCCTGGTAAATATGCAGCATATCCAGGAGTTACGAGTCTAGGTAAAATCCACATGACATTAGATATCACTGTAGTTCCCTATTGAATACTGTAACCAGGTCACTCCCTATTGAATACTGTAACCAGGTCACTCCCTATTGAATACTGTAACCAGGTCACTCCCTATTGAATACTGTAACCAGGTCACTCCCTATTGAATACTGTAACCAGGTCACTCCCTATTGAATACTGTAACCAGGTCACTCCCTAATGAATACTGTAACCAGGTCACTCCCTATTGAATACTGTAACCAGGTCACTCCCTATTGATTACTGTAACCAGGTCACTCCCTATTGATTACTGTAACCAGGTCACTCCCGATTGAATGCTGTGGTGGCAGGTAGCCTAGCGGTTAGAGCGTTGGGCCAGTAACCAAAAGGTTGCTGGATTGAATCCCAGAGCTGACTAGGTAAAATTCTGTCGTTCTGCCCCTGAACAAGGCAGTTAACCCACTGGTCCTCGTTAGGCTGTCATTGTAAATAAGAATTTGTTCTTAACTGACTTGCCAAGTTACTCCAATTGGGGGAACGGTGGTAGGGTTTGCGGGGAATAATAATAAAGGTATATTCTTTAAAAAAGTATGTATGTCTATATAGGTATGTATATATGTGTATATGTATGCATGTGTGTATGGATATATACAGTGGGGAGAACAAGTATTTGATACACTGCCGATTTTACAGGTTTTCCTACTTACAAAGCATGTAGAGGTCTGTAATTTTTATCATAGGTACACTTCAACTGTGAGAGATGGAATCTAAAACAAAAATCCAGAAAATCACATTGTATGATTTTTTAAGCAATTCATTTGCATTTTATTGCATGACATAATTATTTGATCACCAACCAACCAGTAAGAATTCCGGCTCTCACAGACCTGTTCGTTTTTCTTTAAAAAGCCCTCCTCTTCTCCACTCATTACCTGTATAAAAGACACCTGTCCACACACTCAGTCAAACAGACTCCAACCTCTCCACAATGGCCAAGACCAGAGAGCTGTGTAAGGACATCAGGGATGTTGCAGACATCATGTCTCACCCCCCCATACACACATCATGTCTCACCCCCCCGCACACACGTCTCCACCCCCCGCACACACATCATGTCTCACCCCCACCCACACACATCATGTCTCACCCCCCACACACACATTGTCTCACCTCCCCACACACACATCATGTTTCACCCCCCACACACACGTCTCCACCCCCCTCATTTACAACTGCGACCTGGACAAGATGAAGCAAAGCAGTGCAACAACAACAACAACGCAGAGTTACACATAAACAAACGTACAGTCAATAACACAATAGAAAAATCTATGTACAGTGTGTGCAAATGTAGAAGAGTAGGGAGGTAAGGCAATAAATAGGCCGTAGAGGCAAAATAATTACAACTTATCATTAACACTGGAGTGATAGATGTGCAGATGATGATGTGCAAGTAGAGATACTGTGGTGCAAAAGAGCAAGAGGATAAATAACAATATGTGGATGAGGTAGTTGGATGGGCTATTTACAAATTGGCTGTGTACAAGTACAGTGATCGGTAAGCTGCTCTGACAGCTGATGCTTAAAGTTAGAGAGGGAGATATGAGTCTCCAGCTTCAGTGATTTTTGCAATTCGTTCCAGTCATTGGCAGCAGAGAACTGGAAGGAAAGGCAGCCAATGGAAGAGTTGACTTTGGGGATGACCAGTGAAGTGTCACAATATATACAGTTGAAGTCTGAAGTTTACATACACCTTATCCAAATACATTAAAACTCAATTTTTCACCATTCCTGACATTTAATCATAGTAAAAATTCCCTGTCTTAGGTCAGTTAGGATCACCACATTATTTTAAGAATGGAAAATGTCAGAATAATAGTAGAGAATGATTTCTTTCATCATATTCCCAGTGGGTCAGAAGTTTACATACATTCAAATAGTATTTGGAAGCATTGCCTTTAAATTGTTTAACTTGGGTCAAACATTTCGGGTAGCCTTCCACAAGCTTCCCACAATAAGTTGGGTGAATTTTGTCCCATTCCTCCTGACAGAGCTGGTGTAACTGAGTCAGGTTTGTAGGCCTCCTTGCTCGCACACACCTTTTCAAATCTGCCCACAAATTGTCTATAGGATTGAGGTCAGGGTTTTGTGATGGCCACTCCAATACCTTGACTTTGTTATCCTTAATCCATTTTGCCACAACTTTGGAAGTATGCTTGGGGTCTTTGTCTATTTGGAAGACCCATTAGCGACCAAGCTTTTAACTTCCTGACTGATGTCTTGACATGTTGCTTCAATATATCCACATAATTTCCCTCCCTCATGAAGCCATCTATTTTGTGAAGTGCACCAGTCCCTCCTGCAGCAAAGCGCCCCCACAACAGGATGATGCCCCCCGTGCTTCACGGTTGGGATGGTGTTCTTTGGCTAGCAAGCCTCCTCCCTTTTTCCTCGAAACATAACGATGGTCATCATGGCCAAACAGTTACATTTTTGTTTCATCAGACCAGAAGACATTTCTCCAAAAAGTATGATCTTTGTCCCCATGTACAATTGCAAACTGTAGTCTGGCTTTTTAATGGCGCTTTTGGAGCAGTGGCTTCTTCCTTGCTTAGTGGCCTTTCGGGTTATGTCGATTATAGGACTCGTTTTACTGTGGATATAAATACTTTTGAACCTGTTTCCTTCAGCATCAGCACAAGGTCCTTTGCTGTTGTTCCTGGATTGATTTGCACTTTACGCACCAAAGTACGTTCATCTCTAGGAGACAGAACGTGTCTCCTTCCTGAGCGGTATGACTGCTGCGTGGTCCCATGGTGTTTATACTTGCATACTGTCGTGTCTTTACTATCATTAAATTGAAGACTTCGTTTTTATCAAAGATCCTCTGTAATTAGTATTACATGATCAAACTGATTAATCATGTAACTGTAATTAACTAGGAAGTCGGGGCACCAAGGAAAATATTCAGATTGCAAAGTTATGATTTCCTAATATAACCTTTCAGATATTTCCATATCTGATCAA